>NW_028185150.1:291633-405808 GCF_003343005.1 Rhea americana
TTTTTTTTTGTTTTTTTTGTATCTATATGCCAGCTTCTAGTCTGGAGAGCTCTTTAGCTGCCAGCCAACATAAAGCTCCTAGCACTTGCTCATCGGGGTAGGGTATCTGATTCTTTGGTTCTTTATTTTTTGTGGTAGCACTTTCAATTTAAATCAGCTAATATTGTTACTGCATCTCCATATCATCAGTGTAAAGGAATAGGAAAAATATGTTACAGTGTTTAAAATGATCTAGTACTCCTTTGCAAGAGTATATTGCTCATTTGGCTGCATGGAGGCTGAGAGTAATGTTTCTTAAAGTCAATTTATTCAGCATAAAAGAAGAAATCAGGGCCTTGCATTACAATCTCAGAGTCAACAGTGAGCCACGTAATGTTGCTCCCACCTGTCTATGCATGCACAAGGACCCACAGACAGACTAACTTTCTGTGATGCTATTTCCAGACCTATGTCTGGGCTTGAAAACTTCCATGTGCAAAGGCTGCTTCTGAAAATCTGACATAAAGTATCCTTTGAACCAAAAAGGAACCGCAGCAGAAACCTGACTGCTATGTTCTAAGTTGATCTTGAATGGCAGGGGGGAAAAATCAAAGTGGCAACACTATGACGTCTTCCAAAATTGTGATACTCTTGCTGACCTTACTTCTACAATAGCAATATCTCTACCTATATGTATAWAAAAAAACTAATGTATCTTCATGCTATCATTTCTTATCTTGAAATAGGATTTGCAGCTTCACTTGCCTTTTTCTTCTTTTTGTCTTTAGCATTTATCAATAGCCTTTTCAAGTAGGAATATATTGTGTAAAAACTGAAATCTCTTAAAGCATTTTATGGGGTATAATGTCAGAGCAAATTTCTAAGGAAGGAAGAAAATGAAAGGAGCAATTCAAGTATTCTGGCCCTTTTCCTCCGATGCTGCACCGGCCACCGAGCCATACGAGTGTACACTATAATTCTCACTGTAAGTAGAGAGGACGAGTTCAGAACTGTATCATTTAGTAAGAGGAAAATGGCCCGGCATATAGTGCAATCTGGTATACATTGTCTTTAAAGCTGCTTACAAATCATACATTTCCAAGTAGTTATGTGCTGTCTGCTAGTGGCTCATGTGGTCTGGATTAAAACAAAATTGCCTACGTCTGCATTTTATCAGGTCTTTTTGATCTTCTCACAGGCAGGGCCAACAAAAAAAAAAAAAAAAAGGTTTTGCTGATCTTTTCAGATTGCTATGGGAGAAATACAGACTCTGCATGTAAATATAGTGTGATGAGGTTTTGATTTATTAATACAACCGTATTAATAACTCCAGGCTCAGTTTCCATTAGAGATAAAAATAATAAGAATAAATATTGTTTGAACTTGACACAGAACTGCAATATACAGCAGTCACCAATAAAGTAAGTTCTAGCTTTTCCTCCAATGTCTGTTATATTTCTCAAAAGCCATATAGAGGTCCCACATACCATTAGAAAAATGCACTTTTTTTTACATTACTTTCCACTTTCCTTCAGAGTAGAGAAAGGGGTTAAATTCACTGAAATTTTTCTGCTGCTCTTGCATACTTTAGTATTTTCTGCAACGTTTTCACCTTCAAGCAGACATGTAACCTGCTAACGGCTCTGCAGAATTATTTTCCAGTTTCAGTATTTTTAATGCACGAGATGATTGTGTTACATAGATCTTAATCAGCTTTAATTTCGCTTTTTACAGTCGCTGGAGAGAAGGGCCCATGGCAAAAATGAGAGTGCTCCTGAACCCATGCCATTTTTGACTTGGAAACCTCAAATCACCGATGTCTCGGCCTCAACCTAAGCAGCGGGGACGTGCCCCGTCGGTGTCCGTGAGCAGCGAGCCGCTGCAAGAGCGCGGGGCACCACGGCCCTGCTCAGCTGCGCGTCCCGGCGACAGGGAGCAAATCCGGATGATGAGAGTGTTGGGAAGCTAAACGATTTCTGCCACGGTGGGAATTAACGGGCTGGAGGGAGGTCTGATCTGGGTGACCGAGGTCCAAAATGTCACGGGAACGCTGCTCAGAGGTAGGGCAGGGGAGAGACACTTGCGCTACATGGGGTGGGAGAAATCAGGTTTCTACAACGTCGGTCCTACGCTCGTCTTCGTTCCTCTACCAGCCAGACTTGGAGATGTCACGCTCARTGCTGCTGTTACATTTTTAGCTTAYGTTCCCACAAATCATTATTTTCCTAAGTTCCTCACATGCAGCTATGAAAAACCACAGTGAGCAGAGGATCTCTGTGCAGACAGACCCCACAATCCCCGTGGCACAAAAAGAAGCACGTTTTCCCATCGTGGCAGTGGTTTGCGCAGGAGCAAGCACGGAAACGGTGCGGCGGGTCCGTGAAACAGGCACAGCGCAGACCCCGGGACGCTCCGCAGAAGGTCACCACCTCCGTGCTCACCAGTGGCCTCTTGTGTGGCACATGGCAGCTTCTTGCCTCCATAAGCCTGATTTTCAGAGGTACTGAGTGCCAAAAAATATACTTTACAATGAGATGAGCCTGCAGGCTTGCCATGCCTTTGCAGCCAGTTTCTCAGYTGTGGTCATACCCCCGACGGAGAGCCTGAGAAGGGCCGAGCCAGAGAGAAGCACTGCTCATCTGCCTCGGGCTAAGATCGGAGAAGCTGGACGCACGGCAGCATGTGTCCCACTGCAATATGTTGTCCTGGAGCAGGAGCAGCATCGCATGGGCACAGCAAGCAGTCAGGGATCTACATCTCGGGAACCCCCTCACACCTCCGCTTTCACACTTTCCCACATGCAGCAGGAACTTCTTTTATGCCCTTGTCCTTTTACCAGGATGCTATTTAAAAAACACATCTGGCGCACTTCACCCTGCACACCCCAGGGAACTCTGTGGTATTTCTTTGAATGCGATTTTTCTAGTAGAAACCCCGGTTGACTAGATAAAAGTTCCTGCTGCATCTTAAAGTGCTTATTAGTAACTGTTGCTTCACTAATATCATTAGTGGTATTGAATGCAATACTTGGACATTACCCTTGCTTCTTCTCATGTACTAGTTTTATTAAGAAGTTGTATTTGCTTTACTGTTATTACTTCCTGCACCAGGAAACGAAACACATTCTGGAGATGTTAACAATGGATTTAAAGTTATCCATATGTAGCTTGAGGGAATAATTTTTATAAGTCCATTAAACGGATGGGGTAGTTTCATGCATATTTCTGTTGTTCCCCTAGAAGGAAGCAGCTTGATTGCCTGGCTTTATCTGCAGCATATGCTGATATTTGTTTAAACTGGCTGTCTGCCTGCACAGCTCAATTTCCTATATTTCCGACACAAGAAGCAGCCTAATGATACTCTATAGCATGCCCAGTCACAGCCAAAGGAGCATCTCAATTTCGAGCTCAGCTGGAGGCATGCCAACAAAAATCCATTCTCACTGAAACCTTAAAGCACGGTTACCCCGTTACACGTATGCAGGAAATCACCTCACATAGAGATCTCACAGAAAGCACTTGGCACTTCTGCAGTCCCGAGCAGCCAACCACAAGAGCATTTCTGCAAAGATGCACCATTTTTTTGCCCCCTCACTTACAAAAGCACTAGTCCTAGAAGCCCTTCCTTATGCAGGTTAAGATCACAGTTATGTCTACGTTGAGCAGTCACCAGAGAGTTTAAGGCAAGGATTAAGATAAAGCAGTCTACAGCACCAATACAGCCACTCAATAAGCAGGCAGAAAGACAGACATTTTTCTCGTAGGGCAGCAGTTCCATGTTCAAAYAACACCTCCTGCCAACACTACTCCACATAGAAAACACCTGACCCATCTTGCTGTATGAATTTATCTTCCAAACGACTGCCTAGATTTTTCTTCTCTGAGGCTCTGCAGCTTGAAGAACTAAGGCCTGAACAAAACATGCAAAAAAGCTATACTGTGATGCCTGAATCCCAGAAGTAGGAGCCTCAAGTGTGACGAAAGGGGCCTCTGCCCCTCAGCTTTCTYGTTAGGATGGCCAGGGTTTTCTGGCTTTCTCCATACCTTTTGTCCTGCCTCTGCTGGAGGCTTCCATGTGGCAGCTGCTAGGAAGGGTCACCRTGAGCAGCACGTGGACACTACTGTACAACTCCAAAGCTGCCTGCATGGAGGTTGTGTTCAGCAGGTGTGGACAAGGAGCAGGCCATGGGCTCTTTCAGTCTCTGCCAGAACTGGTATTGGCATGAAAAAAGGCATTAGGGTAAAAGGATCAATACTTAGCTTGCTCCAGTACCTCCCTAGAAAACAAATGAGGGTGATAATATGGCCCAGTAACTCTAAGGGCAGCAGAACTGCATCAGTGGAAAGCTTCTCTTTCAGGCCTCACACCTCTAAGGCAGTAGGGCCCATGCACCCGTATCAGGTTGTGGCATTCGGCTGGTGTTGCTGCCTGGCCCTAGAACCCGGTGCCTGATGCCTCAAAGCTGAGGCCACGCGCTGCTGAGGTTTATTTTCGCAAGGATGTGCTGATCAGATATGAAGGGGAGAACATTGCTCATAAATAAAAYGCAGCTTGCAGCCAAGATCCTAATGAGCCACAGCTGGCTGCTGGTATGAAGGSTTGGTATGTGCACTAATTACATCATGATGAAGCATCCTTGCTGACATGTCACAACACTGCTTTCAGAATACAGAGTGCAACTAGCCAAGTCTATATATAGGAAAAAATGAGTCTGCTTGCTCCCTAATTCTTCAGAATAAAGCAAATTGCAGAAGCAGAAATCGCTGTTAAAATGCACAGAGATGGGCCTGAGTTTCAACGTTTTAGTCAGCTGATGAACTGGGGCAGCTAGGATTAAGCAGGCCCAGTGCCAGGGGAAAGGATATGGGGCAGCAGCTGCCCCTCCTACACATGAAGGCAATGACCCACAGAACAAGGTCCCTGGTGATTCGGCCTCTGCCAGCTGTGGTTGGGCTCCAGTCTCCCAGTCGAACCCATGTTCTACCATATCACAAGCCATGGCCTCTAAGGAGATGGTCTTTGTGCTCCTTCTCTTCCTTTCTCACATTAATGCAAGGCCTGAACTGCTAGATCTGCTCAGAGCTAAGAAACATTAGCAATCCAGAAAAATTGGATGTTTTGCTGACCCTACAAAACTTATTACAGTGCCAAATATGCTCGAGCACCATCTACTGTTAATTAAATAATCTATTAACAGATTATAATAGCTAGATTAAGTTCTTCTCCTGCACTTACAGCAAAAACTACTTGTCATCACCTGCTCCTGATGTGAATTTTCTGCCCGCCTTCCGGAACCYGCCTCTGGTACGATGCACTGCTGTCTTCTAGGAACAGGCACAGGCGTGTGTCTCCGTGAAGAGGAAAGTAGAGAAGAGAGTGAGTGTGTGTGACCTGCAGCATGAAGGGGCGGATGAACAGGACTGCAGTAAGGCAGTCCCACCCCTGGGCACAGTAGGTTAGGCCCCACATATATCCACGCAGGGACATTCACCTCTCTCCCAGCCCAGCTAATGTGAAAGCAAATGTTTTCCATAAGCTTATGAGAAAAAAACGACGRTATTTCTTCTTCCCTTCCTGGAGGAGCACGGGTCTGCAAACCATGGAGCAAAAGAAATCTTCTGTAACTACTTTTGCAGTTCTCTCCACAAGTTCGGGCAAACATCGTTRCATCAGTTATGCTCCTTACCTCAATCACAGCTGTTATATTAATTGCACTAGTGCTTTCAAGTCTTCTGGCAATGATAGTGGGTAGGAGCTTAAGAAGGTGAAGTGAGATTTTGATACAATCACACAGCTCCGGGACCTCTGTTCCTAAAAGTGGGCCTGTAGTGCTTATCTTTCACCTCCTGATTACAGAAAGGTTGGGAGGGGATACAATGAGAATAAAGTGAGAGAAGAAGAAAAACAGAGGAGATTGTGGCAGGTAGCAAACTGCTGAAAGAACAAGTAAAGGAGTAAAAAGGGAATAAAAGTAAACGAATGAGACAATGAGTATGAAATGCAGAGAAAAATACTGACAGAAACTGCTGCTGCAAGAGATGGAGGGAAGACTGGTCAGAGAAAAAACTGGGAGAGAAGATAAGGCAGAAGAGAGAAACAAAATAAACCACAAATGCAGAAGACRTAATGGGAGAACAAATGCAATGAAGGGGATTTCATTTATACAGCATACCAAATGGACAGCAAGCGTTTAACGGCACAGTGTTCTGCTACTCCATTAGGTGAGAAATGTACATGCAATCGTGAGCATTCACCTGGGACCACGAAAAAGGGGATTTCCGTCTGAATTCTACATTTCACTCTCTATTTTAACCACTTTCAATTAAAAAAAAACTTTGTTCTTGGGCCTCCATAAAGCTTTTTTTTTAATAAAGGTGCACCTATATATGCGAAGTTGTAAATGAATGTGGTTTTAATTGTGTGATATTATACTGTGACCTCTCTGTTAGATCTCTAGATCATTTTCCAAAAAATTTACAAAGTTGAAATGGTACTGTTCAAGTTTAGAAGCAAAACAAGACTCAAACTATGGTCAGATTTCTTTACCAATGTTTTTTAAGAAACAAAAGTTCCTTGACCTCTTTGCCCTGAAGCACAACTCTGCATCCTCAGCGGAGCAGTAGCTGCTGTTTCCCCATTTCAAATGTTTAAACGATTCTTATAAACAATTCCTATTTACTTATGGAAAACAGTTGCTCACTGTTGAAGTCAGCAACATTTTCATCGTTGCTTTCTGTGAATTTGGCCCTTGGAGAGCATCCAGAGAACAGGGTGGGACGAACTCACTGTAGGAGTGAGCCGAACCAACCAGGCAAGCTTCAAGAGTTTCCAAACAAAAAAAATGTTTACAGGTTTATCGGAAAAAGAAGGCAATTTTCTACTCATTCAGTTCTGTTCCCATATTTCTAAAGACCTTCCTCTTGAATGTCATCTATAGCTGATTGTAACCAGTGCCTTTAGGATGCTGTTCGAGAAACATCACAGTAATTTGTCAAACCATCTCTGAATGCACTGAAAGAAGATAAAGAAAAGGGCTTGGAGAGGTAGATGGTTGGTACAAGAAGACCAGAAGGTGAGACCTTCTGAGCTCTTGCTGTCAAACAGAGGCAGAGTAGCAGAGCATTAATTCAGCATTAATTCCACCCAGYGCAGGACCATAACTGGGAAACCTTCTGAGTCCAGAACTATGTGGTACTTGACTTCTAAAGATTGTATATATTTATCATGCTGTAAGACGTAATCTGTTTAGTTTGGAAATATCACTATATCAAGTAATCTTCCAAGGAAAAGCAGTGGTAATTCTGCCTTTGGTAATCTGCTTTCTATTCCGTTAAAGAGAATTGTCCATAAAGCTCTGAGCATGTCTTGGGGTCTTCTCTCACCCTGCGTGGCACCTCTACGGAGAGTCCTTTTGTGTGTAATGTGGTAACAGACGGTAGACAAAGAATGTAGAGGTTTAGACAAGATCTGTTTGGGGCCCATAACTGATTGCCATCAGCAGTAGCAGCAGCAACTGCAAGACTTCTTTTGTCAAAGCGAGGTTATCTGAAGGTCACCGGGTTTCGAGAAGAGCACACGACTATCTCTTCTTCCGCCGCTTTCACATTCCACTCCAAAATGTTATAAATAGATGTTGGCTCCTTCAGATAATACGCTTCAGATCAKGCATTTAAAGGAATCAGTGACAATTTATTTATTAATAAATCTACTTTTCCAGGCAAACCACATGTGGTTTTGGCTCCTCTGGCTGAGAAGTGGCAGGAAAAAAAAAAAATCATGCCTTGGCATGATGGAAAGCATGGAGTAGGTTGGCTTGTCCCAGTGTATCACACATTCTAAAGTGATCAACTCATACTTCCGATTAATGTGATTCACTAAGATTGCTGCTCAAAATGACGTGAAAAAGAATGTGGAAATATCATAAATTTCCAACTGATAAACAAGGATTTAATTTAAAACTGGGGATGACCAAATGCTTGGTTAACTACAAATCTTCCTGTTGGCACTTCTGAGAACTGATTTTTACTTTTAGTCCAGATACATGGAAGATCATAATGTGAAACTCTGATTAAGGCAAACTTATGCCAGCAGCATTTTCCTTGTYTTGGCCTTGTTGTGCTTAGGACTATGATATTTCATAAGTGGTGGTCTAATCTTGCAATCTCATGCTCTTGGGAGTATTACAATGATAAATATGGAGTCTGATTAAGTGATAATGACTGGATTTCTAGGGGGCGTAGAAAATCAGCTTTTTTTTCTGCAAGATGCAGTTGTAGCATCATTTTCTGTTCCATGGTTCCGGCATACTTGTTCGTACCTAAATAAATTCTGGATAAACTTAGGTACTCACAGAGTGAATTATTCAGTGTGAAGGTGGGAGATTATTGTCTTGGTTTAATARTTGGGGATCGATCTACCCAAATCCCAAAGTATCTGCAATACATATAAAAGTGCTTGCTTGGGATGTGCGCTTGAGCAGGAACTTGATGTAGGAACTTGACGTGGTGGACAGCCCAAGGAAGCCACGAGGTGAGTAAATATCCACTCAGAGGTAGCTGTGGGCAAGCGGTTGTGGGGAAGATTCTCACCACAAAAACATGTGGCTATTTGCTCACCTCTTCCCAAGGGCATAGTGGGTGGAGGGGTGGGAAGGGCATCTGTCCTCTGTTTCCTATCCTCTTGCCGTAGCAGCCGGTGGGAACTGCAGAGGCAGACGAGTACGTGGCGTTAAGGGGTGGTTAGGCAGCTCATTCATCTCACAGACGTACAAAATGAGAAAATGGCTGGGGACAGCCAGTTTTCTCCCGCAGAGAAACTACATGTACTAAGCTAAAGATCAATGCAAGTTTCACGTCCAAAATAATCGGTTAGATTGGGTATGTCTTAGCACGTTCGTCTCCTTCCTGTTCTTCTCATGGACATCTGACAGTAGTCTGCCTCTATTTTTGTGACACAGGTCACAGCGCCATGTCACGGGGAGACAAGTATAGAACATAGTACAAAAATGGTCTTTCAGTTACTCTCTGAGAAGATTAAGTTTTCTTTTGCGAGTTTTTCAGCTCTCATAGGAAATTGCTGAGTTTTTTTTTTTTACAAGCACATCTGCTTAGCATCTGAATTTCTAAATAACTTAAAATCAAATAAAGTAGAGCATAACTCATGTGAGACTAAATATGTGGCTTCTTAGGAGCTTAATTTCGAATGCTTCATCTGCTTTGTGCTATGACAATGACTATTTCCATATAGCTTTTTATATAYGATCTGAAAACACAGGAATGTGGGACAGAGATCAGCATGAACTGCAGCTTTGTATCTCCCTGTTGAGTGTACTTTAGAACTGTTAGTTTTACAAACACATTTATCTTCACCAGTTGCAAGGAATATAAATGATCAGCAAGTAATAACCATAAGGAAGCTGCAAATTACAGATATCTTGGTATGTATAAATACTAGTGACACCAAAACTTCAGGTGCGATTCTGCAGATAGCACTAAAGCTATTATTGTAATTTATCTGTGCAGTTTGCAGACATATAAACCCAAGGACACTCTTTGCCCTGAGTCCACATGCTGCTTTGGGTGCTCCTTGACTCTCTGTGGTGGTGAGAACCACCCAGTCCCAAGTCCTGGTTTCCACAGCATGGCCTCAGCATATTCCAACACCTCCTTGTCTACGCCAGCTGGGGTTTAGGACAGCACAACATCCCATGGCCTCCCCAGCAAGCAGCTGGGATGCAGCCAATAATTCTGAATCACATGTATGAACAAAAAAGACATCTAATTAYCTAATAAAAAGGCTGTTTTTAAATTTGAAGATTGGTTTCATTTTTAATACTAATGTAGCTGTGTTATGTTCTCCATGTGGGTTTCTTAGATACTTCTAGATTAGCAAAGGTAGCTGGTGGACATATCCAGCTCCACATTTCCAGCCGGTAAATATCAAGATGGCTTCACTCCTCCTATGGAGCTGCCATGACAATTTACAGCAATGGAAAATCTGGGCCAAGAAATGCACAGGAAATGGCTGACAGTGCAATAAACATTTGCATCTTTCAAAATAGCCCTGCCTCAATTTATTTTCTTTTTTTTTTTTTTTGCCAGGAGGCCTGGTTAACTGCTGCCACCCCAACAAAATGCTGGGAGAATTTGATTCACTGCTTTTGCCAAATTGCCAGTTTTCACAGGGAATAATTACCACCCATAAGTAGGAAATGTCACCCTTCACATCTTGCTAGGACTCGGACCCATCACGTACTTCACCGACTTTTGACACCAGTTTTGTTTTAAAACTTCATGACAGTTCTAGCATCAGCTCTATGGAGTGAAATGGCTTGTATCTCAGAATTTACTGTGCAAAATCTCTCCCGACCAAATGCAGTAACAGATTTAGCAAAACTTGCACTGAGAAGTGTCAGTGAAGATGCAAATTCCATATGTCAATCTATGAAGTTTAACTTTGGACCAGTTACAGATGTCATAAAGTAACGACTTTGTTGTAAAAAGCAATGAGAATAATGCATCGTAAAAAAAAAAATCTCAATTTATGTGCAAATCTGGAAACCCCCCAACAGGCAYATTACTCAATCCTCATGTCCAAAGTCTTGATACGCCACAAAGTGGGTTTTTTTGAGGGGGAGCAACTTCCTGTAATTTTGCCCTTTCTTTATGCAGAATGAAGAAAGGTTGAATTGGTTTTGAAATTTTGTTGTAAGTACTTTTTGCAATCCTATAAAAAACAGAGCTCTACTTTAATAACACCATGTTATTATTATTCATGTGACAATCAGTTCTTTAGGCAGGAAATTCTGGCAGAAGAACTCTTATTTTGAATTCTCTGTGTACTACAGTTGCTTGTGTACACACTGGTTCTGATTTTTGTCTTGGATGTTATGGTGACATTAGAAGAACCAAACATGGACACATATTTACACATTTGCTTTACACTCTGATTTATGAAGTCCCCAAAATATCTGACTTTAGGACTTAAGCTTGAGTGGATTAAAAATGGTTCTGCTAAAGTTCACAAGACTTGAAAGGGAAGAGGTTCAGCCTTGTGAATAATGTATCATTACTTAAATTAAGACTATCAAAGGCAATAGTGATTGAAAAAGACCTACCTGAGAAATACCTGCAAATACATAGAACAAAAAGGCATCGTGAATGCAAACRCCTCTGCTGGAGGAGTCCCTCAGGACCTACTAGAAGTGAAGAACATTTTGTTTCTATAGATGATCTTGTAAAACTTATTCCCTATTCTTTATTCATACATTATAGATTTAACCAAAAAAAAAANTGTTTCTAAGTTTATATGGTCTATTAAACCTTAATGTTTCATTTCTGTATGGAAAAGGCTGCTCACCACATGGGGATACAGCACTCCCTGTGGTGTTAATATGGGATCATTGGTCTTAGGAGGGTGAGACTGGAGTTTCTGGGACAGGAGCAGCCCTTGACACTGTGCCTAAGCCCACTCAGTGCACCAAGGACTCTTGAGGTCCCCTCTTATTCCTGCAAACAACTTTTGYCACCTATCCTCCAGAGAAACTGTTAATGATCTTCTCTATCTGTCTCTCCTTAAATCCAAGTTTTCTTTTTCTTTCTTTTCTCCCTATTTCTTAGGTCTCTTAGGGCTTACAGTGCTCTGACAGGGCATTTCCCTGAATTAATCCACACTTTTTGCCCTGTGAGTGTCGAACAAACTACTGTGAACGACAGTCCRGCCCTCACATGGGCTCCGGAAGAAGAAATATGAGAAAGTATCACTGCAGATGTTCTCCCCGCAGCTGGAAGATACCACATCACTTTCTGTAACACCAAGTTTCTAGCCTGGTTGGATCTASCACTTTTGGCTTTTTTTTACGTACACACATCTTTTTAAAGACATTCATCTGTGGAGACATGTCCAGATCCCTGTCCAACAGCTGGCACTTTGCAACAGCAGCCACCAAAGGCCTCAAGACCGGTAAATCATTTTTAAACACTCCCTTGCTAAACACTCCCATGCACGACTGTTGCTTTGCTTGAACTCTTCAGCTGATTCAGCATTAGTGCCCTGGGAAGGCTGATTAATGGTTTGCTTGTTTTACAGACTAGCACTCCACAAGCCCATTGCCCACTGATGTTTCAGCGATGAGCACAAGCCTCATCCCGTATTCAGGAAATACTCCAGTAGGTTGCTAAGAAATTAAACCTTTACCTTCCTGGACTATTCAGGATAATAAGAACAATTACGTGAAATGGAGTGCCAATTTAAATATGATTATTTAAACGTAACATGTAGCTCTGTTTATTTACCAGAGTGCATAAGGCTGACTGAAAAATTCCATGGAATTTCATTTAAGGATTAAATTAATTTCTTCATGAAATTCATGAAAAATAAATTTATTTCATACAAGAATGAAGGAAATATAAGATAAAAAACAAGGAAGAAGAAGAGAGACAAATTGCTGCTATGGTTTGTACAGGAAAGGAGTAGTTTGCTAAATTAATAACTTTATTCATTTATTTTAATCCATTAGTATCAAATAGCTCTGTTCCTGCTTTTCAGATTTTTGAAACACATTGTCTTGTCTTGGCTGCTTTGAGATACAAGTGCTGACTGGCCTGTATTTTGGAAGAAGATGGATTTAGAGTTCATTCTGATGAACTAGATAAAGGCATTGCAAAAACAGAGAGGGTATATTTTTTTGTGCTAGTCTCTTGCTCTGATGTTTATGACAGTGGTARAAGAGAGTATTTCAGACAAAAGCAGGCTTTGCAAAAAGAACRTGCTTTAATTTGCTCAAACACTTTTTTTGTCCAAAGACTCCTTATTACCTATTATCTCCTACAAATTATGTTTCAGGAATCATCTTACTTAAATATCAGGATGGGGAAAAAAAGCTCACCTTTTATASTTTTCTCCTTCTGCTTATTAAACAGCCTTTGATAGCACTGTATGTTCTCTTTTTGCATACCGACTTCATCTSAACATGGAAGATTTCATATGAGTCCAAGTGTTGTCAGGGCTTGAAGACAAATGTTGGCTTTCTCTTAGGAAGTGCAAGGAGGAAACCAGTAATGCAATTTTAAAGCCAAACGAGGAAGAACAGAGGAGGGAAAGGGATTCATTATAACACTTTTCCTCTGTTTGCAGGTTTCCTTCTGCTTATGAGGTTTAGAATTTCGAGGTTCTTTTCTGAATGTATTGGTAGCTCCAAAGGGGTGGAGATCGGATTTTGTGATTTTTTTTTTAACAGCTTAAACCATTAATGCTGCATAATAGTGTGTGTCCCCTGAAAATGACATTTCAGAGGAAATGAATGAAAAAAAAAAAGGCTACAAATCTCTGTGAAAGCCTAATTTTCGGCTGTGTTTAAGACTTTCACAAAGCACTGGAACACTTCTGATTATCTGAAAAATCCCTGCTGGAATAAAYGGCCACTGTTTCAGTTTCCTCTGGAAACTCCCTTCCTCTCTCATAGTCACATAAATAGTGGGTTTAAAACCCGAAAGAGTCAAGCCCTCTCCCGCCTGCAAGGAATGAATTCCCCATGAAAATGGGCACGAAATCCCCTGCAGGTAGCAGTCCTTCCGTAAAGATCAGCCTTAAAGCATGTCTGTAACTCTGTACAGGAAGGTTGAGGCCCTGAGTCACGACTGCARATTTGCTCCTGGAAGAGTCCATGGTGGTTTAAGTAAGTGTTTGATGAATACCATGTCCCCACAAAAATTTTGGTCTGACTAAAGCTTTCTCACACGGTGAACTCAGAGTAGCTGCACCTGCAACAAATTTGCCCCACTGAAGAAGACTGGTTGAGAGGAGAAGCAAGGTTCTTGATGCAGCTGTAGCCGAGGACCTTTGCTGTCCATTGTCACGGAGGAACATGTACTATTTTTACAGTCAAGCTTTCCTTGCAGTCAAGTAATACAGCACAGCGTGGATCTACTGGGCATTCTTGGAAGGATGACAATTTTACAGTTAATGTGCTTGGTTTTCCTTTAGAATTTTTTTCCAAGTTATGTCCTGGACAGAGATGATTCTCTGTAACGTATTCTTTCAAGAGTCAGCAAATTCAGTTCCCTTCCACTCATTTCCAAAGTGCTGAACACAGGCACAGCCCTGTGAGCTATTGACGGTCACCAGCTCTCTCTGCAAACTCCGGGGAACTGAGCATACCTAGCACTTTGCCGAAGCAGGCTCATCATTAAAACAGGGGTAGAATGGGCCCCATGCTGAAATCTAAGGAAATCTGAATTCGTGCAGGCCTGTTGATCACACTGGGCATAGAAGAATCGTTGACCCACTGAAATGTCGTTTACCTTTGCAGAAACCTCTCAGTCATGCTCAAAATCAGCATACAGCAAAGGGCTGAGGGTGGAGTTGTTGGCATGCTGAATATCTGATTTTTCTTGGGAGAAGTGAGATGGCTTTGTTTTAAAAAACCTCATCTAAACGTCATGTCTCCTAATTCCTATATATCCAGTTTAGGTGCTTATTTATCCACTTAGGTATGAGCCTCTTCCTATGATTCTTCTCATTGCTTGGAATACATGTTTCTGCTCATATAAGCGCTTTTGATATACAACATTTCTAAGGCATTGCAAGCATTTCTAAGGCATTCAGGCCCACGATCCCAGTGAAATACTCCAACTACTTCCCTCCGTTTAGCAGCCTGAGGGTATAGGCACTCTCTGTAGTCCTTCACTTGTGTGAGTCTAGATACAACCTTCGTGTACGTACAGCTCAGGTGAATAAAACAACTGCATTCATGACCAAACTTTTTGCTGCTGTTGCCTCAGCCCGATAACCAGTACACTGATATCTGGATGCGATGAGAGTGAGACAACACCACTTGGCAGCTAAAGCAAAGAAAACTGATGAGTAAGTGGGTTAATTACATTTATGTTTGCGGTATGATTGAAAACAAAAATCCACAGACTGTCAGGCGCACTGATTTTTAAAGGCTGACAATTTCTAAGAATTCAGCTTCTCTGAAGTGTCACAAAACCAGGAACTAGGGAAAAAAAAGGGGGGGGGATTCAATCATTAAACACTGCTGAAAATGTTAGCCAACAGTTTCCAGAAGAATAAATGATTGTTCTCTGTTGTCATCTGTTATACAACCCCACTACCACCACAGTCCCCCCCCAAAACGAGCAAATTAGTAACAAATCTTGCATTCTAAACAGGAAATGATTCCCTGCCTAGGGAGGTCTGGAAGAGAAACATGCTGCTGCCTCTCAAAAACTGTGCAGTGAAATGACTCTGTTCCTCAGCACTAACCCCTGGAGAGCTTCTATGGCTCAGTTCCGCTGACTTATGGTTGTTACCAGATATATAGGGATAGGGGCAGGTTTTGAATTTAAGGTTACACAAGGGGGACCGAGACACGACTGTTTGTTTAGGTTTGGCCTCTGGGGTGTGAAGGGAAGCACTGTAGGCACTGACCTTGTTGCTGCAGAGATTTTTTTTGCCTTCTTTATAGTTCCTAGCAGCAAACTGTTCGTGTCTTGCTGCTCCTGATGCGCTGAGGCTGGTGGCCCAGCCATATGGGGCAAAGGCGACAACTGCTCTTAGGTCATCAAAAATGGGAATCCGCTTAGATCCCTTCCTCTACCTTTTCTTCCCTTCTGAAGCCTTCTAACTTTCCTGGCATATAGATTGCTGAAACACAGAAAAGACATACAGATACTGTCAATAGGGTAAATGGATACTGAAATGAAGACCGAGTTAGAGGATAAAGACAATCGTCTGATTACACAGGGAACTGTGTTTCTGCAAACGATAGGGCTCTGCTGTCAGTTAGAAAGAAAGCCAGAGCTGGAACAGAGCAGAACGATTACCTTGATTGTAGAAAAGGATGACAAAAATAACCTTGAATTTAAGTGGCTTGCATTTAACAGAAATCAGGGTAGGTAGACAAAGCCAAACAACTCCATCAGCCCAAAATATTGGGCATGGTTCCTGCTAGCTCTCATGCTTACCTATGCCTTTGGAATGCAGCAATCTTGTTAGCCTCGACTCTGCCTCTAGCGACCAAGACTCTTTTTTTTTTCTCGTTGACAGAAGTTTTGGGCTATTGTGGACCTTGCCTGTTATTGCTCTGCTCCTTGTGTAGACATTCACGTTGGTTCAGCAGGAGCAGAAAGGTCCAGAAGCAGCTTTGGTCTCATTTCATCATTTGGTAGAATTAGACCAGTGTAAATAAATGGTGGATAAGTAGGAGGAGGATCAAGCCTAGGAAGCTACATTTTCCACTTGGACTAGTGCTACGTGACAAGGGTCTCTCCAACAATCCATGTATCTGCTAAAGCATGAATGATGACCACTTGGCCCCCATCAGCCCTCCTGTTCTCTCCACATTTTCTCCCAGCTGCTCCTGCAATGCAGTAATGGTCAYGTCCTGACTGCTGCACGAATGCTCTTGCTGTGATGGCACTTTAAACTCTCTTCTGTCCTTCACAGCTCATTTCCTCATTCAGATTTTTCTATTCAGACTCTTGCTCCCGGAGCTCCAGGCTCCATTTCAGTCTTCAAAGTCCTTCAAAAGCAGGTTTAGCAAAATGGGATGGTGCTGTCTTGCCATATTGATCTCATCCATGAAATGTTGCCAAGAATTCAGTCCTCTCCCACTCATGCACAGTTCCTGTATGAAAGAATAAATGTTTAGAGTATCACCCTGCTAAGTCCCCAGGGTTAAGGCTTTTTCTGCTTGCACTAGTTTCCCCGGAGGAACAAAGGCTTCAGTATTACTCCRGCTCTATATGTTCTGCTGATCTTGTTTAAGGATGACTCTAAGTTAAGGACTTGCCACTCATCCTACACTTAGATGACATGACTTTGTCTATCTGAGATGTGTATCTTCCCACAGTTTGATCATATTGTTTATTTAAAATACATATGATAAAACATTAGCTATAGCCAAATTAGTATAAAATTAGCTTATTTATATACTGCCTAAAAATATTTGAATATCTTAAATACCTGAAACATGACTATTTTTTTTAAAAAAATGTATTTCTCACATTCTAAGAAAAAAACAGCAAAAAAAAGAAAGAATTGTTTTCACAAAAAGACAAAATAGCGTTTCAAAAGGCATCTTTAACCTTCTAGGAAGCACCTAACACCAATTACATCAAAGTTAAGCAAATAAAAGTTGGAAGTAGGACACAGACCTTTTTGACAGAGAAGCTGATGAAAATTGAGAACAAATCGCTGAGGGAAGTGAAAGATTTTCCATTCCTGGGAACCCTGAGTCCAGACTTGATTCACKCCAGAAGACAGGCTTTAACTGAATACAAGCTGAAGAAAAGAGTTGATGAAATACTGTGACCTGTGTTGAAAAGGTTGGCAGCCTAATGGCTGGCTGTGGCCTGGAAATCTGTGTCTATATTACTGGTGGGGTGTGCTATTAGAAGATACTTGTTCCAAAAAAAAAAAAGTTCCCCATAACTGCCAAGCCTGTTGCAGCTACCTCTCCCACCTGCTGTACATGACTGACCTAGCACCTTCTGCAGACTGCAGTGTTTTGTAACGGAGGTTCTTTCCCCAAACTTGTCCATAGCAGTGCTATTCTATTTTTGGTTTTAGTCCTTCCTCTGCACGGTTTTCTCCGTTAGCTCCCTGTATTTCGACTTGTTGTTGGAGTTCGGTTAACTTCTCTGCTTTTTTGACATTTCTTTGTGTTTAAGAGTTCTCAGATCCGAAGTCTTTGTTCAGCCTGTCAAAAAGAGATAGCCTAAGAACAAAGTTCCAATCCTAGATTTTCATTTCTTTGTCAAAAGTTATCATATTCAGAGTTCAGGGATGTTACTGCTAATCCTTCCTTTCTTTTGTGGTAGTGATGTTCTGGCAGTGGCTATAAAATTTCCCAGCAGAATTTAGTGTTCTATAATCAAAGCCACTTACTGAGTTCATTACATTATTCACTTAAGAAAAAACCCAGCCATTTCCCTGCCTAAACCATGTGTGTAGAAGCAGAACTGAGCCCTGAATCAGAAAACATTTCAACTGGGATTCCTCTCCGTTTATTTTCCAATCCCCCTTCTGCCTCTCATCTCAATCTACAAAAACCTCTACAAACTCCTAAGTAAACTCTGACCAATTACTTTCCATAACGCTTGTATCTCATCTTGTGGGAAAATCATCTGTGGTTTTGTTTTTGACTAGAAATTTTCTGCTACTTGTTTACAAGCTGACATTCTCTAAGCCACACACACATACACCGCTTTCTGCTTCACTGCCTTACTCGGACAAGCCTGAAACAACCAAACCATAACTGACCAAAGCCTAGGAGAAAACAGTTCATGGAGGCAGGTGTGACAGATTAGAGATGACCATTGCAGTTGAATGGGATTGTACAGATGACATTTCCTCTTCTTTTAATTTTGACATCATTTTTTYCAAGCAAGCTTGGAATTGCTTTAGTTTGTATTGCTTGGAGCAGAGCTSTGCACAACTTTTAACCTGAAATTCAACTTCATTACCTGCATTTGGATTTCATTAYGGGCAGGACCTGGAGTCACAGCTTGTACATTTTCTGAATAACATAAATCAAATGATTTTTCAAAATGTATTTCTCAACAGCACCATGAGAACCTCGCCGTTTCTCATTAAGTCAGTTGAGACAAAACCCAACASAGTGGCTTTTGAGGAATATTAAGGAAGGAGAAAGAGGTAAAAGCATAGGAATTAACAAAAGGCTTTAAGAAGGTATGGCAAGAAGTTCTCACCATGTTTTCTTGTAATGTCAACGTAAGTAGAGCAATTATTGTATGAACATAACTGAACGAAATGTAATGTGATAAAAAGAAATACAACTTTAACATAATGAAAATTAAATCTATGAATTCCACTTCCTGAAGGAGCACTGAAGAAGGATTCAAAATTGGAATTAGACATTCTTAGCAAGCATTAGAAAAAAACAACCACAGTTTTGGAAAGGATGGAAGTGCTCCTGCTTCAAGGCATAAGCCAACCTAGAACTCCTGAAACACAAGGCAACTTAGCATGGTGGTAGCTTGTACATTAAATCACAGATGGGTGATTTTCCAGAGCTGTGTTCCRGTTCTTACTTTTCATTTCCAAATTTGAGATGAAATTCAAAAATTAGTGAAAATCTCTGTGTGTCCTTTGACACAYATTATCAGCTGCTAGCTCCTGGCTTGGACTGCAGACTTGATGGGGAACCAATAATAGCTGCATTACATCAAGAAATAGGACAGATGGACCACGGCTGGGAGCAGCATGGCATTGGTTATGTTGGTATGTGGTCTGGGTATTCACCTGGACAGCTAAATTCCAYGCTACTGAATAAATTAGATATCCACAGATAGTTTAGTGACAGTTCACTAGAAGCACAAAACTATTCAAAGCAAGAAAGAGATGAAGGGGAAAAAAATCATTTTTTTACCAAAGCCAAGGAGAAAGTCTGCATGACYTGTCCATATCAAAGGCTGCTGTCAGTCTTACAGTTGTACTTCAATTATATTTGCTCTCAATCTTTTTTCAGAACAGTCATCCAAACGTATTCATTTCGGACAGGCATGCAGACAGGATGGCTACTCCGCAGACAGCCACGTCTGTTCTGTTCAGTGTCAAGAGAGCTCTTACTTCCACCGCTGGCTCTTTTTTTTCACCTGCTGTAAGCCAAAAAGATTCTTTGAACACTGAAATCGTTAGCTGATTACTTGCCCAGGAAATAAAGTTGAAGGATCAGGGAGAAGGAAAAGATGGGCATTTTTGTGAGCCCGGCTAAATGTGCTAATCAAACTGATGTTTTCAGAGCATTTATGCATACGAGGATTTATTCTAGCCCCTTACTAGTGGAATTTGATGGAGTCCTTTGCATTCATTAATGAAACCTGCATTTATGCTGTCTGGCCTCTCAGTGCTGCAGAAAGAGGGTGACCTTGGTTGGCTGTGACCGTGCTAGYACTGTGTTTGAAATTTCCTCATCTCTGCAGTATCTTCACCTGGCGTTCCTCTCTTGCTCTGCTTGCGGAAGCAGGGATGAGAACAAGCAGGCCGCTCGAGCACAGACACAACTAACTTCTCTGTTATCTAGCTTTGCTCAGAGCAGCTGCTGAACGCAGGAGCTGATAGTGACTCAATCCATGCAGCCGCTGTTGACCACTGATAACCTCATAGCAGAAGTAGGGCACACTAACACAAACCCAGAAGTGAAAACAGAGGTGAATTTGTTGGAAGAAAAATTCAGGAGCTGCTAATAGGGAACATTAAACATGCACAGATTTCCCTCCCTCAAGTTAGTGAAAAGGGACCAATCAATGTATCAATACTTCCACTTTGAGACATGATTCCTTCCTAGAAAATTAGAGTTTATAAATGTTAACTGGTGCGGCRTAATAAGAATGACCATTCACCTCACATTTAGCACACCCTGTTAGCATAACTTTGGGGAAATACCAAAAAGTATTATTATAAATGTGAGGTACAATAAAAATGGAAGCGCTGCCATCTCTCATTAGCATTCACAAAAYAGTTAACATCCACAGACTAATTTTCCTCACCATTAAGTCTATGATTGAAATGTGGTTATTTTTGTAAACAGATATCTTTAACTAAAAGGCAGTAGGTATATACTAGGAACAGAGGGAGACCCGATTAGTGATGAAATGTAGCATCCCTTAAGGGAAAAAATTAATTTAATCAATTATAGCTTCTAATTACCATTACTATAAACTCCAGATTGCAGATAGATAAAATTTTCTACTACATTTTATTGAAATTTTGCATAAGAGACAAATATTCTGAATAAAAACACACCAGATATACACTTCATCAGTATTTCCCGTGGAGGCATTTCCATGTTCTTCTTCCTCATCTTCCATCTCATCCTCTTGGAAACCAATTTTTAGTTCAAACCTATAGTCGTCTGAGTTCAGCTTTCTTCTTTTTTTCCTCAGTCACAGCCACTCAGAATGGATATCCAATAACACGAGAGTTTGAATAGAATTGTTAATCTTCTTTAGGAGTTGAAATTTTGGCAAAGTGAGATCACCTGTTCCCGATGCATGATTACTAGAAGAGCCACAATGAATATTTCAGAAAGGATATCTTTGATGAAGATAGTTCAAACTCTCTGTGAACTGAAGGAAAAAACACTGTAGATTCAGGAAGGCAATATTTTATTCTCTGTTCTCCTTTCCAGTTCATTGAATTAAACTGAATTAGGTTGTTGCATTTGGTGCGGGATTTCCTCCCCTCCCAGTAACTTCCATCTTTTCATCTTTTCAGTGATTTTCAGAAAAGAGAAGAGAAACATTATCTTGAATCAAAAGACACTTTGTACTTGTTATAAACAGATCCAGGGACTGCAAAGTAAAGTTGACCGGTGGTCTCACTTTGGCTGAAGATATGATGCTCTAACCTGAGAAACAAATGAGACAGCATACAAAGGTAGCTTTAATCCTACTTAATGAGGTGTAACAAATTGGCTCTGTGCAAAGTGATTTGTAAGGGCTGAGGTCTCTAATAAATACTAAAATCTATAATTTTTAGAGTAGCCATGACCCAAATTGAAATATGTTTACAGTGGCAAGGTTTATGTGGTGAGGTRATACTTTTTATTAGATCAACATGATGGGCTAAACCATCGATCATATAGATCCATTGGCTAAACTATATCAGTATACCTGTTGATCTTATAAAAAAGATTATCTTCTCCCACAGACCGTTTCTCTGATATACTTAGACCATCACTATTACGACAAGGCTACTACCAAAAAAATGTTATTCACGGAGAATAAAACCTGAAAGACAGTTTGATAAAGCTGAAAGAGAATCTAGTGTCTTTTGTGGTATCATAACACAGATAGCATCCCAGAGCRATGCTTGTCTGCTTGTTTCCAAAACCAGCTTGTCTTTATCCAACACATATATCTATGAATATATGTGGTAAACTGCATCTTARTAGATACACTGTGGCCAAATTACTCACACTCACAGGTGCAATAATTGTTAGGTATCAACTTAAATAGGCTGATTTTCAGTGCCGCTCACTGGAGCGAGAAAGAAGAATATATGGTTATAGGTGCTGACCCAAAGACACTGACGGGGAGGCCCAAGATCCTTGACCTCAGCAGGTTACGTTTTGGAGCGTGAATCTTAGCACGTAGTACCATGCAAGGGCCTAATAGGAGAATTAGAAAATATTTTTTTCTGGGGAAGAAATTTGGGAGTTAGACCTTGATGGGTACCCATCTTTCAAATAGTATGAAAAGGCTCCTGGAACACCAGTGTCTCCTCTCAATGTGCAGTGACAGCATCGTACATTAGGTTGCTTTCACCGCCATTTCATTCCCTCTGCAGCTATTTCACTGATTGCACATGGGATGGACTGGTTTCAACCTTCATATTTAAATATACAAAGGAGGCTATGAGGAGCAGTCTCCTCACTCCTCTTGCCAGAATGGGTCATGTTCAACAAGATGGTATTTTCCAAACCAATGTCATCCTGCACCTTTTTCAGTGTCTGTCCATCCATTTTAGTTTTGTTTAATTATAGTCTCCTGAATAAAATCAGTCCCTCCATTTTCTTACTGCATTATTTGTTAATACAAATGACATCTCATTTCAAGAGACAATGTCCTCTGAAATAAATCAATACATAGTGCTTCACCAGTTTATAGGGAAAGTCAGTTTTAAAATCCATGGTAGTTAATTTATGTCCAGTTTATCCAGTAGTTTATAAGACTACAGAAATATTTTTTAGAAGAAAATGGGTGGACTCTCACATTTATTTTATCTCTCTGAACTATTCCATCACTGAAAACTAAAAAAAAAACCAAAAACAAAACAAAACAAAAAAAACCCTCATGTAATCATCAACCATAATTTCTGGAGTAGTTCTCAGACTGCCCATTAGTTAAGCTTTTCCTTGCATGTTCTTTCCTTGAATATTGTTGATTTTGAAATGAACTCTATCTTGTGGTAATGAGCAGCTTATTCTRCATCAGCATGATGGATTGCAGATATAAGATATTTTAAGAAAATTGACCTTCTCTTGTTTATATCTTAGCCATCAGCAATTTTTCCTTCATTGAGAAAGGAACTCTTAATATTCAAACAAATCATAAATATACAATGTATTTGGTATATCTGTAACTGGTATGAAAGTACTAAGTACCAAAATACTTGATTATATAAACTTAGGCTAAGATTAATTTCACTAGACCATTCTCTTGAACCATAATAGCTTAGAGTTTAGTTTAGAGGCTCTCTCACTTGCACAGACTTTACCTTCGATGCATTTTGAAGCTTGGCTTTCTACTCCCCTTCCAAGTTCTACGTTTCTCTTGGGCTTTAAAAGGTGCAGTAGGTTGGTCTCCACCAGGYTGTTCACAGGGATGTCTTCTGCTTCCAATGCTGCTGACAACGGAAGCTTGAATGCTTTCTTTCTGGCACAGTGCTATAGAAAAAGCAATGGAGGTTATCTGATAGCTCCATTCCACCTTCCAGAGGCTCCCAATTTCTTGCTTACATATCTCAAGATGCAGCTAAACTTAAGCAAATCAGGAAGGCACTTGCTGCATTGTTATAACAGAGAAGGAGAAAATACCTAAATAGATTTAAAAGTGCAGGTAAGAGAATTCATGCGAAATAATTGTGGAAGTCAATTTTACCCTGTCTGAACATTTCCATGCTATGTTAGCTAAATCTGAAGACTAAGGACTGAGGTTTTCAGCCTCATATTAAGACTGGACTTAAACCTGCATCCTTTTACCTGTCTGTAGTATTGTCAGAAACAGTGGAAGCTCATAGGTCAGAGTTTATGGCATACTTTGTTGGCAGCCCATGAAACAGAATTAAATCCACGTGTTGGCTAATTCTGCCACAGGTAGCAGCAATTTTTGTCAAAAAAATTCACAAATGGGACAGAGTGATTAGAGGATGATAGGAGGAAGGAAGCTGTTTTATGTAGCTGCTTTCAAGGATGGTAACAGACAGGCCTGTAGGCCATGGAGACTTGCAGCTTCATGGACCTAGAGACCACTTAAATGCCTGAGAAGGTGGAGGATTTGGGTCCAGTGACATAGTATACTGGACTGAACATCAGCAGTGYCCCATACAACTCATTTGTCCAAGACTTTGACTTTTATTTGTTTTTACATCACCCTGTCATTTTTTACTTGCACTGTTGTACTTGTACATGCAGAAAAATATTTGCAGTGTCAAGGCCTTATCTTTGCTGCACGATTAAAACCAAATAGCCTTCAATCTGCTGGATCTGCAGTACACTTCATAGGGGTTGTATATTGAAATCCAATAGAATGGCATTGCTTGTCTTTACTTCCTAATTATAGGCTTTCTGTTTGACTATATTACTTTTCCTGAAGTTAAAGGGACATATCGTCAAATTAGGATTCTGAGAAACTGAGTCTGTTGTAGCAGCTACTTTAAAAATTAGAATAATATTGGAAAAAGTTGTTGGTCACAGTTGTGAAATATTGCTCTTCACTTACAGAAAAACCCTATATTTTACAGTTCAGCATAGATACTTTCAGACCACTCAGATTTATTTTTTTTCTTTTTCTTTTTCTTTTCTTTTCTTTTCTATGTATATATTTTTTAATATACTTTGTTCATCATTTTGCACTGGTCTAAGCRTTCCCCATTGTATGCTGAACAGAGAGTAGCTGATGTGTTTTCCTATATTTCTAAAACGTATTTGTCCTAGGTCCTTGGCCTGTGTGTTATGTGCACACAAACTTGAAGTCAGTACAGGCTTTTTTTTTCTAGCATATGTTATCAGAAGTAATAACAATTCCCACTTTATATACAACCTCCAAATTCCTTGCAGGGTGTCTGAGAGGCACAGTTGATTCACGCTTTGGGAAGCCAGCTTCAGTCAACTTTCATATCTTTGAAAGCATCCTCGGCTCATCAGTCCCATCTCGAACTAGGCAAGTTAATGCTACTAAAAAGAAATGGCAGCCAGAAAAAGAATAAGATCACATGTTAAAAAAGATGCAATTGAGCTCGATCTGACATTTTCCGAACCTTTGTTGTTTGCATTACTTGGGAARAACAACGCAGGAACAGGGTCTCTGCAAAGCTAGAGGAGGTATTGTATGGGAACAGGTCTCACACTGCTAAAATCGAAGGAAGAAGAAACAGAAATCAGTCCATCTTTACACGCTTGTGGCAGTCACCTCTTCAGCTGCTGTTTTGGTAGCGTCTTTTGCAAAAGGAACTTAAGCAGTCTCAATAGCCATAGAAAATGGTTCTTGGGATGCCTGGTTTCTACCCAGACATGTGGTTATGAAAACTATCTCAAGGCACCGCTCTCTGGGTTCTTTCTCCATCAGTTCAATRAAGTCCATTAGCAGCTATTGTATTCTCAGAGGCTTCTTAAAGTATCAGCCCACCTAGAGCTCATCTATTCTGTTCATCAGATGCTGAGAAAGCTTCTATTATGATTAAGATCCCTGCTACTGAAGGCAGCAGCCACCGAGCTCTTCGTTGACCTCAAACCCATAATGAGGTCTTAATCCTTTGTTTCTGCTGTCAAGGAAGCTAAGTCCTCTTGCTGGCTCCCTGCTTGAGTAACCTTGTTTTGTCGTTTTGTTTGCTGTTGAGTTTAATCTATTGTGTCTTTCAATAGACTGGTTGAGCTATTACCTACACTCTGTCCTCTTTGGGAAAATACCTTTTTTGACATAAAAAACAAAGAAAGGAAAAAAATAATAGTTTTACCCCATTGCCAAAGACTTGCAAAATGAGTTTAGGCACGGTTTTCTGGAACTGGTGCTACTTTTTCTAACTCCATCAGCACGCTAGATGGATTTATTTAATACCTATTATAATCCTGTAGAGTTCTGACTGAAATTACTGTACTGCAGGTCTTGTGCTTCAATTTCATCTTGCATATAGGCTAAATAAATAGCTCTCTTGTCTCTATCTTCCATGTGCCTATTTACTCTGACTTTTTCTTGGTCTATTTAATGCAAATGCCTGTCCTAAAGTGATAGAGGTATTTTCATCTAAATTCAAAGTGAAGGTTTAACTTATTCAAGAAGGCAGCTATTAACAACATGAAAAATTCCTGCATCACAGTTGCATTTCTTTGGAAAAAAAACAATCATCAGCTGTCAAGGATTTATCACTCAGTCATCATCAAAGTTCCTACAATGCTATTTTAGGGACTTGTAACACCTAATCTCGCAACACCTTTCTAAGATACTTTACAGCTGGAGACAGGCAGCCCCAGAGGCAATGAGGGACTCCTGCTACTTCTGGCCGAGGCTGATGAGAAGTGGGGTCTCCAGACCGGTCATGTGCACAACRTGTTCAGGAACGTGTCCAGGAACACCATACAGGAGTCCCTTGATCATCGCATCACTGTTGTCCAGCACGTTGATCCTCACTGAAGCACTCTCTCTGTTTAGCTAGTCTTTCCTTCGCTTTCCCTAAAGAACTCCAGCTGTCGAGTGCAGCTCTACTGCTACCCTCAAGCATAGCTTCATTTCAGCGGATGCTTAAGTGTAAGCAGCTCGTATCGAACATAAATGCTCACCTCTCTTACACACATATATATGTGTGCATATACTTTTATATACATATAGACATATACCTACACAAACACCCCCCACTTCTCCTGCACCAAAATGGGCCTTATCTGTCATTCATGAATCCCTGCTTTATTTTATCAGCTTCTCCTTCCATTACACAATTCTGACCTGTGCCAGTGTTGCCTGGGAAAAATGCCCAAGCGTCAGCAAGCAAACTCCACTATTCGGAAAGCTCTGTTTCCATCCTTTCCTCCTCTGTCGCTTTTCCATTTCCCATTACCCCTGCTTGCCCACTGCCAAAAGCTGGTATTAAACATGCCTGGAAATTACCCTAAAGAGGCCGTAGCCTTCATTTTGGTATTTCACTGTTATCATTCCTAACAGTAATGTATTTTACTTTGAACAAAGAGTTAGATTTAATAGAGAGCACTGCACATGCATTTCCAGCGGAGCGTGGCTGGATTTTGTTGTGTTAACACCCCAAATTAAAAGTGACAAGTGTGCAGCTTCAGAACTGCCCAAGTCAGCTGTGCTTGTTGGTAACGGATCAGAGATTTCCCAGAACGCATGAGAGAAAAAGCTTCCGGGAAAAAAATAAGTAGAAGAAAAATTACAGACAACTTCTATAGGCTGTGCTGGTGTTCAGGAGCCRCAGTGAGGGAGTTGGACGAGCAGGAAGCAGTCGGGTTGCATGTGTACGTGGCAATTCTCTTCACTTTTTARAGATTCAGGTGTGATAGAGGCAACAGGAGCTGAAATGCAGGCAAGGCGTGAGGTTACACCACACAGCCTTGTTTCCATTGCTTATAGTTTTGTTCACTGTTTACTGTCTAGATGAACTAGCCCATGCTAGGTTCCCTGCTCAAGTTCAGGAATACATCATAATTTCAGGAAGTTTCCTTAAAAGTAGCTCCATTCTTTGTGAAAGAGAAGGTAAGATGTTTGCAACCACTGTATCAGGAATATGCCTTTTGCTGTTCTCAGGAGAAAACCTGCCAGCGTTTTGCTGTGCTATTGACTGTTGCAAAATTGCTTTTTTTTGACATGAAYTGGGGGTCACACCAAGCTCAAAAACTAGAACCACATGCCCCAAGCACCTTCCTTTCCCCCTGGGGCCTTTCTATGGCTTTTAAAGGCACAGGAATTGATATCAGTTGCACTTTCCTTTGRAGTACACCAACACAGAGAGAACTCAGCTGCTTAGCAAGTTATATAAAGATGAAATTAAGAACTGTGCAGTTAAACTAAGAGAGGAGAAATCCCCCTTGCCAGGAAAACCATCAGAGAAGTGAGCCTTCTTAGACTACAAAGGATTTACTTGAGATTTCCAAAAAGAATGTAGAGTGTATGGTCTTGCAGTGAGGAGAGAATAAAGGAGCCGTCCAAATGCAATCTTACCTATTTTCCACTTTCCTAATTTATATACCAATCCCAGACAAAAACTATTGGGAAAATTGAGTCTGAGAACATATGTCATCAGTAAAAGTTAATTTACAGTGCAGGGCTGGCAGAATTACTYCAAAGCAAAAATTATGAGACTGTAAAATTCAGACAGTAACTTTTACAAGGAGTGATACCCTATGGTAACTATCGTATGCTGATATTTAAACCGTTTTGGTCTCCACAATCCCAAATTAGAGTAAACAGCATATTGAAGACACATTCCTCCCTCCCTACCTCCTGCAATGGTGCCTGAGGCAGAATTAAAATTGTTTGAATACTACAACTGTACATTTTCATAATTTAATGGAAAAAAAGAAAACAAAAAACAGAAGCTATTTTTACATTTAAATTTCTCAGATTTACTGTGTTTTGTCTATTTGGTAAATTTAATCTATAATATTTCAGAAGAAGACTTATGAGATAGGATTTGTTCTTACAGAACGCTGTGAGATTCTGGAATTGGCTGGAGTACCTTGCACACGTCATGATGTAACGCGTACAATTTCAGTGAGACATTGCTATGGAAATTGTAGGCATTTGGTTATTTAATAATGGAGATCATTCAGAACAAAGGCACATTGCATTTCCTAAAGGGCTTGTTATTTTTTTTTTTAATTTCTCTGCTCCATACGCTGTAAGGGTCTTTTGCAGTCTCCAGCATATTTATCCTCAATAGAACTCTTTTAGAGAGAGAAAGGAAACGCTGTTTTCACTGTTTGCAGGAAGGAAAGGAGGTGGCTTGGCCAAGATCAGAAATTAAGTTTGTGGTAAAGAAGGGACTTAACCCAGCTTCCAGAGTCCCAGATTTAACCATTAACTTCCCTGTAACTTTAACTCCATCTATTTATGGATTTCTTGTAACTTTGAAAATGATACAGTGCTCAGGGCTAGTGCTTTTGTTTTCAGAAGATGGGCTATATTTTTCATATATCAAGAATGATGCATTYCTGAAGTAATATTGAAACTTAACTGGACATGTAGCAGTGTACAACTAAAAGCTGCATAACATAGCWAATAGAAAACAAGAACATTTTTACACATATGCCAAAATAATGTTTTTGTTTTTTTCTTTTTAGAGGAGGAAAAGGTAACAGTCATGATTACAGTTTTTTGGAGTGGCTGTTTTCACAGCCACTGTGAAATTTTATAATTTGACAAGACGCTTCTGAAAGCTCTCATGAGCTTCACGCTGCAAGTGCTGAGTCACTGGAGTGACACACACTGCTGAAGACACATTGGCACTCTGGTGCTCCAACACGGGCACGGTGGAAACTTGAAGACTGATAGCAGCTAACGATTCTGAAGACATGAAAAAAAAAATCTTCTTTCTTATAAAATCCAGTTATGGTGTAAATTTAAATTTCAGATCAGCTCTGGAATGTTTTAAAGTTTCTTTATTGCCAATTATTTTACAGGAGGGTAAGGGACATGTCCTTTTACACCTCATAAATTTGACATACTGTAGTTTGAAATCTCATTAGCTTTCCATGTTGCCAGATGTAGCTAATAAACATTAAGGGTCTTATGGACATACAGTTGCTCTCTAACAGTGCTATTTTTTGCAAGCATATGTTTTGTATTTGTCCCTTTCATGAACCTTCCATTTTGTTTAGTAGCTATATTAAACTGTTTTACTATGAATCTAGCTTTTTAACTACTTTGGGGTTCTTGGGATGATTGGTGCATGCTCAGAAAAGTTGTATACATAATTTTGTCCTCTGGAAGTACATTAAATACCCATAAATTACACTGAAGTATCTTGTGGAAGAATGCCTGCTAATCTGCTGCAAAATCTTAATCCATCTCTTTATACACTGGCAACATATGGTATTTTAAAAGCCATGTAAAGTTAAGGCTTTGGCTTAACTGGTAAGTGCAAATGAAATGACATCTTCTCCTTAATCCAATGACTGTGTGTATACTGTCCAAAATGAGATCCTGTAATTCCCTACTAGCACTGCTCTACTAATGCAGACTATGAGACTTTGTGGTAATTTTGGTGTCTGCACTTTCTCTACTCTGCAGCTTCTACCTGAGCTCAGGTTGTCAAAAATKAAATCCTTTCCCTGCAAGTTTAAATGAGACCTAAATGGAGAAAGTAAGTTTTGCATGCACAAAATCTAACTTAAAGTTGCATACATCTATTCTGTGTTCAGTGATTTATGTTTTCCTGGCAGCAATGAATGTACAATGCTTTTTTAATGCACATTTTTAAATAAAATACAAATTTTAGCTCTGTGTTGTTGGTCAATGAATTCTTTCTCTTGAGCATTTAAGAACTGAATAAATTAGAAAGAACCTGCTGCTGCACTCTGGCTAACATGGATACTATATTGATTTAATAACGCATGGTACAAGTTAGAATTTCTTAAATATCCTGTTATCAGTTTCCATGTTAGATAATGTAAACCATTCATGGTAAAAATTTCTATGTATTTCTCAAGGAGAAATGCTCTTGAACTTTGCCAAATGACAAACCTTGAGCAATCTCAATTTRTACGTAGTCATTACAACAACCCTTGGTTTTAGCAGCTACATCTCTAAAGATGTTGTCCTTCGCCACACAGCTGAGCGTCTTGCAGACACCAGTGCTGAGCAGTCAGAAGAAGTGTGCATACTCCCTTCCTGGGTTACAGGGCTCAGGACTGCTGGCTGTGCTTGGGCCTTGAGATGTAAGATTTGTCCAGATTGTAAGGAAAACAGAGCTTTATAATATAAAAAATTTTGGTAAATCCAGTTTGAGAAGGCAGCACCAAAAATTTTGTATTAGCTTTTCCTGTAGAAGTCCTGAGGAGATATATTTTCTCTTTTCTGATTAACAGGGAATTTCCTCACACACAAACTTTCYTCTTCTACCACTGTCTCCTCCAGCATACTTTTGTCTAGMTCTTGCTYKTGTTTCACYGTRTTCCCCAAAAGATCKCAGAATCACAGAATGGGTAAGGTTGGCAGGGACCTCTGGAGATCATCTAGTCCAACCTCCCTGCTCAAGCAGGGTCACCTAGRGCAYRTTAGACAGGGTTGCATCCAGGCRGGCCTTGAATATCTCCAGAGAAGGAGACTCCACAACCTCTCTGGACAACCTGTAAAGGCCCTATTCTGCACTGTAGTCAAGGGCTTCAAAGATACACATACCRGAGGAGGCAGTATTAATTTCTGGAAGATGCATTTGTTTTTCACAACATTTTCCATTCTGAATTTGTCATAAAGATCCTTCTTTCTCCTAAATCCAACTCCAATCGTGGGAAGAAACGTATATCACAAAAAGTGCTGTGCAACGTCCAATCTACGCACCCCCGGGGGCAAAGACTTTACCATATGCTGTCTCCTGATGCTGCCAATCCCTCTAGTTCTCAGGGAGGAAGCACGTTCCCAAAGACATCTGTGGACATGCAGCAAATACGTTTGTGAAAACAGAGGAGGCGCTTCCACAATAAAGTGGTTCCCATGGGAAACACAGCTTTCTTCCTTTTCTGGATAAGAAGCTAGCTCGTAACCGAGTAGTCACTGATCATTTCCCTCTGTGCTTCAGGTAAACCACTACTGTTTTCCTTTAACTCCAATTCTGTTTAATTCATTGGCGTTATTCCTGTAAGATTAGCGTGAAAGGAGGCAGCAAGACCGCCTCTCTGTGGATCAGTTAGCTGGGCCTGGGAGACAGATAGAGCAGCTGCCGTTCATACGACTCATTGCACAGATTAAGATTTGGATTATTTACCCTCTTTCCAGTGTTTTACAGATAAATCGCCGCAATTAGAYGTGATCCCTTGTGTTTATTTCCACCATTCCTGGAAATATCGCTTGTGGCAAGCCATGCTGGATATGAAGATATCAGCCAGTTTTGGGTAATGGGTACTGAAAGATTAGTGGCTGATGGCAGGAACTTCTCAATTTATGGCTTTCCCTAGTGAGATAGGCCTGTAGAATGACCTAAGACTGAGCAGCCTCCAAACGCTGTGCACTCACGTCATCCTCAGCTAGGAACCTCTTGGCCTAACACACCTCAAGGGCGAAAGGGATGAGATGATCTGTGTTTTACTTTCTGGGGAACCATGCTTTCCCCTGTTCATGTCTCATTTCATCTAGACTAGCTTTCCTCATCCTTTTTCAGCTTGCCACAGCAAAGGCTGTGTCTTGGCTGTGTGCAAGGACATATGGCCTCTTGCTGACTAGCCAGCTCTTTCTCCAGTTCCCTATAGCTCTGTGACTCTCTCAATTATTTTTGTGCTCCTGTGCTCCTTCTCTGCTACACCATTACTGCAACCTGTACWCAAAGTTTGCTTAGAAAATCACATTGTCCTACTCTGGGTCTTTTATTTTGGTTGGTCAATTTGTTTAATATACTTTTGCTATGAAAATATTTTGATGCATATCATTGGATAGAGCCAGGTTGGACTTCAGCCAGGCTAAACAATCRTTAACAAACCTGCAAAAATAAAATTGCATTGTCTTTCCTTCCACAAATTTAGTTCTTTCTCATTATTTCCAAGTGGATGGATGTAGGGCTGGCAGGAGGGGAAATTTAGAAACGTCACTGACCCAATTCAAAACAAAGTAGAGAAAAACCTGAAATATTGCAGAACATGTGGAATATAAGTGTGTGAATCCATGTAATATTCCCTGTCTCTCCTTGTGCTTTCAGATAAACCAGTTACCAACTGCAACTAACCAGTTTACATCTGCACTGATACTTTTTAAGGAAATTCATTTCTTGATCGTTCTTTAAAAATTAAAGTATTTCTACTTCTAGCTTCTCCAAGCTTGGTACTTCTGTGTATGAAGAGGGAAGGCACTGCAAACTCATGCTAGGTGGCAATTTCACTGCAGGGGATGTTATGAAAGTATCAGAACATTAGCTATGTTTACATTTGAGAAATGCATTTTAGGCTGTATACATATAYAGCGCATTCTTGACCCTTAGTCTTGGCTGCAGGCTTTCCTATATGTGGAAAGCATATCTAGCACAGATGTTCCGTTGTTTCACGCTGGCCACTGTAGACACAGCTGATACTCTTCAGTGGACATGTTTATTGAAACTTTCAGACAGAATGTCTCAATCACCTGGTAAGCATTTTGATTTGAAATCTGCCTTGTCTCTGTGTAGTATGAAGCTTGCTTTTTGCCTTACCCCTTCCTGTGTAGTCTTTTGCTACTAATGCCAAACTTGACCTCTGCTTTAGCTGAAGTTTTCACTTTTTTTCTGGATTGTCAAGCCCCAACATCACTTTCGCACCAAGTGATTTTATAAATTAGGATGTAAATGAGGAGGGGGAAATGGTTTCCATGTTTTAACAGATGTTCACCACAGACCTTGAGGGTACAATACAGGGGATTTCAAAGACAAGATCAAAAAGTCTTTAGCCTACTAGAAAGGGAGGCATTGGCCCTGGGTCTCTGTGTCCTCTTCTGCTTTTTTCCTGCTCTATTTCTCCAGCTGGTTTATTGAAGCAGCAACCACACAGCCCAAAAGAGGAGTCTGTTATTCTGAGCTCTTCGTGTGACAGCCAGTTTACGGCTCACAGGAACGTAAGAGTCTAGCTCTTTCTGTGTGTAAATTAAGTCACATTCAGAGCACCTTAGTCTGATCTCACCCCTTGCAAGCACGGAGTAATCTTCATTAAAGCAACAGAGTACACAGCTGTCAGACAGGTATAGGCAAGGTCAGTGCAAGACGCGCAGTCTCCGGTGTGCTGGTGTGCACGTTTCCTTGCTGCACCAACCCAGCTGTGCCTTTGACCGCAGTCTGCACAGAAAAGCTTCCCAAATGTGAGACACAGAGATGATGTTCAATTTCTTTAATTTCTACAGGGAATTTCTTTCCTCCCTCCAGGGTGGAAATGACCATGTGACCTCCTGAAATGGTTAGACCAGCTGCTTAGTGTGCAAAATATTGCTGGGTTTGGTAGATCTCCTCTTGCTATTTCTCTCCTCACTGAGCTCACTGCGATTTTAGTTCCACCCCAGTTCTCACAAAGATAAGATATGAGTAAACTCAACAGGGAGATGCTGGATGCAAGAGCAGTATTCAGGCAGAATTTCCTTCTCCTCAGAATCTGAATGCCAAAAAGCTTAAAGAAATCACAAACTAAGCYGGTGAAAACAAATTATGCGGTTGATAAACATCTTCTGTTTTTCCATTTCAGACAGCCTAACACTATTGCATCACCAAAACACTTCTGCATCTGACAATAATTCACATTAAAGACTATATTTTCCTTTTTATCCATGCTTAAAACTCCTATTAGTAACAGTGGGGTTCACATTCTTTYCTGGGTAAAATGGCTTTTCTAGCACTAAGGAACCACTTTCTACCATAATGTAGGAGAAAAAAAATTCACATTCCTAACATCTGTTRAAAACAAGCCTTTTGGCATAGCTCTATTACAAGAAGAACCGAAAAAAAAAAAATCTCACTGGAGAGTCTGGGTTCGATATCCACCTAGTAATGCTTTAATGAATACTATTTTTGCCTTTGAGCATGTCAAATGTGCACTACAGTGCACAAATAAGTGTATTTGTTTGGACATCCTCTTACATCTCTGAGGAAACAGACAAACAGACAAACTCTGCTATGAAGAGCCTCAGTTTAAAGTTTGAGAGCTGAGTTGAGACAAAAACGCGGCAGAAATTGATAGTCTTAATTTAGAAGCGTGTTCTTGAAAATTGGACTTCCCAAGAGAAAAGCTGACCGTCAGAGAAATATTCAGGGTGGTGTGGTTATTGTGCTAGAGGAAGAAGGTTGCCTGGTTGTATAAGCTGTCAGTGTCCTCTGACCATCTGGACATGACTCTGTTTTTCCAGATATACAATCTTCTAATTTTCATTCTTTAAATTCAAGCAGAATTTTTTTTAAAGCAGTTCTTAAAATAAAACAGTGCCATGGATATCTTCTTCAGGCGTTCATTCATTCCTTTAAATGTATAGAGTTTACATAAAAGATGCTGCTCTTTCAAAACAGCTCACAGGAATGATACCTTTTCCCCAAAGGTATCAGCCTCAGAGGCTTCTAGCTGACTATTCAGACCTGACACATATTCTCCCTGCTGCCTTTAATATAAGTAACAGGTAGTCCATTACCCTTAGTCGCCTGAGTAGACCCAAGACTTAGCYTCAGTTTCACCTTTTGAGGAACACTTGATCAGCACAGTCATTTCAAATCTACTACCCAAGCTACTCACATTTAGGAAAAAAACCCTAAATAAAACATCCAGCTTACCACTGAAACAGAAGTGTGAGTCCAGGTTGATTCCCCTTTCATTCATTAAGTCTTCCTAAGGACATAGCATGGATTGGTAACTTATGTGGACAAGAACACCTGACAATGTTATATTTCTCATTTTAGCTATTTAAGAGGTCATGAAACACATCATCATTAATAAGAGTTTACTCTGAAGTGGATTATTTCTGCCTGCAAGTACTTTGCTTTTGGTACRGATTATTTTACAAATGTATATTTAGGTCTGTTCTTGGTTTAGAACCTCCATTTTCTAGGCCTCTTASGTTGTATATTTTTTCTTTGAGTTATAAACTCAAACTTGAGGGCTTTTTTTAAAGAAAGGCACTTTCACTTTCAGTTGTTTATAATTAAAGGAACAACAAGCTGATATTAGATAGGAAGCAGTCTTCATGATCAAGCTACATGCAGCTTTAATGACAAAAAAGGATCAAGGACACAATCCCTAGCCCTGAGACAGTGTGTGTCAATGAATTGAAGGTTATTTCAGTAGTACATAAGCCACTCAATCTGCTCTTTCTGCAGCATTTTGTGAAGCTGTATGAATGGACCTTAGGGGAAAAAAAAGTCAGAAATACTCAAGCTCAGCATTCTGTTGCTTCAAAAAATGTTATATATAAAGGAAGAAAATATGTCCTCATAGAATCATAGAATAATTTAAATTGGAGAGACCTACATGGGTCTACATCCAACCCTCTGCTCAAAAGAGGGCCAACTTCAAAGTTAAATCATTGCTTAGGACTTTGTCCAGCTGGAATGGTCTCCATTCTCGTTCAGYTCCAAGGATGAAAATGCCACAACCTCTCTGGGAAACCTGTTCCCCTGTTTGACCATTCTTCCTGTGAAGATTTTTTTATATGTATATCCAAAAGCAATTTCCCTTGCTGAAACCTGTGACTTTGTCTCTTGAACTTCTGCTGTGTACCTCCAGAAAAGTCTAACTCCATCTTCTCTTTATTCCCTTTAGACAGTGGAAGACAAGAAGTAGACTCTTTGACCCTCTCTTCTCCAGGCTAAGAAAACTTTTTTTCAGGCTCTCCTCTGACATCACATGCTCCATCTCCTTAATCATACTGCAGGCTGCTTCAGTTCATCAACCTCTTCCTGCAAACCCTTACCTATGTGCTTCACTAAAGGTGAGTTTAAAAGTTCATAGCACTGGGGCCTAAGACATTTAATGATGTGGTTGATAAATATCTTCCAGATCCAGACAAATTTAAAGTCTGAATAATTATGTTCATAGAAGTGACTTTTTAAAAAGCAGCTTTGAGATCCATATATATTGTCTCTTCATGATGATATCTACAACAAATGGGTTGGTGGGAAGAAAGGTGGAGTTCAAAGTATCAACCTACTATCTGGAAGTCAAGCGCTGCCCTGCATCATCAACAATCATGGACCTTAAAMCTACTGATAGTATTTCAGCCTTGAATAAAACACCAGCTCACTCTTTCTTAGTAGTATTGTCTCTAAAACCTCACCAATACCCCTCAGGTAAAGAGATGCGATTAAGAAGACACATACAAAGTGGGAACTGAAAAACAAATGAAGAAAGAGTCATTTTCGTTATTACTTTTCTAATGGTAATTTCATTCCTTTACAGCTCATGCATACTGTCAGTCATTATGTCTCATAAAAATGAAAACGCACAAGTATTTCACAGAGTTCTGAAGGGGAGATTTACATGTTTTTCAGTTTTCTAGAGGATATTGTATTGCATGAAGAAATATTGGACAGCAGTCTACAGCATGTCTTGATCCCAAACGGTAGGGCATGCTAGGTTAAATCTAAGCCTTGTGCCTGGAAGGAGCCAGATTGGAGGAACACAATAGTGTGAAGCCAGTCTTTAATCCCCCTCCCATCTGTCTGGGATCTGAGGCCAACATGTTTAGCCCTGAGRTCTTGATCTGTCTGAACAAACAACTGGCCCCTTAAAACAAACACTGAAGGCTGAACTACCATCAGTTAATGTTTACATTGCAGAGCATGTTAAAGTTATATATAATGCTGTACAAATATAGTAATATATATCGCACCTGTCTCAGAGGGTCTATGAGATGAGGAGGTCGCTCATAAACAGAATTGTCCTGGATCTAGTCTGTCTAGAAATCTATATCTTGCTGTCACTATCTGAGCCCTTTAAAATGTGCTCTTGCTCTGGGTGGGTGGTTTTTCACCCACTTTCACTTAGYATTCTTGCTGCCCACCTGTGGGAGCTCCAATGCTACCTGCAGGATCTGTCGACTTTTCATACCGATAGAAAGTAATGGAAAGTAATACAAGCACARCTCAGTTCAGAGTCATCCGGCCTATATGAAAATACACTTTCTACACCCACAAAAATTTATTTGTATTATTGCAACCACAAAATATCGCCTCTGTGCACCAGAAAATACAGTGCTGCAGTCAAAATAGATGTGGCCCTTCACCAACTGTTACAGCACCTGCTTAAGTGACCCTGAAAGGAAATGTGGGTCACTTTATAAGCAAAAGAGATGGAAGAGGCCAGCCTTACATGGAAATTACTTTTTCCTGCATTTGCATAGCTAAAGGATGACAGAATTCTAAGTCATATCAAAAAGTAGTTTATTCACAAGGGAATTAGAAAGCCTATAAACTCATGACAGAAAAGTTATTGCAAATGCTCTGCCTATATAAGATAAAGCATAAAAGAAGAGATCAGCATCACCAAAATATACCTTAGTTTGCAACCTTGGTTTTAAAGGAGACCAAAGCATGAGATAAATTGCCATGCTCAGCCTGTGTCGGAGAGACTTGCCCCRGGGTTCAGCAATTGCTGCAGTCTGCTATGTAAGAAGGAGAGTGGTGAAACAGGTAGGCAGGATGGGAGAAACAAATTCCCTACAAAGAAATTACACTCTTGCATAAAACCAGGGCTCTCTTTCTGGAAGATCTGTGTATATTCATACAGAAAGAAAGAACCAAGTATAATTACTTGCAACCCTACCATGCATATAATTACAGTCGTGATAATATGTGAAATGAGCCAAAACATTTGTTGGGCTGTTTTCTTCAGAAGTACCCAAAAAACAGCATAATAATAACCCTGCTAGGCTAGAAAAGGACAACTTCTGCTGTGACACATGAACATAGCTTTGAAAAAAATTATGGTTGCCCTGCCAAATATAAAGACACTTGCTTTTTTTCTTTCTTTCTTTTTTTTTTTTTTTTTTCCTAGTCACTTTCCTGTTGATACTGGATGTAAAATTAGCATCTTGCCTGTATATAAAAGTATTTTCCATGTTAATGATTTCTTTTGCATTTGAAAGAATAGCAAGCCTATTTTTTTTTTTCCTCTCTGGGCTGGTTTAACACACCTCCTTAGAAGCATTGCTTGTGCAATACATTTTGCATCATTACCCCCTCATGCCTTAGCTCTTCCTTTAGTCTTCTAGTTCTGCAGTTTTCAAGAGCCTTCTAAAATGTGGACTCCAGAAAGATTCCCAGCAGGGAGGTGGTCCAATTTCCCATACACATATTGTTGTAGAATATATGCAGATTTGCTTTCTTTTGTCACTTTTCACTGACCCCTTAAGAGCAGACACTGGTACCCCATGGTTTTACAGTCCACAGTCCAAGAACTACTGCTCTATACGCTTTCACGTTTGATTGTGTGTTTCTCTATCATTGTATTTTTAAACAGCTGCTCTTCAGAAGTAGGTCAGCATGTGCAAGCAGCTCATGGTCTGGAGAAAAGAGGACACACTGGGTGATGCATCACCCTAGCAGTGAGGCGCCCAATCTATGAATTGCGTGTCTATTCAATTGCTACTCTGTTTTTTCAGATCACACACACACACACACACACACACACACAGTGCACCATCTTTTTAAACTGTAGGCAAATATCTATTTTCTGTTTATAGATTTACAAGCTGAGTAATTCATCAATACCAAGTGGATTTTTTCACAGCAAGAAAGAAAGACAATCTGTGTAGAGACAACAGGATTCAAGTCCACCTTCGTTAATGAGGACTCCCAGGGTCATCTGCAATGACCTTCATGCAGTCTTCCSATAGATTTCAGTAGGGTCAGGGCTTTGCTTCGAACACGACATGCTGGAAAATGCCATTTTGCTTAAAGACTGTTTAGAACTTGAGGGAAATGGAACTTGCATATTTAATGCAGAGGGTTTTAAAAACCCCGAGCAGTTCATTTTCCTGTGTTAACTTCTCCAGCCTAGTACACCACATTATAACCTCAGGCACAGGGGTTCAGCTTTCTGTGACCAAGACCCAGATTTGCAAAGTGTGGCAGGGCTCCAACATGACATCATCTTATTAAGTATATTGCAACATTAGAAAGCTCTTGGTTTATATACATACACATTTTTTCCCCTGGCTGGTGGGGAAATGCAGTTCAAGGTTGCCCAATGTTAAGACAAGCATGACAGAATAGCAATCCCATCCCTACTGTTTTTCAGCATGTGGTTACTTTCTGTACCCACAAGGGACTTGCTGTCCATGTCCTTCCGAGACTAATACTAGCCACATTGTTATGTTGAATGCTTAAGGGATAAGTGGGTTGATTACTGTGAGCATCTTGCCTAATCTACTAAGTCATGCAGTTCCACCTGGTGGTAAAAATACTTTATGAAGATTTTGTTTTTGTAGGTTTGTTAAAAAGGAGCCAGATGGTACAAGTTGCCCTTGCTTTGCACTTCTGAAAAACAATCAACAAATTTAGAGAGACAAACTCACAATTTTGAAGACCTTGTGGCAAAAATAGGTTTGTTATAGCCTAGATAGCTTTCAACAGTGGGAAAAAATGTGTGTAAACATTCATTCAAACTCTAAAACAAGTTAACCGTTATTGACATCTTTAAAATATGACCCTGACCCCTCTACTAGGACCCAAAGGCACATGCATGTACACCTATCAGCAAGCTAACACTGTTTTGAGGCATTGACTCTTATCCAAAAGTGATAATTTCCTCACTTTTGGGAAAAAAATAGTACTGGAATTTTTTTCGTTCTTCTCCATTAGACTCTTTAATGATATGAATTCCATTATCCTGTTTCCTATGGAGATTGCTTGTGACTTTAGTACCAGAAATTACTTGCTCATGCAGAGCAAGTACCAATGTGATAAGTAACACAATATTATTCTTAGTGTGTTGTTCCAAATGATGTTAATCAAATAAAAAGGAAATGTGGCTTTTAGAGCAAAAGGTAGTTCATTTTGAAAATTGCTCTTTTTTGTCAAAAACTGTGCATTTCATTAGCAGCAATCAGGGCATCAACAAACAGCAATCACAGCGCTATCATTTTCTTCCCTTTAGTTCTAAAGTTATAGAGTTCAAGGCAGGAAAAGAGCACTTGTGCAGAACAAATACATCTCTTTTAGAAAAACATTATTCTTACCATCCAGAATCACAAAGATGAAAAATCCCAGTGATTTTCACAACAATCCCTATTATGATTGTAGTTATCCTTTACTCAAATATTGGGCTTTACTTCTAGTCTGAGCTTATCCAGCTTCAACTCCCCAGCTTTAAGCTGGTTTTTGCACTACTTTTGCCTATGAAAGGCTCTGCCCAAGACAGCTCTGTTCCTGAAACCTGGGAGTTACCATATTGCCATGTTTGCATCTCACCATGCTGAGATCTTCCACTTTGTTGGGATAGAATGAACTCAAAAAATGATTAGCACACTTCCTAGGTACAAGCTTTGTATATATTATGCTCTCTCTGCATTCCTACTCTCACAGCCTGTCCTGTTTCCTTGGATTTCCTATGGTATAAGTACATTCTTTCTAGAGCGCCAGTGTAGGAATGTTATAGGAACTCCTAGGGTGCTCTGATTCCAGTTTCTTTCTTGGTAGGCGTACAGGACTGAGCTTGAAGAGAGATAACACATGGTCTGTAGAGGTTTATAAACATAGCCACTCCTTACTTTTTAACAGCAGCAATGTGGAAACTCAAGGAAAATAACAGAATCTTGTATTTCCTGAATCAGTGTCCTCACCACTCTTATACTCTGTGTTTTCACTGTGGACCTCCAAAGCATCCAGATACTTCTCTTGTAACTTCTAGCTTTTCCTCTGAATCACTAGTGAAGCTAAAATGAGTGTATCCTCTGCAATAAACTTTGTTTTCCCTTGGTTGATCTCACAGTTTAATCCACCCTCCTCAGATTACAAAAGCATTCCTCTCTCTTTTCGCACCTATCCAAATATTTGTTGCTTGTAGAGGCCTTCTCCGGCTTTCTAGACACACTGCTTTCAAAAGGCTGTACAATGAGCTGGCCTTTTTCTGTTCAGCCCCCTGCCGAAAAGCTATCGTTTTCAAGTCCTAACTCCCTCCGAGATATTGCAGACAAAGACTTTCTCTTGGGTTTCTACTGCCCATTCTTTAATGACTGAGCGCCCTGTGAGTAATCTCTGTGTTGCTCCCAAGAGCAATCAAGACTTGATTCTATTGGCAAATTATGGATTCCACAAACACCAAGTATTTATAATTCTGGTATTTCATAGAATCAGCCAGAACACACCAGACTTCTCAAACTGCCACCTTCTTGAGTAAATCAAGTCACTTCTTAACCTTCTCTTCAGTAAGCAGAATAGATYGTGATCCTTGATTCCAACATTAGGAATCGTAGCTTTTTTTCCTCAAATCTTAAATCATACTCAAGGCTCTTCTCTGACCATCATTATCTGTCAATCAGCAATATCAGAAACACAATATTTCATTATTGATCATGCCAGTGATCATATCACAAAATAACTTTGTTGTTGTTAGTTCAGAGAGCCGCTGGATAAAAGGGAGAGTGTTGGGATGGGGAAGAGAACCTGAGAACAGATTGCAGCTCCCAGAAGGGTGCTCTAAGCATGATGCTACTAAGATACATTCCCAATTACATCCTCTCATTAAATCTTTCATCTGAAGCTATGCAGTGACACATTAGCAGCACTTTTGTGGTGGTTTGGGCATGCTCCTAAGACAGGAGTTTGAATTCTCTGAAGAAGCCAGCTGAGAACCTGTCTAAACATATCCTCTACCCATCGAGATATCTCTAACAATCTTCTCCATTTTAAGCTATCTTTTAAGAAGAGGACAAACGAATGAGCTCAGCTCAGTGTTCAGCTTGCTGGAGTTGAAATAGATCTTACTCAGCAAAGTTGCAATTTCATGATAAACCTCTAGTCAAACTATCACATAATCTGGGGCTATTTCTTGCAGAAGCCACCRGCATTTCTGAATGATGGGGCCATATTTTTGGAAGGACTCACTCATCTCCAGTTGAAAGAAAATCAAGTACCCTGAGTACCTCAAAGGAGGAATCAAACTATGATCGCTTGATATTGACAAATCATGAAAATACTTCTTTCTTCATCTGTCATCTGTTTCCCTTCCTCATGTCTGGTTTCCTCCAGCACTCTGTAGCTTGGTTTCCTCCAGCTGTGATTCCTCCTCAGTTTCCACCTTTAGAAATCCTCAGAAAGGGTCCTCAGGATGAAGTGTTAGCAGGGGGTATCATTCCAGCTGTAAAACTGTGCAGATTAAAATGTAATATAATAGAACAAATCTTTTATAAATATGTGGTTACAGACATTCAACTCTAAGCAGGTCACTTTTGAGATCTTACTAGCCTGGACCCAAGCCAACTGATTGAAAATTGCACAGAGCATGCTGCTTTCACAAGGAGAGTTTTTCCACATCGCATTTAACTGCCGGAGACACAGTCACCTCCACCTGTGCTCTGCCTTTGCTCTCCTCCTTCCCCCTTTCTGAGATTTAGGCAACCAAATTGCTTCCACATGACATGACCTGGAATGCTGAAAATCGATCTAACTTACGATTCTAAAGTTCAGTCTCTTTTCAAGAGTCATATTTCAAAAGTCAGCAACTGATCCCTTTCTTTTTTTAGCTTCCAGTCTGGATCATTTAAAGGTAATTTAAACATTATGACAGGATTGTAATATAAACTCTTTCTCTTCATTCATTTATTATTTTAACATGAAAGAGTAAGAGAAGAAAAACCTTCTATAATTTATCAGGCACTAATATTGAGACATTAATTCAAGTGAGTATCAGAAAGAATGAAGATTTACCCRATTACTGTTTATTTGCACAGGTCATTCACCACACAGTTTTACAGTCTTCTACTTATTTTCAAACATTGCTCTTCCTGACACAGATTACTAGACACACAAGTCCTGTTTCTGGCAAACCGCTGCTAYGTTGAACAATGAATTTGGACACCTTTGGCCACTCCTTACACACATTGCAAGGTAAAAAAATAAAAACAAACAAGCTTTTCTGAAGTTATTTCAGCCCCTCCTGAACTGCAATCTCTGGCTTGTCCAGGAAAAAGATTACATACCAGCATTTAAGTGGTCTTGGTATCCATTCTTTCCCAATGGCCATGAAAGAGCTGTGTTGTTACAATAATATCTACATATATAGTAACAACATTTCCTAGACCATTAATTTTATGTGATCATTTCAGTAAATAGGGCCTAACTGTTGACTTTTAGAGGTCTTTTCAGTAAGATGAAAAGCAACATAATAAGCAACGTATAAATATTTGGATACTCTGCTGTTTATTAAACAGAATACAAGCCACTTGCTTTTTTTTTCCTGAAGGTCCTYTCTTTGCATTATCCAGCTCTAATTTATGGCCCGAGGGTTAATATTATACAAACAATCATTTATTTCAGAAGAAATGTGATCATTACTAAGCTATTCCCTTGGTTAAAGAAGAATCTCTGCTTTCTTTATCCCAGCTGGGTTGAGGTAATGGCCTTCGGCTACAGGCAGGAGAATGGAAAGCAGATGAAGCATGTTGAAGATAAACCACACAAAGAGGCTGCCTGAACAAAGAGAGGGCTAGAATCAGAGCARGGGAGAAAATCCCGCGGTCTGCACGGGCACGCTGGAAAGGGAAGAAACTGCACAAAGACGCTCACATCTCATTTATAAGATTTGCACCTACTGCTTAACGCAAACCCGGGAAGAAGGTCGTCAGCATTTTCTGTGGACTAATTAGTATGTAGGCAAGGGAACTGGGCTCCGAGACACTTTCTATTAAGAGAGAAAACGCAGCAATCGGCAGATGATACTGATCATTAACCCAAATGCCGATACTAGAAGGATGGTTTAAAGTTGAAACTTCTTTTCATTTTTGTCTGCTCACACTCATACTGGAAACCAAGGGAGACTATTTAATCCTGCTAGGGATTCAAATCTACTACAAAAGTTTCAGAAGTCTGTTCTGTCATGTTATTCCTATACGACGCAAACCTACTAAATGTGCCTTGTCCGCTGTAATGTGTGCCTTATGTGGGATTCATTTCACCTAACTGAAGTTTAGAAGGTTTAAACATTTGAGCTAGTCACTCTAGCTGCCCTTATAGTCAAGGGAGAAAAGTAAGCRATTTACATGACTCCTTAGGCACTCGCCTTAGAAGGGGGCGATCTGCCCTCTGGAGATGCTCGCTCCTAGACAAAGGGCTGATGAACGCCTTTCTGCGAGGCACGGAGTCCACTGCTGCCGGGGGAAAGTCTCTCCTAGACATTGCCTAACTGGGTAATTCTTACGGGGTCCTGTCCTGCAGCCCAACCATCARTGTCACGATGGATCTTTATTTTGAAAATCTTTATCCACTCCACATTAAAGAACTTCTTTTCAGTTATTTTTAAAGAGGAATTATTCCTGGTTTTATATAGCTTCTAKCTGAACAGTGTGATAGCTCAAAGAGCTATCCAACATTCTTAGAAATATAAAGCTAGTTTATTTGGATTACTTCCATTGCTATTTTTGTGCTTAAGTAAATACAAGTAAGACTGGAATATGAGTAGGAGTGATATACTAACACTTCATTAGCTACCATACGCCGTTCCCTTTTCCTTCCCCCAGTGAATTCAATCTTAATTCTATTCTTCAGCTACAACCATGGAAATTTCCACAGCCAATTGAAGCAAGCTTTTTGAAGGTAAGATACAATTAGTAAAGTATTCARGTACCTAGACTTTTTGTTACTTTGAACTGATAACTAAAATAAGAAAGCTGGATCACATATATGTTAAAAAGGAAAAACATAAATGGAGTAGTAGTCCTGTCTAAGCCCTGGGAAAGTCATATGAATGTGTTTATGGAATTCAGCTGCTTTTGAATCATTAGGGCTTTGCATTTAAATGATTTCATAGACCCCTGATTTCTGACTTCATCTCTATTTCAATGACTTCTGTGTTAGAAATGGATAGAAGGAAAAATTCTCAGAAGTTTTGCCACAGAAGAGGCCCATGTCAAAGTCTCATAGTCAGGGGACTTTGAGTGATACAGATAATATGGTATTCTGTTGTGACTAGTGGATAAGATGAGATAAGTTATTATCTATCCAAAGTGAATGACAAGTCTATTCATTTCAATGGGATCAAAAGCTCATACCTGGATTCCCACGGAGAAAGGCTAATTGGATATGGTTCCATCACTATTCAGGTGACATGGCAGTGAAATATTCTCTACAATCAAGTCTTGCATTGCTATTTTTCCATGAGCTGGTTTAAAAATGTGAATTAGAAAGGTCCATCATCAACCCATCAAAACAAGGTTTACCACCATCTCTTCACATAAAAATTATATTACCTGAATGCTAGTTTTTACATATATATATATAGATAGATAGATACTTGGGCTGTTAAGTCTGTCAAGGATTCTAACAGCTTTTTCCTCTTCTTACTGAAGACACACTCCTGACTTCCAGTGATGATGAAGGCAAGCCACTGAGCACTCAGCTGTTTTTTTATTACATTAATCCAGTAGACTGTTTCATGAGTCTTTCAGAGTGCAAAGACCTCATATGTTTGAGCACATGAACAAAATCATAAGTCTTGCCATCTAGTAGCAACACAGACTTTTACAACTCATTAAAATTTGTTCTGACTGTTCAGCAACAAGGTCGCTTTCAGCACACAGCCATTATTAGTAGTGTCACAAAAGTCCGTGATTTATCTGTCACGGATGGTTTTTGTCACTTGGGTATACAAGCACTCATTTGCTTGTTTTATTAATATTAAATACTTAAAATAAAACTTAAATTTCCAAGGACAAGAGCTACACATTGAAATGCCATTTCAGTCTCTCTGAGATCCTCACTTGCTTGTCCTCTTTAAGGTCACACTGGACTGTAAATTTCTCTCTTGACAGGGCCAAAAAGTCATATGTGCCTGTAGAGTATCACACAAATGCTGAAGTGATTGGATTTGTAATACCAGAAATATAAGATCTGGGCCCYGAAATTCTTCTCTTGTTAGGTTACTCATAGGAAGACACATCATGCAGTTCTCCAGGGGTTTGTCCGTATCTCACTGACACTSACTAGTTGTAAAGGAATTGCTCTGTATCCTACTTCGTTCTCGTTCTTCACAGCCTCAAGCCTTCGCTTTCTTGTCCCAATGATGTTTTAAAATACGGACTCTGATTCTGTTTCGCGTTTGCTTTCTGTGTATCTTTGCTACTGTTCGAGACTTTTTCTGCTTTCGCGTTGAGGACGCGCGATACCGACTGTATCGCTGCTTTGTCGGCGGCGTTCGAAGCGCGCTAGCAGCTGAGCGCGCGCATGCGCCTGGCTCTTGGACACGACGGGAGCTGCTTGAACAGCAGCAGCCGGCTCCATTGTGTTCGCGGCAAACTCCGGGACGTTCCTTTCAGCTACGTGTCACTTCCAGTTTATGTTATCCGAAGATTTAACAATGAGAGACGGTACAAAGCTCTTTTCAAAATTCTTATTCAACCAGAGGCTGATACCCAAACCTGGCTGCACATTATGTTTTAAGTAGGATGACTTTCTCAGTAAGTGTGAAATAATTTTGATAGGCACATTTAGACATTTTTTGGACGTTCAGATATTTTAATCTGTATATTAGGCAGTACCGATTACCTAGCTGGAAAAACATAATAAACTAAACAGATCTTCTGGATGAAGAAGACACAAACGAGAGGTGCTTAGAGCTTTGCTTACACAAAATAAATATTGCATACTTTCATATTGGTGTCAGCTTTAATTTCAGTTCCATCGCCATTTCCAAAGGCTAGTAGTACTTGCCTAACCCAGAAACCGGCCTAACTATTCTGCAATAACTCCCCCATGTGGGCATTCAATTTTAGTATTTCATTTTCAAAGCAGCACAATCATCTCAAATATTAATTTTGCTTTCAAGTAGAGCGGCTGCACAGGCAAATTGTTCTGGAATGCCTACATATGGAAACCTTTATCTTGGTCAGTCTCCCAGTGTAAATAAAATCTAGAGCAGCTCACCTATGGTAATCTAAGCTTCAGCATAGACAGACTGTTTTGATTTCCCTTAGGTTAGGAAGGGTGGTTCAAATTAGATCAGAGTGAGCTGACTTGTTCCTCCYGGTAACAGAAGGCTAACAGTAATCTTCTCCCCCGATTCGGCTGGTTGAGTCCAAGTCCTCTCGAAGCTCAGTCGACCAGCCGAGCTTCACCTCGGTTTGTTTACTGAATTTAGACAAATCTTGTCTGCTGTCAACAGCTCTGAGCATATCTAATTAACCTGCTCTTTGAAGTACTGGTCAGAGCTGACAGCAATCCCTTGCTGATGCTGTCAGCATTGCTAACACACGTGGATATGAACTGGTTTTGCAGACAACTTGAGGGGCACATTTGGCTTAGAAGTTCTGCAGGATTATGGATCATCCAAAATCCTGCATAATCAGAGCAACGATGACACTATGTATCGGAAGTGTAATGAAGGTAATTGTTTCTAAGCAGCTTGATCACACTAATTTTGATTGCTTCCCTGCTTTCTATCTGGAGATTTAAACAGTCATCTAAAGGCTCAGCAGGCATTGTGGGAATAGGTAAGCACTGATTTTTGTCCTCATTTTATCAAAGCCTAAGCTGCTTCTGTAAGTGACGGGTTACCAAAGTCACTATCTATGTCACATTTCTGCTGGTTGTCTCACACAGTCGAGCCACACAGGCTATTACGTGGGCAATGAAGGCGAGTTAGYGTGAAGAGGGAAAGGAAGCCTGCAGTTCGCTTCCCGCTTTGAACTGGTTGATTGAGCAAAGGGCTGGAGGTAGGCAGAAGGGAGGTCATTTTCAGGCTGAGTAAACAGAGCAATTTCTCGCTCAGGAATCTCCCCCGTGGCAGCCGTTTGACCCACAGGGGCTTGTCCTTTGTCTAGCCACAAAGCAAATTGCGAAAGGGCCGTTCGGAGAAATTTTCTTTCTTCTTCAAGTGTTCTGAAAAATTGTCATACCCGATGCTAGAGAGCGGCAAGGGAAAGCAAAGACTGAGAGGTGTCTTTGTTAGCCAYTTGGGAAGAAAACTGTGAGTACAAACCCAGAGATTGTCCCGGAGGCTTTGTGTGGATTAACAGAGGGTTTACCAAAGGATGCTGAATGAAGCAGCATGGAGCCCATGCAGAAGGGATCCTGAAGCAACACTGCCCYGATTCATTAAAGGGCCGATTGTTCACTACTACAAAGGGAAATATTTAGAAAAGGGTCTATGAAAAAGGCGGTATATATGAACATAAATGGCAAGAGACAGGGAACAAAATGGGGAGAAAGGTTCTTTGTATGAAGCTAGAGAGGTTTATAATTACCTGTGGGTGGTGGGTGGGAGAGGAAGGGGGGCAGAGAAYGCAAAAGAGTGACCCTTATCCCTGTTGCAGGCTAGCATACAGGAATGCCTTTCTGAAAACCTTTAACAATTTGGAGAGATAATCTTTTAAATTTGCACTTCCTCATATGAAGTGCAAATTTTCCCATATGAAAAATTTCATATTTTCATAATTAGCAGATACATAACACAGCTCTCCTTTCATCTGCGCTAAAGTTTTTATGTGTATTGCAACTATTGATGAAAGATAGCTGTTGAATACTTTATACTTAATATAGACTTCAGCAGCTTTACTGTTTCAGGTGCTACCTGACTTATTAAGTCAACTGGAATCATCACATGTAATGAATTGCTGTAATTAAGCAAACAATGCCCATTGCATCCTTGTAACTTCTGCTCTTCAAGGATATTAAAGACTTCTCTAAAATTTCAGTGAATTATTATAGCACATGACTGAAATAGCCTGAGAAGGTAGAGACTGTGGAAGCTGGCAGGGGATATGTATTCACACCAGTTGCTTTAGGTGGCGAAAGGTGTGACTTGGAGGCAAAATTCCCTAAGCAGTCCTAAACAGCTAGCAGAGAGGGGCATGCCTCCACAGCCTGATCCAAAGCACTTCATTTAGAGGCCTGAGTGTAGCTAGCTGTAAGTACCCCCACAACCTTCACCTCGCATTGTGTTTGTGACTCTGCTGCTGCGTGAACAGGAAGGCAATCCTAAAAGAGTCCTCCTATTTTTCACATTTCCCTTATTCTTTCATTWTGCACCTGAAGCCTGAATTTCCTCCTCTTAACATTAGAAATCACTTGGGCTAATGAAGCTTTTTTACTGCCTTGTGTACATAAACCTGGTCTCAGTGGAAGCAAATGATGTACAGCCTCATCTTCACTTTTACACTTTATTCTGCTGAGAAATCTGATGCTATATTGACAGAATTACACATTTTTTTTTGTTTTTTATGTAGAAAACATAATATAAGTTTTGCATGTGTTACTAACAGTCCCAGGAATACCTCATGTGGAAATAGACTTTCAGCTAGGGAAGTCCACATGAGCTCTACTCAGAGCTTAACAAATTCTCTCTCTTTTGAAATTCCCCAGCTTCTCCAGTGCTTTAGAATATTAAATTGCATTTGTCCCTTTCATATTAAGGAACAGAACAAAGTCAGTGTCTGCAGATATGGAAATCAAAAGTAGAGGATTGTGTGCTAAAAAAGCAAAGACAACTTTCRAGTCTAACTGTAGGACTGGGTATAGTTTGCAGTCAGCAACACACAAGCAGGCAGTAGGACTAAGCATCACCTCTGGCTGCCTTTAAGTGCCCTGTCTAGGTGCTCAAGTACCACATATATCTGTATTTGTTGGTGTAGTCTTCAGCATAAGTGCAGATTGAGTCCCAGATACTGTGCCCTAAATCCATAGAAAGATACCTTAATTGCTCCAATACCTTGCAGCTTTGTGCTAAAAATACGGTGGTGAATATGTTCTAGCTGCGGTATGCAGAAACACACCAATACCTTCCCCGCGTTACAGGAAGATTAAACGTCTGGGGAGAGTGATGGATTTCTGGGAACAATGAATTAAAAAAATAAGAAAAAGAGCATGTTGTGCTGCTCCCACTGCTGTCAATGGGAGGCCCCTGCACACTGCAGAGATTTTCTGTTTCCAAATTAYATCCATGTTAATTCCTTCCCTTTCAGCTGGACTGTAAAAGACAGGGAAAACCAGGTACTGGTATCATTTTTAGCATCATTTTTCTCAGGAAGTTTACTTATTCACGCACTCTCATTCAGGATCATACAAAATAACCCTATACGAGTTAGTTTTCAAATCCAGAGGGTACTTTTCCAGTTATTGGCTCCAACCTCTTTAGTGATCCAGACAGGGAAATTTTACCGACTAATTTGTGAACCGATCCTCAAAACTCGCTCGCAAGCTTGTGTTTGCACTGCCTAGTGCCTGCAAGGTAGAGGCTGTGAGTGATATTAACACCATCCTCGTTTTTGTTGCAGGTACCTGTTTTCACAGCTCAAACAAACAGCCAGAAATTGCTGTTCGATATGTACCYACACCGGTTAGAAAGCAGCTCCTATCTGGCAAAGGAGAGGGTATTGATCCAACGACACGACAGCTGCACAGATAAGCGTAAAAGCGTCRGGAGTAAAACTAAAGGCGCTAATGAGGCACCGCGTGGAACGGGACAGAACGAAGGTGAGCACAGCCCGACCCTCACCCTGATTTTAACACCAACCTATTGCAAAGGCAAACTGAACATTCSCTGTGAAAACTAACCAACTAACTAAAAAGATAATGCAGTGGGTGTCCTTATCACTAAAGGCAACTGTGTATGACCTTAAAGACATTTTTTTTTTACCAAAAAAAGAGAGAGAGAAAGCAAGCATGAGTATTTTTTGTAGTCACCAGTACCAGTCTGTTATGACTTTCTGTCTCAGCCAACACACAGATTTTTCCCACTGTTTGACTGGCCAGTTAATCCTTTTCAGTAAAAGGGAGCATTTATTTTTTAACACTGTTCAGCTTGACTGAGGCTGAGCAGCACAACGCAGCCTTGCTTAGGCGTAGCTTTGGACATTACGTCAGATGGCTTTTCACTCCTTATGCACTTTCACTTCTCATGAACCCCCTTTTTACTGAGCCAGAGAAATTAAGCTTGAAATGGATACATGCTATGCATACAATAAAAGATAGTCCTTGGTATTATTTTGTGGGCAGTCATGTGCTTGTGCTCTGTGGTGCACTATTTCAGAGGATTTTTATCAGTGTAAAGGGGCAACTCACAGCTCCTGCTGTTTCACAGTGCACCGTTTTCCTTTGCTCTCCCTAAGTCGTCGGCTGAGCTGAACTACACTGAGGTGTAACATAGCTAAAACCGACAAGAACGATCTATAATAACTGATTTTAATCACAAATCACAAACTTCACAGCACAACCTTTGCGCAGTCAATGTACGGAAAAAAATCATTTTAAATGTGTTGAAGGGACGGTAGGCCATAAACCARACAGAATTCATTTCAGCTGGCTGGAAATTTAAAGGGAGTCCTGCCATGCTCTGTGCCCAAGAGAAAAAGATTTAATGATTTCCAAAACAGATCTGCTAGGTCCAGCTAAACTGTTAATTCCTATGATCTTACACATGTCTGTCTGCAAAGTACCAAATGATACGTTGAATGTGAGTTATTGGCACTTGTTTGACTCCAGACAAGTATCGTATCTGCAGGCAGAGACAAATGAGTCTGGAGAAAGCTGAAGAATGAAACTGTTTATATAACTATATTCTGCAAAGTAACAATCCCATCSGCCACTAAGCATTTTTCCATTGCCCCAATAAATTTAATTTTGTTCCTGAAACTTTCGCTGTTTTCCATGAAGATCTGTTCTAAATGTAGAATTCCTTTTCACGCTGCCCCAGCTGTGGATCAACAAATTACCACCAGCTAATTCAATAATGTGCCTTCGATTTGTTACTCTGTCGGAAACACGAGTGTAACTACTGCTTTGAAAGGCAAAAACCTTCAGATGCCTGACCGCCTTTTTTTTTTTTTTTTTTTTTTTTAAAAAAATCCACTATTTTCCATTCCTGAAGAAATACAACAAAAGAAGGTTGAAGTAGAAAATCCATCTAACTTCCAGCTGTGAAACCCTTAAAAAGTGCAATGTCTTCTCTTTTTTTTTTTTTAATATTCCGTCTTGGATGATCTAGGCCTGAAAGTCCAAAGCTGCTGGCTGTCCTGACAGGGGATCCACGCATGTTCCCTCTATATCCCCTGACCTATATTCCCTCTGAAATGCRATGACATCAACCTAAACCAATCACACAGGCTGATACTTCCTCTGTGATACTGGATTATTCCGCAAGTGTTGACAAGTCACAGATGTCTTATTTCTTTGGAAGGTCTCCCAGAAAATGCTCCCTGTGCTATCCAACACCACTATTATCACATTCCTTTCTGCTGCTTTATTTTATATATTTCTCCCACTCACTTCATATAAAATCAGAACTCTATTGATTGTCATTAGTCAGTTACTTAYGGAAAATCAATCACACACATACAGTTTACATCCGATTTCAAAGGAAAACTCAGGGCCRCTTTGCTTGACAGACAGCAGCCTGCGCGGTGCTCGTCCACGAACTCAAGTGTCCAGTTAAACTAGTCGCTTCTATAGTGATTTTAAGTTGGTAAACACCTTCTAGGTAGAAACAATGGAAGAATTTTTTCATAAAAATGATGCCAAAGTCAAGTGTAACAAAATATCCGTGTTCCCACTTTTAAATAGTTTTATATCTCAGTGACTATAGCTGTGCCTCAAGTACTTTAAGATGACCTGGTTACATTTCCTCAATATATAAACAGCTTATTTATGCCTTGTCCAAACCCACTTCTCTGCTGGCTCGTGATTTAACCGCAAAAAAATAAATCAAAATTGCCTTGCCATCTCTAAAGTCATCTATTTGGAAAAGTTCTGCAACAGCTATCACTAAAGTGACAATACCCAGCAGTCATCGCTTCAATTAATTAAACACGGCTGTGTTAGGACAAAGCAGAGTCTTTGATGAAGGATATAAAGCAGATCCTGACTAGAGTTTTCACAGAGGGGATGTGGCTACTCTCAAACTTGCATTCCTCCAAAAGAGGTATTTAATCTTACTCAGATCATATAATAATGAAATGTTATCAAATTCTCTGTCTGATTACAAGTTACAGAGCTGCACTATTTGTCTACCTATAAAAATAGTCTGGGAATCATCTCACTTGATTTTAGGCATCAACATCTGGGCGATAGTCTAAACTTCCTCCGTGGCCAATGGAGGCTGACAAGACGGCAATTTGTCACCAACCTAGGCTTGCATTTTTGGACAAGAAGAACTGTGTTTCCAGAGTGACTACTTCTTTTCATCATTACAGAGGAAAAGTTAGACACCTAACTTTTAGACAGCTAACACTCATAAGGCAACACCACCCATAATAAACGTTTCTTTTTTTCTTTTTCTTTTTTGCAGGAGTCTGCACTGGTTTATGAAACAGTCTGAAAACAATTCAAAAAAAWTGTTTGTGAATATTTTTAGTTCATATTAATAATTTTTGTCACCTTTTTGAAATATCTGGGGAAAAGAAAGTCTGTTTTTCCAGATATCCTTTTATTTTTCTTGTAGCTGCTACACTGATTTAAAGAAAAAAGATCTTAAGGAATCTGTAACATGAGCTTACATTTTTTACTTTCATGATTCTGTTGTAAGGACATTTTTCTTTATGCTAAGACAYATAATAGAGATCATACATTGTACATACCTTTCTTTTCCTCTCCATTTTCAAGGTGCATTTAAGATGCTTGAAACATTTATTTTCATTGCTGGAACTCTCTTGGATTCCCAGAGTATTTGCTCTCAAGTTTCTCTTTTCTTGAAAAAAGCAGTCTGGATTTTGTTAAAGCCTATAAATAGCGGTAAAGAACATGGTATTTTAATGAATTTCAGAGTGTGGGATTTTACATATTTTCAGAACTGGAGAGCAAGGAAGGAAATAAATCACATGTATAACAGCGCCTAGTGGATAAAACCGGCAGGCCCAGCATCCGATGGTTCACAGCTACACGCGTGCCATCTTGTCCCCCTCCAGCTAAGTGCAGCAGCATTACACTACAAAAGCTGTGCTTACTCTTTGCTCCCAGGATTTGTGCTCTGGGCAGCACAGTGCCCAACACCACCCATGGGCCTGGCTGGTGTAGAGCGTGCTCATGATAGCACTCGTTCTCCTAACCGATGAGAAAGATGACTGTAAATCCCTGCAGCTGAGGACAGTTGACCAGGTTTCCTGCATGCTGAATGAGTGTTCCTGCCAGTGGGTGAGAGAATAAGAATTAAGAATTCTTATTATAAGAATTAATAAATTAATAAGTAAGAATTAAGATCTGCAACTAGTACTCAGCAGCAGTTGAATCTCGTGCATGCCCCATTTAAAGCCCATGAGCTGCTCTTCCAGGTGCTATGTTTCATTTCTTCCATACTTCTGAATTTTTAAAAATAATTTATTAGTAAGATTTAATCTTGTAACTATTTTCTTTTTTAAAAAATACACATTTTCATTTCTGTGGAATGTGTGTCATAATCTTCAAAAAGTGCACAGGCAACACAGATTTTTAAAATCACTGTCTCCTTGTGAATTTCAAGGCTCYTACTCTTTTCTTCCTGAACACGTTATCTATCTATACTTTTCACAGACTGTAAATCATGGTCATGATTAAGCTCTGGTGCCAGAAACTTTTTTTTTTTTAAACATTCATGTGATCTAGATTTTTCTTTAGCAAAAAATATTACAGATGTTACATAAAATAAAGTGATTTTGCATCCTCATTAAAATTTTGTTGCTGTTCTTAAGAACCAATTTTAAAGACAGAACCATGGCGGATAGTTACGGGTGCAAGAAACAGGCATAACTGGCCAATTTTTGCAAACAATTAAGATTACATAACCACTTCCCCCCTTTCAGATGTGCAAGTTCAAGTGCTAACTGATTTTTTTTTTTTTTTAACCACTAAAATAGTTACAAGAATTACCCTGTAAGCAGTCTCAGGCTAAATAATAATGGAGCAAGTATTCTTAGTTGCTTTTCCAAATTACAGTTCGTCAGGTCGGATTCTTAGAGTGCCCAGTACTCGTCAGGCATCTCTGAACGGGGTGACACAAGAGCTGGTCAGTCCCACAGCCTGTTCCACACTAAGGAGGAGAAGTTCAGAGCAGCAAGGCCAAAGAGTCTGGTAACAGTCCTGCAGTCTTGGGAAACACGGAGCAGAGTSACAGCCCCTCCTGCCAGCTATTCCACGCCAAGCTACGGGATCAGTACCCGCTCTGGGTAGCGCCAACACGCATACTTACAACTGTCATAGCCRCAGTGTGAATTTCTGTATCAGAAATGATGCTGAGAAATGCTGCTTCTTTGACCAAGAGATTTTAGACGRAGGGAACTCACAGGGGAAGAATTGCTCTTTCTGATGGGACTCATGTAACTCGGTGGAAATGTCTACACTGAAGATGGCTACATCTGATGTCCAGATCAGAGGTTCCTTTTGCATGGAGACATATAGGACCTCCTAGGGCACGATTCCTCTCATCCTCAAGTAGATGTTAAAGTAGTAGYTATGAAGAGTCACACTCTGGTTTCCCCTGATTGCTACGACTTCCTTAGACTTAGATGTCTACATGGAAAATGTTTACAATTAGGTGATATGAATTCCAGCATCTGTCTCTGAAGATAAATCCCATGGGACTGATCCAAAGTCCACTGAAGTCCATGGAAGGCTGTTTGTTGACTTCTCTGGGTCAGAGATCATTCCTGCAAGATCATTAGTGCACAATATACTGTAATAAAGTATGTGCGTAGGATTTCTTGAGYTCAGCTGCCAGTGCTTTCTCAGTATAGTGGCACAGCTATGGGAAAACATTAGCAACCTAAAATCAGCATTTTTTCACATTAGTCATTGGATGTACATTTGGGTATTGGCCATTTTCCTTTCAGCGCTTGATTTAGTAAGAGAAAAACAAATAAATCAATCTTTCTTATTTAGTAAGGGAAAATATTTTTTAAATATGTGGAAATCTTTTAAAAACTCCCAAGAAAGGTTTGACTGAGGTGCTATCCATGCAAAGTATGCGATTGGCAGGAATGTGCCACTTGGACTTCCTTGAAAARAGGTATCAACCCATTTAAAAAGCAGCACTCACTCGTATTTTCAATAATGTTACAATTGGCTTTGTGTCAACAATATCCTTATGGCTCTTGGGTCACACAGAGCACACAAGGTTAAGGTTTCAATTGACAGCAGCAAATTTTTTCCTTACCCAAGAGAGTCCTCAAAACCTGGCATGTTCAGAACTTTATGGGGAGGTCAAGAAACTGCATGCAAGTACCAGTCAAAAGAAAGTCCTTTTTTACCATTCCGAAACTGTGAGTATTTTGAATGGTCAGATGCTCTTCCCATGGAGGGAGTTGTTGAGGATTTTCACATTTCAACTGTAGAGTGTTATATCAACTACAATAAATATTATGAAATTCCAGGCTGTTGGGAGAAAATGATCAAAGCAGGTCAGCTCAAACTTCTAGCTGATGTTTCATCTTTTAATTACCAAAGCATCTGGATCTGTGAGAAACGAAAGTTGTTTATGTGGAAATATAGTCATGTTCCCTCTTGACACTGCTTCACCCTTCTGAGATTTTGAAGCTCTGTCATTAAAGAGGCTTATCTATAGTTACCTACAAAATTGTGGTGTACTCCAATCATGCATGATATTGTTCTAATATTGCCTGTAACAAATCTTTCTAAGGCCTTTACAATCAGATGGAGTGTTTGCTAGGAAATACCTTTGTTTTATCTTGACAATTGAAGATCACATGCAAAATAGCTATTAACTATAAATAAAACCTATTTTTGCAGTTCTCCATGCCCAATGGCAGGCTTCATCAATTCTGTTTCAAGACTGCTAAAACCAATATTAACTACTGTAAATCTGCTTTTATATTAATTATTGCTCATTACTGAACATCAAAGGCCTTATTTTCAATTGCCTGACTTGAAAGTTTTATGCATATGCTCTGATTTTAGTTAAAAATCTTAGTGGCTGTATAAAAGTTGTACAGTTGATCATGAAATATGATTTTTTGAGCTAATGTTTCTGCAGTATAGAGAGAATTTTAATGTGGAATTATTGTTGCGCATATGCAGACACTGAATAATTTATGATGAACATGTTGAATATAAGCTACAAATATAGACCAATAAATCATTAAATGTCTTAGCTGCAGGATTAGTAACACTGTAGAATCTTAATACTAAAAATGAAAGTCTCATACACCAAAAAGGGTAAGAATAGAAAAAAGCAACAAAAAAAATCTTATTACCAAGAATAATTTTGTATTGGTTAGACTACAAACGTGGCTTCTAAACTAAAACAGGCTTAATACTTCAGAGTAATATTTTTTTGTTTTCTTGCTTAGTTTTTGAGAAAAACAGGGTTTCCAAGATATGAGATATGACATAAGGTTCTCCACAAAAACCTTTTGACTTTCATTTAAAAGTGCCAAACTTTTTGGTAAAACATCAACCTTCTCCAAAAACAGGCAAAATCTTCTTTCTTGTCCTAATAATCTTAATTTTAAAAAATTATAGCATAAATTAAGCCCTTTTATATTTCTGTAGTTTATAACATAGTAAGTTCTATAGCCACAATTAAGTGAACAGTTTCTTAYTGCTTTTCACTGTGACTTCTTTTTCTGAAACATAAAACAAGAGAACTACTTGAAGCTCCCTTAAATATCCAGTAACAATGGGATCTTACAAATGTCAGCAGGATTTAACAATAACTAGGACAAACCAGTAACAAAGATAATTTTGCACTGCCAGAGAAACAGCACAGATCGATAGTTTCATTTTTCCAAAACTATCAGTGATTGAGCTTTAAAATAATTTTACGAAGTTTTAAGAATAACAAAGGTTGAAAGAAACTCAAGCACAAAGGAATAACTCGTATCATCCATTTTGACTGAGGTAGCTTAGTTAAAATTCAAGGTCTTATGGATCATCATGGTAAGAATAAGTGATAGGTATGTTAGATGCAAATCTGCCTCTTTGCAAAAATGCACAAAATCATATTTACCTGAGCGTGGGAGGTATCAAAAAAATCACAGTTTCCCCACTTGCATCTCCAGAGCGCTCTCAGCCGGCACCAAGAAGTAAAAATCTCAGCTGTGTTGAGATCAATGGTAAAAGCCAGAATGGACTCCACTGGGACTGGGATTTCATCTGAAGAAAAAAGCCAAAATGGTGCTGTCAAGTACCCAGCTGTTAACCTCTAACTATTGGAATAGCTAAGGAAGTTTCTTCCTCGTYTGAAAGTAAAAGGGAGTGAAATGTATTTTGTAGAGAATCCTTTGAAAGGAGCTAAGAGACCTCCATTACCTTCCTAATAATGTTTAATTATTCATGCAAATATGCCATCCATATTATTTTTGTCAGAGACACTAAGGCCACGGTTTACACAAGCAAGTTTAGAGYGTCTCCATTTCTGGATACCCACCTGAGAAAAATTATAGGACCTCGCTCTCAGGGATCACATGTTCAGTTCTTTCTGAAAAACCTGARTAATTAAAGCTCCACTGCTGTCTGTCCAGCTGTGTTCCCTCTATAYGACTAACAGTTTCAGCTACTCAGATCAGTAATATCATTTTCACAGAACTTCTCCGCTGAAAAGGAATCCATTATGGTGATGTACTGAGCAGTTTTCATTAACTTATTATCTTTCCCAGGTTGGTGGGGCTTTGTGTGGCGGGACAAGAGACTGAAACTTATGGTTTGATATTGTTTTGCCTTGCAAATTATTATTAGAAACACCAGAGAGCACTGAGAACCCCTTATAACACTTCTTGACATCCTGTTTGAATTTCTGTAGGTATTATGTTTTGTGAAACATGACCCTCCTAGGACAGTTAGGGGCTTTTTTAGTCTCATACCAATAACGCCTCCAGCTGAGGCACAGGAAATCCAAATTGCTCTTCAAATTAAATCACRGGAAACCTTGATTCCTTACTTGTCTCAGGCAAAGTTAATGAGAAACAGATGCACACCCCCGCCAAAACATTATGCTGTATATTTATCTACTAATGGCCCATCTTTTGGCCTATTGAGTTAAAATGACAGCATTCAGATTATTTTTGATTTAATTAGTATTGCCTTTGGTTGGTAGGTTTTTACAAAATACTAATTAAAATAAATTGCCAGTTTCTATTGACAGTAATAGCTCTAATAATTACTGGCAAAGTTAAACCACTAATTTGATCAGAAATGAAATTTTTGTCCTCTGGGAAAACCAGTAACAAAAGTATCATTCATGACCTGAATTGGAATGGAAGGATGAAATACTTAATCATTTGCTGTAACCRAACACTTTACCCACACTCAAACGAAATGTTTTGTGTTGACTTCACCCAATAACAAATTCGGCCAAAATAAACCTTGCCTTCCCAGAAAATGAAGATCTTTCTTAGTTCTACATTGCCCACATGAAACTACACGGTTCGTCCCGTAGCACGATCATTTCAATTGCAGTGAAAAAGGCAGAGACTGCTGGGCATCCTCCCTCAAAACTCCCGAGACAATGCCCGAGTTCATCAGTTAGATAGTAATTGCGCTTACACGCTGTAGGACACGTCAGCCGTTGCCAGCGACGGTATCAGGAGCAAGTACGGCTTCTGAGCTGGTTTTCTAGATCAGTATGAACAGTGATTATGTCTCTCCCTTGTATTTCTCAGCCCTAGGAACGGACAAGAATAACACCTCCCTCCTCCCTCTGAGTAGGAGCTTGCAAGAAACACTCTTGTCATGTAAAAAGCATTTTGTAATGGTTTCAGTGATGACTGTGCTGCTTACTGCATACAGGGGCCAGCAATAGTCACATTTCACACAAGTAATGCAATACGGAAAAAAAAATCTGTTTTGTGAATAAAGCTAGATTTGTAAGTCTTTTTTATCTTTTAAATAGTTGGTGTTTATATGTATTGAATAAATATGATATTTATTTCAAACTATTAATTTTTTCTGTATTTAGGTGTATTGATTTAAATTATTACAGTTAGAATAAACAATCTAAGTTTTTAAYTAAGCCTTTACGCAATTCAGGAAAGTTGACAGAAATTGGTTATAGATGAACACAGAGAGAAATGTGGGCATCCAGGTCAATGCTGCAGTTGATGAACGGAGCGCATGTGTTTCAGGTTTTGGCCTCCAGCTGTACACAACGCTGGTCCTGAATTCAGAGGGATTGCCCTCCTCTGCAAGCGCATAACTGGGAGAATAATCAGGCCTATCCATATTTTCATAACGGCAAAATCAGGAACTCTTTGCAACACTGAAAGGCACAATGTCAGCCTGAAATTTATTTTCACTGTAACATAAAAAGCCAGCATTTAAAACCTGTCTTTTGTATAAGCCTGACACACTCACCCAGCTGCAGCAATAGACATCGCTGCTAGTTTATGCTTCTCTTCCCATAATTYTCCTCATTCTTATCTCCCTGTCACGTTGGAAGTTGGCCAGCCTTTAATTTATCCTTCATTTACCACCAAAAATCCCCCTCAGTTTTCTCACTGACTTGCTCACATTGCTCTCTTAGCAAATGATTGACTCTGYCTTTCACCTCTGAAAGGGATGAACCCTTTCTCTAGTCCCCACTGCTTTCGAAAAATATATGAYTGCTTAGAAAAGTGGTGGTGGTGGTCTAGACCCACAGTCACTCTGGTATAAAGCCAGCAAAACTCCCATGCTCTAACTCACTGTGGTTGCTGTGAATTTATGTCCATGCCACTAAATAAGTGATAAGTCTGAGAGATTCATTGTATCCTGCTGTCTTCTTGAAAACATGAGCCTAATCACCCTTGGGAAAGTCATATTTTGAGTGACAGCTCAATAGAAATGACTGGTGGAACTGGAGCGCGTTAGAAGTTTCTCCATGCTCTAGTTTCTTTATCAGCATCTTGATGAAGAAAGGACGAAAACGCAAAGCAAGGAAGGTTTTTGCAGAGCCAACTTCCCCTCGTACTTCCGACCTGCGCGCGCTCACTGTCAGCTCCTCTAGAAGGTCTCCTCCCTGCTGCCCCAAGGGGCGATCCTGGCTTGCCCTCAGCTCGCATGACTGCCTCCTCCTTCTTTACTCACCACCAAGGACCTGCGGGCAGCGATGAATCTACATACTGAACCTAGTCCTGTGTTATTTCTTTTTATACTGTTCTTAGCCTGTGTCTCTCTAGAATGTATTTTTATAATGTTCCACAGTAATAGCCTGGCCTGTTAAGTAAAGTTTTTTTGCCTTCAGCTACAAAGTAATTTTGCACTTAAGAAAATAAATAGAAGCTGTTAAGTTTTATATCCTCGCTGCCTCACTGGCAATAGGCCTAATCTAGCAAGCAAAATACATGTTGTTAGGAAATGCCGTGATGGAGGTTTCAGATAAACATTCGAACATCGTGTCACTGARGAGAACTGCACAGGAAAGGACGGGAGCAGTCAGCTCCTTAAATGTTTGTCCTCGRAGAGAAAAAGTAGTTACACAGCAGCCTGGATGGTCTGCTGCCATTAAAGATACTGTGGTTCAATCTATATGAAGGAGGTAGGCGGAGAGAAAGRTTGGCGGCACAGACAAAATAATTGTATGAAAAGCCAGGGGTCCTGATTTGGGAAGGAGTGGAGGTGTCAGGGATGCACTGTGTTGTCGGAAAGGGGGTCAAAARTTGTGATAGAAAACTGAGGGTAACTTGGCCGAGGCTGGGAGAAAGAGTGAGGCTGTCTGTGCCAACTTTGTTTTCATGCCCTGTGCAGAGCACCAGCAYTCAGGCAGATGATGGCTGAGATGTTTTTAATGGACACAGCTTGCCAAAGGCGTGTTTCCAGTACAACATACCAAGCCTGGGATTTTCCATGCAGTACAAAATCACTCACAGAATGGTTTAAACTTTACTTAGATGCCTTTTTTTCAAGGATTTGAACATTCTATGGGAGCAAATTCTTGGTATTTCAGTCATCCCGCTCACTATGGTTTCTGGGTATTTCACATATTAATCTTACAGAACTGAAGTGAGATAGGAAAATACTGTTAYCCTATCAGGCACAGACAGATGTGACTTGCCCAGAGATAGTCTGAGGTGACTAATTCCCAAGTAGGCATGCAAAATACTAACCTGTTTTGCTCTAGATTTCATCTTCCTTGCTGTTTCCTGTCACCACCTAYAGCTGAGTCAGGAGACTCACTAAGAGCCACTAAGAGGGGCGACCRCCTGTTTAATTTAGGTCTGCTTAAACAACTGCTCCCCTGGCTGATCTAGCACCTGTATGTCCTGGCAGGGTGAGCAGCGTCACTCTGTGCACAGTCTTGCCCCTTCCCATCATCATAAGCAGCATTTTGGAGCTGGTGGCTAAGAGCCAGGTCCTGCTCTCAAATACACCTGGATAAATCTGCATAATTCCGCTCAAAGACTTACCTTGCCAGTCTCCTCCTCAAGCGTCTCACTCGGCCTGAGTTACTCAGATGCTTGTACGTTTGGTGTGCTGCTATATAGTGTACGTTCTTTGTTTCACTTCACTTCTGACTTCATAAAAGGCTGAATTATTTTAACTATTTTTTCTTCTTTTGCACATTTGCTTTTCATCTGATGTAACTCAACCAGGATTTCCTCTGGACTACTTCTTGATTACATCAAGGTCAAAATAAATCATTCCAATGTGTGCGCAACAATGCAGTGTGTGCATTAGAGAAACACACCGAGGCAAGGTTGTGTATTTTGCGTGGCACAACAATCTGTTGGTATCTAGTGCAAATSATTCATTGCAGTTTCTGTTGGTTATTGTCTTCTTGTAAAACTAGTAAATTCAGTCTCTCTTTTTCAGTTTGTGTTTGGAAGTTTGTACGTCTGTATTTCCCATGATAGTAAAAAAATAAAATAAAATAAAATAAAAGGACAATGCTCGCAGCTGCAGGAGTGATCTCTCTTAATACCACCATTCTCCCACACTGTCCTTTTTTGGTAATGTTTGGGTTGATTCTGGACATGAAACAAACTCTCTGAAAGAAGAGTGCCTTGATGTTTACAATGGTGGAAAATTCCAGTCTCCTCATTAGCTTATTTACTGTATTTTACTGGGGACTAACTGCAGGTTTAAATGCTTGAAGTTGGTTGTGATTATTTTTAACGATGTTAATAAGAAACTGTCCTGCTGCTTGGAAGTGATTGAATTTTTTTACAGAAATAAAAAATACTTTGCAACATCAAAATCAAAGCCTTAACTATAAAACAGTCAGAAATTGATGGGGTGATTTTTTCAAAAGCATTTCAGGGAGTGATTTACTTCTAATGTCACAATATCTCTCACCATTCCTGCTGGGAGACTGACTTCTGCTGACACAGTCTCACTATGTCAGACACAAAAGAATCTATTAATTCTCTTAATTTAAATGGGTTTTGGATCAGGCCCAAGGGAGGGGAAAAAATAGCAGAGAGAAGAGGGTTACAATTCCAGCTATGCAATGAAAAATAATCTACCAGCCCAGAGGGGAGGAGAGAAAAGAAAAAGGAGAGTGGCTTCCACCATCCGAAGGMAGAGAGGGAAAAGTAGAGGGGAGAGAGATCTAGTTTACATACATACATTTACACTGAAATTTATAGGATTCTTCCTCTWAGAGAAGCTAACATTTCAAGAGTTGCACGGAGCTTTCTACTTTCCTTCCTTCTTAATCTCAAGGCCATCCAGCCTGAGGTACTGATGGGGTTGTAAGACTGGTCTGTGTGTAAGCAACCGTATCCAAGATGAAGAAGAAACTGGGGCCAGGTTAATATAGATGAGGACAGAAAGGGTAGGCAGCTAGAACACTCTTAATGTCTTCTGCTGAAACTACTGTGCAGAAAAAAAAAATGATTTATGGTTCCTAGTGGCAGAAAAAAAGGAAGATGAAGGTACCTAAGCCCTTAGGGCTCTCACTGARCTAAAGGACCTGGGGTCTTGTCTTGACATTTCTGTATAAAATGAATACTCAGGCATGGTATGTGAAATATTCCTTGCAGCAGGGATTGATGTCCAGGGTTTTTTATAACTTGGTGTGCYTTTCTCTGCCTTGTTCCCTCAAGACACAGAGGGGAAATCCAAAGTACCATTCAAACTGATGATTAGTGCAATTAGTTGACAGAGGTTTGGAGCTCTGCAAGTGCAAAAAAGAAAAAAATTAACCTGGTTGCCTACCTCCTGAGAAAATGCTCTAAGCCACTAGGCAAGGAGAGGAACCATCTCCTCCACTCCGTGAAGGCTGGAGTCGGGTGCTGGGAGATGCTGCCAGCATGGGTCCAGCAGAGGTGAGCAGCAGGGTCCTGGGGCGCATTTGCAGGAAGAGGCTGGCATTTAGCTGTTCAGCTCTGTGAAGACCTGGGCAGCTTGAGACACGTCTGCAAGGAGATGTGCCAGCATCTGAGGAACTGCTTTCTCTGAAATGTAACTGTTGTAGGACCACAGGCAGATGCCTGTGAGAAGGTGGCAAACTGGGCTGACCCAGGTCTGATGCTGGATTTGGCCAGATAACACGTAGGTACCAAAGTGCCTCTGATGGTTTAACAGCCATTAACCTCTGGCTGGCAGTGTAACTTTCAGTGACTGTGACCAGCAGGTTTGAGTGTCTTAGGCCCACATTGTAGGAACGTAGACCCCACTGTAACCTAGACTTAGCTCTCCTGCCCAGAAGTACTCTCTAGACTAGGTAGTGGGGATGGACTGAGGCTTGGAGCATGAAGGCAGACTGGATGCTGAACTAACAAATGTCTTTTGCTATCAGTCCTCAGATGCAACATGGAACCAATCAGGCTCCTTTCTCCAGTAGTTTGCCTGTCTTGGCTGCTGATACTGGAAACTCTTGATGGCAGAGACTAGTTCTTAATATGAGTTTCCATGCTTTCTGCCTGAAAGACAGTACAATGCAAATACTAGGGGCAGAAATTAAGGCATTTCTTCTTATTTTCGCTACAAGGCTAGCTGGAGCTGGATTATGCCTGGAGGAGCTAGTCTGTACTAAAGTCAATGCCACCTTGCCTTAACCACTCTGAACACAAGCTGCACTGATTCAAAATACTTGCATATGGTGCAACCATTCCTCCCACTCATAGCAGGGAATGCCCTAAGTCCCATTAATTTCCTTCCAGACTATTGCTACATTATTCTGCAAAATTACAGAAACATCATGAATGTTTCCACATCATCATTCTTAATAGCTGATGAAGAGGTTTTATTCTTATATACTCCAGCAAGCCTTGTTTAGCAGGGCTGTATACTAGCTAATTCTGATGTAGCCGGTTGGGTTTGAATTTTCTAATGAGAATGCAGAATGTCTGTTATCTAGAGATWGTAAATTACTTTAGAGGTTCCAGCAGGAGATTAGTAGATCCACCTACACTTTTGGCTTGTACTTCTTATGCAGTCTCAGCTTGCTGTGCAATCAGATTTTGTCCCAGTACTGAATTATTTGAGGATTCATGGTTAAATACAAACTTGACCATGGAGTTGTCATTCCACAAGTGGTTCAAATGGCTTAAAATTAACTTGACCTGACTTTTTAACCTTCTTACCAGGCTACATAGACTGTTTATACAGGCAAGAGGATCTAATGGTTGGGGTAAAAAAGTAAAAGAATGAAACTCAAACATCTGATCTTGGCTGAGTCACTAACTCACTGCATGACCTATGCACTTTGTCTCCATTGCCTTACTGGCTAAATCAAATGATTGAAAAAAAAAAAAAGAAAAAAAAAGAAGAGTCCTCTGAGAACTAAATATACTACTTGAAATGTGATTTTCTCATTAAATCAATGTCTACTTTTAGAAGGATTATATAAGCATGGAACACATTGTACAATGCTAAAATACAGAGATGCTGGAAATAAAGAGATTTTGGAGTCTTTCAAAACATAATCTGGGCTATTAGTACACAAACGTCATACTTAGTGCTGCCAACAATTCTTGAAAGTCCACTAGAGCTTATAGGAGTTTGGTCATGACTTGATTTTTCTCAGAATTCTCTGAACTATCAAGAACTGTGACTTTCAGCCAGTTGACCTAGACTTAATCTCTCTTCCTCAGAACTAAGTCATAAAAGCTTAGAGCCTCGTAACACTTTAAGAGCTTCCTCATCTGGTCATTCAACGAAAGCATATTCAGTTCAGTGGTGGCATTGTACTATTCAGAATTTAAAACTGGATTCTGTATAAAATTTGTGCAATCCCTATTGCCAGAAGGGTATAGTCCAGGGACTAATTGCWGGGGAAGGTTTCAATATGTCCCTGTGAAGCTGGTGAATTTCTTGAAATATAGTGAAATTATGCACTGGGATGATAGAAGATTGCACAAGGCACGCATTTGGGGGCTGACAACATGCCCTGTTGGCAGTTTGGGTTCACTGTTCATCAGGAGCTCTGCCAGGCTCAAAATAACCAACATAGACAAATTTATGCACCTTATCCTCTCTCCTTTCTCTTCCTCCTCAGAAAGCTTGGCTTTATAGATCTTGCCATCAGCAAAATATTTTGCAGGTTTTGATCATTTTGTCACCCTGTAGAGATCATGGCTGTTATTCCTGAGAGCTCTCTGTCTCAAGAGTCACAGTATGAAGGAGATATTGAACTGTGCTCTGCAGAGTAGAGGCAGTGTCGTAGCTAACCTGATACCAGCAAGAACTGAATATTTAACAACTTTACACTTCTGAAGAAGGCATTTACTAGCTTCTGGAATTCCCTAGTTCTATTTATTGTCATAGGACCACTGTGAACAATCGAATCATAATGCTGAAGATTCAAAAATATACTTTCCTTTTGGTTCAGCCGAGTCTTGTGCATCCGATTTACAAGCACCATGTAAGAAGAGCAACAATGCAAGGTCTATCTGTAGCTGAAAGTAGACAGTGTCGTACTGTGTTCTTAATTATCCAAGAATCCCTCAACCTTTTGCACAAAGCAGCTGCCATTTGTATAATATTTCATGCCCAGAATATACGGAAAAATTTACTGTGTGAACTGTTGTATTCTTCATAATAGCTTGTTCTTTACTTATACTTAACTTGCTATTGGCATAATATATATGAAAAATGAAGAGACTGCAACTAAATCTGCTGTCCATGCTTTTGACACAAGCCTAGAGCATGCCCACAGATTGTGCCTTGACACATACGCAACAATCTTTTTAGTCAGAGTAACTCGCTTATGAGTCTGGCCTAAAATGTCTTGCCATCTGTCTGTGGAAAGMAAATACACCACGGATAATATTAGCACATGATCAAAACTGCACTGACAAGAAAAGGATGGCTACAATACCTAGCATCACAACTGAAATCGTCATTTAATTTCTCCTTAAAAGAATGGTACCATAACTACTTTTCTCCTAAAGCAATAGGAGCAAGGAGGAAAGTTCTCTCTGTCTGCTTTCTTCATGTCAGCAGCATTTGGCCTCAGATGGTATAGAGAGGGCTGAAATGAGCCATTTCAGTCAGAATATTGCCTTTTCAGTTCTCGTAGGATTTCTGAGGACAGAAGGTCGCTATATGCACARCTCCACACAGTCTGCATACTGCAGAACAGGTTACCCTAGCTGGCGATGGACTGGGAGGAGCAAGCTTGAGCAGAGATAGGCAAAGGGGAGATGACAGYCATGAAGGGAAAGAGCTGCCCAGACAGACTCTCCAGTAAGAGGAGAGAACTCTGTGCCTTTCAGTCAAGTAGAGAAAGGAAAGAAGTGCAACCATAGGCTCTGAATTTAATTTAATTAAGCCAGAGTTTTCCCTTTCAGATGATAATTGGTGTATTCTCTTGCATTTGCTGAAACCCAGGAAAGAACAGGAWAATAAAAACTGGTTTGAACAAAAGTCAGGTGAGCAGCAATGAAAAGGCCAGTGCTGCAAGAGCAGAGGCAGTCCTATTCATTTAGTGAACAGAAACAAGCCATGGGGCTACGACTATGACTGAGATGTCTGTGCAACCGTTTATCACCTAAGAAAACAGTCCCCTCTGTGTTAGTGTCCTTTAGGTCCTTTTGCCCGAACTGGATTGATTATTTGACTGTGCTCTTTCTCCGTTGCATTTGCAAAGAGCTAACCTCAGTTTCATGTATTTAATGTCCATTAGATGTCATGGGTCTGCTTTGTTTTGAAAAAGCACTGATGCTAAACTTAGTTGTGAAAAAGATAGCTGGCTAAATCTGGTCATTCTTGTGGGAGTCGGGGAGGGAGGGTGGAAAGGGAGTGGGGAACAGAAGAGGAAAGAAATTATCGTGTTCAGATTTAGACAGAGAAAGGAAGTAAGAGACAATATGAATACTGAAAGTTATAATGGCCATGAATTCTCTATTGTGAAATTATYGTGTCTTTGCAGACTTATTCTTTATAGATTTTACACCTCTTTGCAGATCATCCATTAAACTCAAAGGTTACAATAACAAGAACTAGCTACTGACTGAAGCCTGGGAAATGACAAATTTAATATTTTAGCAGAGCTGAAAAAAGGACACAACACTAACAATCTTACTACCTGGCATAGGAGAATAGCCTATTTCTTTTGCATCTTTTCAAACTGAACTCATGTTTGCTTGTGCCACACAGCACCCTAGTATACCTATGAAGAATATCCAACAGTATCACCATTAACTACACAAAAGTTTTTTAAAAGAAATGCTAGGTCCTAGGCAGTTCCACCACCCACCTTTCTCAGAGCTAGGTAGCACTTCATTTGTAAGACAGTTGGTCCCTCAGCTGTCTACTATAAGGTTCTTGTACCTTCTCCTAGAATTAGCATAGAAGCCATGACATTAGACCAGGTAAACCTCAGGTGTGATGCAGTTTARCATGTCCTATTTCCCCCTTGGAAGCACTTGGATGGCTGGACAACTGATTTCTCTACTCATAAAATCGGTAGTTTGGATAAGAATTATGCAAGCTTAATTGCAGCTACTCAATGATACTTTGGCCAGCTTGCAAAGTGCAGGAGCATTCAATTTACTTATCTCTATGAATTGTGTGCACATAAGATTTTGCAGATCCTAAGGAATCATAAGATTCGCTGAGATTTTTTTCTGTGGGACAGAAACAGGCCTTTAAAAGTAGCTGCTAAAAGTTTTAGAAGATTGGTTGCAGAAGGCCACATCCCTCAGCACTTCTCCGTGTAGCAAATAAATCATTGACTGGAGGAAGCGCACATCCTTTTCTTGCTGTGATCTGCATTCACTGCGGTGGATGGTAGTCAGGAGGGCAGTTATAATCACCTCATTGTCTACAGAAAGGAGAGCACCAGGGGAGGAGAGGAGCTAATATCACTTCTGCCAGGAGCAAAGGATAGCATCACCCACCCTTCCTGACAAGGAAGCAAGGAACAAGAGGAGAGTTTAGAGCCATCTTTCTATTGACAGAAAATTCTATGCATTGGAGACATCCTGTTTCATAGGTGCTAAGACCACACAGAGTGGCTCCAGCTGACTGGAGAATCTCCTCTCTGAGAAAAAGCTGTGGCCTGTCCAAGTCTTTGTGAGGAGGAAGTCCTTGSTCATCATAGGTCACAGAATAGCTTCTACTTGCAGCTCAGATAGAGTGCTTCCCCTCGTTAGCACACAAGCTGATTTTACYGTTCTGCCACAGCCCAGGGCTAGCAAACAGGCCTGCTGTATGCCTCATAACCAGGTTTGGGGTTCAGCTTTGCCCACCTCTCCCTACTCCACAAGAGCTCTTCTCCAGCCATGAGCCCTGAGACCATAAGAAGAACCCTGAGGACAAGAAGAAATCACTGCTGCTTTACAGAAGGGTAATGATAATACTTAGCCTTTGCTCAGCTCACAAAAATAGAGTGGGAATGCTGCAATAACATTTCCTGACTTATAAGGCACCAAAAAAGCCAGTGCTACCCCTGGAAAAGCCTCCACCTGTGCCATTTCCAGAAAGAGGGTGATGGTTACTACCTAGAGGGTGAGAGGGTGACCTCATTACTTTGGTGATGGAGAGRAGGCAATGGGAAGCCTGTATTATTGCACACTTTTGGAAAATGGTGAAACTTTTTCATAGTTGTTCTGCTTTTAAACTATGATGCTATGCTACTGCTATGCCAAAAACTTCAAAAATAGGCCTGAGAGTGTGAGAGGAAGCAAAGGGGTCAAAATACGGGAAACAAAAGGAAGGGAAGACCTCAGAACTCTATAAAGTGTTATTATTGTTAAAATGCAGGAAAAGTGAAGAGCTACTTCTGCTGTCACCTTCCTGAGTCACCTTTGATTTCTTAAATAAATTCCAAATTTTTAAAATCTTCTGATCTCAAAGCATTTTTTTCAAGGTGAAAAAAAAMCATCATCCCCCTTTTTTTCATGAGAAACAATAGCTGAAAGATCAGCTCAGAGTCACATATCAAGTGAATTTCAGAAACCGGAAAAGAAAATAACCTAATTTGATTTTCAGTATCTTTCCATGATCACTGGCTCAYACAGTTTTCCCTTGAGAGACAGTTACTTTCATTGTCTTTCCAGTCACAAGACAAGCCCTTCCTACCCTTGCATCTAATGGGAGGTGGAAATTGTTCCTGTCCGCATCCGACTTCAATCATAGCTYTTAAACCTGCACCAATTCCTTCCAAGACTGACAGTGCTTCCCTGGGAGTGCCACATAGTCTGCAAAACACACAATAGGATGAGCTCATTGCTTTTTATAAAAAGTCTCTGAGAAAGAAGGATGGCAGTTTATTGCTCATAATAAAGGTCATGATATTGCTTTTTTATATTCACACTATATTTTTAGAATGCTCACACAGCCCAGATCACAAAAATAACAAATCTCCATGTGAATTTTGAGGCTTCATCTTGGAGGCAGTKTACATTGTTAAGCTATTCTAAGTCACGCTAAGACTTCACAGCCTTAATCAACTGTTGATTGTAATTCTTAAGTATAATTCATCCTCTTCCAAAATCCACAGGTCGGTAATGAAATTAGGTTGATTCTTTGTATTGCATTAGCCACAACAAGTAGTAAGCAGAGAACTGATCATCAGTGCACAGAGCATGCAATAAAAAAGCATCCCCTGCCTGACACCGATGCCTCTAAGAATTGTTCAGCACCTTGCAGGTCTAGGGGCCTTGAGTGCACTCTTGTGTGTTACCCCTACATCATAACAAAGATTGATGTCCTCTTCTAAAGAACCCCTGAAGCCCATGGCCCATGGCCCCTTACCTTGGCCGGTGCTGCTGCATCTTCTTATCTCCAAGCCCTTGTCTCAGAGGGCTCATGCCTGCTATCAGCCTGCACTCGTCCAGATCTGCCATTTCCAATTGGCAGAAGAGGACTGTACCTGTGGTGGTCAAAGGTCTCCTTGTCACCTTCTATAGGACAAATCACCGGAGAACATTTTCTAATTTACACATAACCATCTTGTGTACAAACAGCTTTCATCCACTATTAATGTGTGGCTGACTATTTGGAGGTGTACAGCATTAATCTCTTCCCTCTCAGACACCCAGCAGAAGAGAGGAGGATTATTCGGACCTTCACAGTCCCATCCCTGAAGAAAGCTGGAGCAAATTACTATACTACTATACAATCTCCCTCATCACTCCAGAAGTAACCATCTACAGSGTGATAGCTGGCAAAGAGCACCTTGACCGCAGGATCCAGTGAAGCAACATCCACCTGTAGTAATGAGATGAAATGGGTGGTAGGTGAGGAAAACAGGAAGAAACCATCAATGGAGCACTAGGAGCTGATACAGACTAGGAGCTGATACAGTGATCAGAAAACAAACATACATAATTAGGATTTGGCAAGGAACATACTTGTTTCTCTTACAAGTCACTGTTTTTCTGTTTTTCATTATAGGACAGTAATGAGTTATGACACCATAAGAAGGCTTTAATCCTATACTATCTTCGTTATCTTCGTTCTAAATGACGATATTTGGCAGCACTTGCAGGGACCATTGTACTAATAACAAGAAGCAGAKCCTTAGCATTGCAGATTGAATGATTTGTTTTATGGATGTTTTGCTTTTTTTTATTGCAAATGCGTTAAAGAAACTAAATTTCTATCGTGTTCTGCCTTTCTATGCATAGAATTTCTATTTTGTAAACACAAGTACGATGTAATTAGGAAAACAAAGAAATACATTCAAAGCCTTCAGCAAGATGAAACTAGGACAACAGTACCACAATAACGGATCTTTTGTCAAATGCATTTGACTTTTTGGTTGGACAGCATTTTAATTTCATTTTAGCTTTTCATATCATTATTTTCAAAACAATTATTTCCTAGGTCTTCTGTTCAAAGAAGAGAACAATGTAGATGTTTGAATTCCTCTGCTGAAATTCATGAAAGACAAAATGAAAACATGTCAGCTTACRTCAGCTGAGTGCAAGTAAGAGTGACTAATACATTTATCTAAATTTCTTTCCCAGACACATACAGGTCAATGATTACAGGATCAAATAGAAGAAATCACTTTATTTCAAATTGCATTATTTTCTAGAGTGCATTTGATATTTCAAAGGTTTCTGTTTCGAAGTGTACRCAGACCGTCTGGAAAAAGGACAGAGGCTTAAAAAAGCATTTAACAAAAATGCAGTGTCACTGTTTGGACTTGGTCTCATCTAAATCTTGTACAGTAGTGTGACTTGTCAAAACTGGCAGAGAGACACTTGCATCATGCGTGCTGTGCTCTGTAGTTTTGTGCCATTGGCGGTGCAATATAGCATTTTTGAAAGCAGAACCACCTAGCAGCAAAAGAAAATCTGTAATCAACATCTCAGATGTCCCACATCTCTAAGCCAGGGTCCCCAAAACTGCAAGAGGGGTTCTGGGAAAACAGCTTTTCCTCTATTGCCCMAAAAGGTGGTTTAGAAGCAAAGCTTCTTGAACAGTGTGGGGGATAAGAAGTCAAAATTTAATTATAAATTGTGTAAGACACATGATTTATTTTAACAGGACAAAGAAATCTTTGAAATGCACTTCTTGTTCTTTCCTGTAAAGCTCTTACTTCACATGCAAGAAATGAAGACAGTGGCTACATGACGACGACCATACAGCACAGGTAACCTGCCTACCACAGAACCACKTGCAGGGGTTCTCAGCTCAGACCAGCTGCTGCATTATTTTGTGCCTTAATGTGGCTGTCCTCTGTAGGTTATAAGACGATGAAGGAATATTCTCCCTCTGAAATTTAGCTTGTTCAGTTATAGCAATGCTTTGCATTTGTATGCTACATTCTTTTGAAGAATATATCTAGACAAAGCATGAAAATTGAAAGGGGCAACAAAMTGACCTTTGCATTTTATAATGAACATAAAAGTCAAAAAAAGGTGGAGGGGAGGAATAAAAACAACTCTATGAAAATTTTGGGGCTCTTTTACCATCCAGGAGARTGAGACTAACACAGATTTCATCTCTAGATGAAATGAGAGAGCAGCTATAAAGCAATTGTAATGTGAACTGGATGGACATTCAGGGCCCACTTTGTTGTACTTTGATCCTTTTACTCCATTCACGTAGCAGAAAAAAGGCCTTAGGTGGATGTGAAATGGCCACTCAGGCAGTGGAAAATATAGAKCAGCTGAAAGGCACCACAGTGTTTTGTTCAGAGTGAGGTAACAGAGTTCCCCTTCCACCACATTTCTGCAGGTACAATTGAGCACTTTGCAGATCGTCACCATCATGGTACATGAATAATTACTTCCATCCAAGACAGGACTGAATGTACATTATCTACAAAGGCAAACAGCACCAATGAATGCAAAAAAGGTATCTACTGAGATCATTTTCAAATGTTGGAAGAGGAAAACTCAGCGCTTTGAACTTTTCCAAACCCAGAAGTCCTTCATTACCAGATTCCAGAAATATATTTCAGAAAAATAAATTATTCTGATTTTAGTACATTCTCCATTTTGGAGAGCTTTTCTGAATTTTTTAAAAAAGGAAAAAGGTATATAACTCAATTAGAACAACTAGACTCACATAACTCCATCTGGAATGCTTTGCTCCTTGATGTAAGTTTTAAGACTTGCAGCATCCATGTTCAGGGAGAAGTAACTACTGYGGGAGCTTCGCTTGCTGTCATACTGGAGGCTCCTTGTCTGATTGAGTCTACAGTTTCCTTTCTAAAGRGCTGTGTCAGAACAGAAGGTGCAGGGCCAGGAAGCCCTGGTACCTAACCCTGGACGTGACACAACCTCCCTTGGGTAAGTCGTACAGGCTCGATCCCGAGGGATATTAAGCAGCTCCTGTGAGACACAGAGATGTCCCACTCGCACTGATTTCTGCAGAGGTCTCTCTTCTGGAATACCATTTGTCTTCGCTGCATTGTGGCGAGGGGAGAGAATCACGTGGAGGAGTGGGAAGTTGCAATATTGTGCTTGAACTGCTGACGTGCCAGATGGCAAAACAACTGGTAGCACTGGGGTAAACATTGCTGTAGCTAGTCCTCTGTGTGTATAAAAGCCAAATGAACAAAAGCTGGCTGTAAGGCTTGTACTCTTTAATGAGATGGGTACATTTCCTGGAGGGACTAGGCACAAACTGACCCATCTTGGGCTCAAATACGCAAACACAGATTGTTACTGTTATGTGTGAAGAGCTCTTACAGTAAATTGAATGAACCCAAGTTTGGCTTGCACTCAAATTTACGTAAGTGTGTAACAATGTACTGAGGAACGTTGTTGGGGCACCGACTGGGATTTCCCATCTTCTCTCTTCAGCTTCTTCYCCCCTCAACACCTCTCCGCCAATAGCAAGTACCCATTGTGCTCATGTTTTTTAATGTGCTAGATAGTTGTATTATTTAAGGATACTAGGCCTGCACTAAATCTCTTTTTTGTGTGTGTGGTTTATAATCCTAAAGCTGCTAATCTCTTTTAAAAATATTTACAAAGTAAATTACAAGATCTCAGCAGAACACATTTGGACACAAGTAATGACAAAGATCCTCTGGGTTTACGCTACCTTTGCCAATGACCAGCCTTGCAGTTACTGATGACTAATAACCAKATTGTTAAATAGGTTTATTTATGTAAGAGCAACTCAGAGAACAGCATACGGAGAGGTCTGTGGCTGCAGTTTAGCACAGGATGTCAATAGCTCTGARGATGTTTTGTGCTACCAAACAATTGAACATAGGGATGACATTGCCCTCTCGTGGGTAATCGCCGAAACGGAAAATGGCAARCTCTAGTCCTTGTGTTGTCCCTGTTTATTAATCCTGCAAGTCTGATTCTCTCAGGTGCTTGAAACCTCTGGAAAGTTTAAGCTTATGTGTCGTATAGAGTTGAGAACTCATGACATGCTGCAAGACCAAGACTTAGTCTTGGTTAGAAAACTCACCTAAGACTACACCTGTGGGGCTGTGATCCAGAAATATCCCTAAGAATGTTAGATATTTGAGCTAGAATGGCAGGGATGAGGAGGAGAGAAAGAATCAGAAGGTAAATTTTTTTGTATAATAAGGAAAAGCATCTATTTTAGAGATAGCCTAAGAGCTGAGACATAGAGTTAAGCCATTGGGGGTCAAATCTGATTAGGACTAGTTTTGCTTTCAGACTGCCCCTTCTTTTCTGTTTGTTACCAGTTGTTTTACCTAAGTAGCTCAGATCACGTCCATGGGGAGTCCATACAGTACAAAGTAGAGGGGTGTACGAGAGATGAGATTTATTTGAAAACACATGAAACTATTTATGGACTGTATTGAGAGATCTGTGATATAAAGTGGGTGACAGGCCTGTCACGATGGTTGTGGAAATTAATAGTGATCTGTCCTGAGATTACACTTTATAAAGAGAGTTGATTTTGATGCTTGCCTAAATCTTTTCAGAGGACACTGGTTAGACACCAGCAGATGAACTGTTCAGCCAGTGAAACTGGGAGGCAGAGAAAGTGTAAAGTCAAGCAGTACAGGATAGGCTGAGAACAGTAGCCTCCTAAATTGGTTTTGCCTTAAGCAAAATACTTGGYTACCTATGCCCTGAGATGTTTCTGAGGTCCACATTGCTGCCATAGCTAAAGCCCCATAGTCTTTCATCTCAGAATATCTTTATGCAGGAAGCATGTATGTAGTCAATGGCATACATACACACATGGCTGCTGGGATGCGACACAGCTTATCAACTCCAGAAGAATATTCCTAGCTCCTGTCATCTACCATGGAGAAAAGTTGCTAACAACAACCACAGCAAGACTTCACAGCCCTACATTAAACTAGCAGTGTTCTAGTTTAAAAACAACTTGTTTATCTCTCATTCTCCCATAYATGTTTTTAAATGTTGCTAGGAATTGCAGCCACAGAGTAAAATCTTAATYCATCAAGGTCCTTGTTCGGTCTCAGTTTCAATTTATTTGGAATGGAGGACGAATACTGGAAGAACAAGTTGAAAGAGAAGAAAAGAAAACGTAATTTTGTTTTATCTAAAATCCCCTTTAAAGCAGTATCTTGTAGAGAGAACGAATATTGCTTTGAAATTTCAGCTGACTGTTGGAAAGGTAAGATTGGGGATAAGTGCACTGCTTCACAGACCAAGGCACACAAAAAGAAGCCATGTTCAGATAGCTCATCCTTCAATGTAATATAACAGAGAATGCAACCACTTTTTTAAAAATAGCTACCTTTATTGTGTTGGCTATTGCGCTTGAAAGGCTCTTAAAGACAGAAAAAATGTATCAGTATTGCAGCTCTACATGAAACTGGTGGTATTAAAAGTTGTGAGAGAACGGAAYGGTTTCAAGCTACCTTTTATACACTTGCATGGCTCAGCTCACGGAATGATGCAGCATCAAGGTAAGCAAAGCAGTGCAGCAGCAGAGATCCCTGCTCGAGCTGCACATCCTCTGCACTGTCAGAGCACGGTTACCGTAGGATACACGAATTAAGCAGCATCCTACCTAGCTGTTGGAGAGCTGTCTGCGAGCCCCCTAGTGGCACTCAGCCTCTCTTCTGCATTGCAGAAGTCCCCCCGGTGCATCTGGAAAGTTACATATTGCTAGAAAGGGCTGCTGTGTGAATTTAGTGAGTGTGATTTGGAGCTGCAATGGTCTTGTGCTAAGTATGTTGCACAGAGCGTAAAAGAGAAAATTTTCCAGTATCAAAAAAGAGGGAGGTAAGATGTGGGCTCATGGCCGAAAGGTGTCACACACAGTTTTGTATACTTGCCTCTGACCACAAACCTTAGGTCTGACTTATCGTCCAAGTGGAGAAAGGTGGAAGCRCCCCAGTGTAACAGCATTGCTTCTGGACCTTCACAAAACACCCAGCCACCAGCCTTTCATGCTCTAATTCCTTCTTGTCCTGACTCTGCCAGCGTATCCCACCTCAGAATTATATGATTGCAAGATGAAAATACAACCTCTTGCATCCCAGATCATCCCAATCCTTTCAGTTGTCTCCCTGAATTCTTCCCATGGAGCTCCCAACCTTTCCCTGTCTCCTAATCCTGGCCCAAATTCTCTGTTCAGAAGGCAGATCCCTGCTGCTCACTTCTTCCTGCTCGGCTGGCCCAGATAGYGCTGCTCCCACTCCCACGCAAAAACTCTGGCTCCTGCTTTCACAGAGATTAAAAACCTCAGACACAAGCTGCTTTTACCAAAAATCTGTCTGGGCAAGACTGAGAGCAGGAAGAGAGAATGTGTGCTGGAAAAATGAGTGTAGTTGCCTTAGCAGAAACATATTTAAGTAAGTTATTAGGGTAACCTATTGGTATGACAGTTACTTTAAAATGGAATTAGAAGGTACCTGCAGTGATTCTGCATCCTTCATGCATCCTATATTACGACTGGTGTCAGGCGAATATTGGAAATATGCCATTTTTCTTGGAGTAGATAATTCTCTCTCTTTTGACTTCTCTTTCTTTTTTTTAAGGTACACATAACGTATTTTGGTACTGTGGGTGTTTTTCATTCATACAGTTYTTAAGGGGAAAAAACAGATGCAGGAAGGCACAAAGCTGTTTAGCAGTTATACCTGGAGGCTTTTTGAGTGTATTATATATTTGATAGTCATGCAAAAGGCAGTAGTTTCCAGATAGTAGCCCAAGAAAACATAACTTTTCACATTCCCTTCTGATCAACTTCTCTAACTGAAAACATTATAAAGGCAATACAGCTTTGTGGACCAGCTATCGATTACTTACCATACTTCTGCAGTGAGTCTACAGCCAGTCACATCACAGTTTGTGTTCTGGTCCTGGCATTGCCACAAATTTCACAAGCAACCTTTCCAGACACTTTCATTACGTCTTATTTTCCCCATCGGTAAAATGAATACAGATCGTATCAGCAGCTTCTCCCAGGACTGCTGGGATGACTGGCGCTGTGATGATGGACAAATCTGCGTGGATGTGACTAGACCTGCACAAAGTGTCATTATTATATTTTATCACACATTTTTTATATTTTTATCAAATTTTATCAAAAATTTATCAAATTTTATATTTTCCCATCAATATTTTACCCTTTAGGTCAGACTTAGACCTTAGCAGATTTCAAGGAAAGCAGACTGGGAAATAAAAAATAGCCAAAGACTAAAGGGCAAAGAGTGATAATCATCTCTTGTTGAAATAGCAGGTTGAGGGAAAAATGTCTTGGTTTAGCAACAAAGCAAACAAGCAGATCTATCTTCAAAAGAAGCAGCAAACCAAAACAAACTTGAACAGCCCTCATAAAACGCAGTAAAAACTGTTCCGTCTTTAGCTACTGCCTTGTCTTCCCCAGAGCTGGGTAATGAGGCGCAGTTTGGCACAATGTTTTTAAAAAACAGAATGCTTCAACCACTAAATAATGTTCCTTTTTCTTTTGTTTGGGACAGACTTTCAAGTCATCATCCCGCTGTCTAGTTTGCAACTTTGTAGCATGCAGTATTTGGAAAGACAGAAGTTTCCACTAGACTTAAGTTAAAAAGCAGTGCTGCATTGCTTCTCCTAACAGAGGTATTTTCCTAACAACAGAACCTTTAAAATCCCCCCACACCCCCAGAATCAGCTTTTTGTGTATGTGTGTGTTCTAGTTTCCCCTCATGAATCCATCTGCTGCTTTCATAGTAAGAACAATGGTCTATTATTCATTTTTGCAGTTATTTGAGTCCTAAGGGGAAAAACATTCTGCTTTTCATCATTGCTGCTTCCCTTGAGTTGCTTGTGCTGTTATTGCAGTTTATATCAGCCCAATTAAAGATTGTCATTTAGTGGAAAATAATGCAAAAGTACCACTGATCCACATTCATGGTATTCACAGACAAGAATCATTATGTCTGAGGACAATTATAAAAATGCTTAGACTTATCTACTTTACATTGAGGGTAATTAGTTATTTTGTTATGTAATGGAAGTTACTCTACATTTTGTTTTCTTTAAAAATTACAGCTAATGATTATGTGAAATCTGGGGACATATTAGATCAGGAATCAAGAGTAAACAGAGAAAATAGTGTCCCTAGAGATCAATGTCACGGTTGTACTGAGATCAGTGCCAGGGGAGAAAGATAAATTTCATTGCTGACCTGAAGATCATCCGTGAAGCTTTGAATCATTTAAACCCCACTTAAACCCTCTTTGAGAATTAAATTGAATTTAAGAGGGCAATTGACCTTGCTCTGGCATAGGAGAGAATTTCTCTTGAAGACTCTGGCTGATTTTGTTTGGATATCTCTGCATTACAAATATGATTTATGAACCTGAGTTAGTTATTCTCATTATCACGTTATATCTACATACTCCCACTTACATAACCAGGAGCGGTGGTGAGATAACTTCCTGAGCATTATAAGCAGTTTCAGACATGCATGTAGCTAAAAGTGTATTAGCTCACTTTCCAAACTAGGAAGAAAAGAGGGGAGGGAATAAAAAAGATTAACTGTTAAATTCATTTTAAATAGAAGCATTGTTTTGTAGTTGCTTTTGTTTTACACACAGCAACAGATTGCCTGCTATGATAAACTAGAAGGCTGAGAAACCAAAGTATTCACATGGGGATCAGACAGTTACCTTCTAATGCACCAGATCAGTGAAACTGCTTAATTATTTATCATCCAGAGACAGAAGTGAAAGATTGATGAGCAATTTTCTTGCAGCAATCTGACAACAGATTTAGGAGAATCAAAAAAACTTGGAGCTTTGTGAAATCTTTCATGAAACAAAGTGTAACATTTGGGGGGGGGGTGGTTTTTCCCCCATGAACAATTGCCCAGAGTGAATAAGATYTGTACTCCGAGGCTGTTAAAAACCTAGTGACATAGCTTTATTGCCCTTTAAAATYGCAGAAGGCCATAATAAGGTGCAAGTTTTGCAAGTCCATATTATCCTTCCTCCCACAGTCAGTTGGTTCATGAAGACAGAGTTACCTTCTGAGGCTCATTCTGGTCCAGGGGGTAGTCTGAGGTTAACAGCTTGGAAAATCTTTGATGTCTCTTTTCAGCAAAATAGATTCTTAAGTAACAGTTTCATTTTTCAAGATGAGCTAGAAGATGTAGAGCTTCTCAATGTGGTATAATGGAACAAAACCAGTAAGAGGAGTGTTTTGCTGATTAAAACCTAGTAAAAATGGGATCAGGAATATACCACTAAATCAACCTGAATAAGACAATCCAGTTTATTGTCTCCATCTTTTTTTGTCATTTATTTTTGTTAAATTATATTTGCTACATATTGTATCGTTCTGGGTAGCAGAKAGGAAGTAGAAATGCTTTCCTGTCTGATCAATAAACTTCCTAGTTTCTCAGAGTTTTTAGTCATCCATGTTCAAGTATCAGTTATCTCATGTTTATTTTCAAGTTGCTTTCATTACAGTTTTATTCTGAAAGAAATTTTCTGAAGTATCACAAAAAATAAATTGAACAATTACCTTTATGCCATAACAGACTGTTGGATTGCTTTGTGGATTGTAAGATAAGATTTCCAGGGGGATCATTTGATATTAAACAGTACAACTCAGTTCCATGTGTCAGACTGATTCACTGGTATAACTTTATACATTCATTAAAAAATGCATCCATTCTACTCATGATATGCATTGTAAAATGCACATAATAAACAAAACAAGCCTTTTAGAATATTTTCTCTTACTAAGACAAAGGCCTTCCTGAAAATGTAGGAGCTAGTGGATTGAAATAGAAACGGTAAATAACTGAATGATAAGTATGGATGATGAAGACTAGAGAAACATATGAAAAAGTAAAGCTTATATTCTGAAAACCAGCATGTGACTGTTGCTCAGGTGCTAACCCTCGCATTAAGCTGAACTGACCTGATGATTAGTGAAGTATGATGCCTGGTGAGATTAAAGTATCCTGTCTCATGAGTACTCAAGAACTGTGAATCTCTTCCTTAGATAAAAATCTAAGGCTTTAGAAATGCATTCTGAGTCTCMTAAGGCAACCCAACAGATAGGATTTCAAAATATGGGCATGGAGCGGCGCTGGGGAGAGGGGGATGTGACAAAAGCAGTTTGCAGTCTTTTCCTTCCTTCACTTCACCTAGCAAATGACCAAGTCTGTCTTTTTGGTACTCTCAGACAAGGATTCAGGTTCAGCTCTTGCGGCTGGATTTTAGCGTTGCWCTTCCACACAGAAAGCATCAGGAACATGGAGGCAGCAGGACTAGCCCTTCCCTCTCCCCTGTGGTATAGTCAGAGCTGTGCTTGGCCTTGGGATCTACAGCAACAGATACCAGCCTGAAGGCAACCAGGAGCCAGCAAAACCAGACTAATACACAACCCCCTTTTGCTTCTCCATCCCAGCCAGGAGCAGCATCAGCTGGCTCTGTCTCTTTTTAGCCTGCTTAACTCCTAAACACCCATTCACTTACTACTGCAAGTGGAAGAGACCTTCACAGCCTCAGTAGTTGCCCTGGTTCTATCCGACAGGACAGTTAAGCCATCCTTCTGAAAGCCACATAAATACTTTGGGAACACCTGCATTAGTGGATTACACACAAGCAGAACGGGAGTGGGGCATAGCAACAAATTATTTGTCACCAAGTACAGCTTGTCAACAAATACAGCTCGGAGTACACTATCGCATATACACCGCACTCGACTGTCACAGCTTTCCTTTAAATTCTAACAGTGCAAATACTTTTAATATAGCTTCTGGTGTCCATATATTGTGCATATGACAATTAGATGAGCAACATTCTAGGATGCGATTGAAAATAAATAGCTCCAACTGATAGTCTTCTCTCAGAGAAGTGTGTCAAGTCTTTGTAAAATAAATCTGGTAATGAGATTACAAAGAGTTGCTTAATTTCTAGGGAACTTTCTACCAGGATTCAMAATTTTGGGTTCATCCAGCCAGTAATTTTCAGGTTATTCCAAAGATGAAGTGCAACAGAACATAAATCACCAAGTGGGTTAAGATTAATTTGCTGGTCTGCTTTTGTGCACTGCTTCATAAAAGTCCTATCAGAAAGTTGCTTGAGTTTGGAATTTGCTAGAAGGTTCAGACAAATTTGATGACTATTCCCTTGATCTAAGCAAAAACTCAATGATTTGAAGTTGCAATTCACCRTCTTCTAATTGGATTTTTTTATTATTATTATTTTTTGGGGTGGGGTCCAATCTTGTTCATTTATAAAGAATATCCTACTTCCCTGAATGTGGGATGTCTTAAACAAGCACAGGATGATTTTACTCTCACAGCCCCTCATCTTTCAGCCAGCAATCCCAACAACTTTCCCTGAAAGTTTCTTTCATGATTGCAGTTACGGCTACTTACACACCACACAGTGGTATGTTTCCTTTTTCCRTATGTGGGATACCTCTATCTTGATATCTGCACATGATCTCTCTTTCTACATCACATGCAGTAAAATCCTCCACACACATAACTCAAATTTTTGCATGACCTCAAACACACAATCAGAAAAACACTCATCTCTGAAAAAATGTTTGCTTCGATGTCCGGAGTGTGCACTTAGGATTACTAGTATGTGAAGAAGAGGGGAGGTTCAGCCGCTGCCTATGCAAAACAGTTGTTYGTCATTCCAAGGAGCTATTGCTTTATCAACTGCTTATAAATCTCAGTAGGCACAACTACATTATCAGCATAGTCCAAAACTTTACCAGGGCAGTATTTTCGTGTATCCAAAACCTGCCTGTGCAGTTTTGTTTATCTGATTGAATTGTCAGGGCTTAYGTCTAGATTCCCACTGTTACAGGAGGCTGAGAACACTCCTGTGCTAAATTATTTCAACCTGTATTTTCTCAGGAGTGTACTGTTGTGCTTAAATTCAGTGTTTTTTTGGGGTAGAAACAGCTTTTCCCTTAGTAAACTCGCAGATCATATTGATAGCATTTCTTAACATTGGARAAACAAGAATTGCACCAAACTTGATTTAATGAAATCAAGAGATTTAAMCAAAATGGAGAAGATAGAAGGTTTAAATCCATCTCTATTATGGATTTGCTCATCTATATGCTCACCTTCATGGAAATGGTGAGGAGAGAATGTAGGGTTTCCCATTCAATAATATTGACTAAACACAGGACATGAAAGTTCTGGAGGTGACTCTTATCAGTACCTGGTCTTCACAAATAGCTCAATCACACAAAAAGCAAAATCAGCTCTTGCACAGGTTGGAAATGTCATAAAAAGCAAAAGGCTGTCATGTATGTATCAACTGCTCCTTTTTTCTAAAGAATACTTCTTTACCGTCTACTCTTTCCTATAATTGCACAAAGTTACTTTTATTTCATCTTGGATTTATTGTCAATTGACACATAAAATAGAATATTAAACTAATACAGAAAATGCATATACAAGAAACCCTTAACAGCATTTGAAGAGACTTCTACAGCCAAAAYCTCATAACTATACACTTTTTTAGCTTATGATTAAAAAAAAATGTTAATTTCTATTTTCTACTCTCAGAGAAAGCCTGAGAGTATTGATAAACATTAATATTTGCTGCCTACACATACATACATATATATATCCCAGAGCCTGGAGGCAAGGGAGAAATTCTGGAGAAAGGAAGACTTTCCTTTGGTTGAGGAGGATAGGATTAGAGATSWTCTGGGCAACCTGGACGTTCACAAACCCATGGGCCCGGATAGGATGCACTCATGGGTACTGAGGGTGCTGGCGGATGTTGTTGCCAGGCTGCCCTCCATCATCTTTGAAAGGTCCTGGAGAACTGGAGAGGTGCCTGAGGACTGAAAGAAAGCCAATATCACTCCCATCTTCAAAAAGGGCAAGAAGGAGGACCCGGGCAACTATAGGCCAGTCAGCCTCACCTCCATCCCTGGAAAGGTGATGGAACAGCTCATTCTGGATGTCATCTCCAGGCATATGGAGGAAAARATGATGATGAGTAGTCAGCATGGATTCACCAAGGGGAAATCCTGRTTAACCAGTCTGACAGYCTTCTCTGATGGAAGGACTGGCTGGGTAGATGAGGGGAGAGCAGTRGACATTGTGTACCTTGACTTCAGCAAGGCTTTTGACACTGTCTCCCATAACATCCTCCTAGAGAAGCTCAGGAAGYATGGGTTAGATGAGTGGACAGTGAGGTGGGTTGAAAATTGGCTGAAAGGCAGAGCTCAGAGGGTCGTCATCAGTGGTGTGGCATCCCCCAGGGCTCAGTAGTGGGTCCCATCCTGTTCAGCTTATTCATCAGTGAATGAGTAAGTTCAACAGTGAATGAATAAGTTCAAGGGCAAGTGCAGAGTCCTGCACCTAGGGAAAAAAAAACCCAGGCATCAGGACAAGCTGGGGGCTGACCTTCTGGAGAGCAGCTCTACAGAGAAAGACCTGGGAGTGCTAGTGGATGACAAGTTGACCATGAGTCAGCAATGTGCCCTTGTGGCCAAGAAGGCCAACGGTCTCCTGGGGTGCATTAGGAAGTGTTGCCAGCAAGTTGAGGGAGGTGATCCTGGCCCTCTACTCAGCCCTGGGGAGGCCTCTTCTCGAGTACTGTGTCCAGTTCTGGGCTCCCCACTACAACAGAGACATGGAGCTACTGGAGAGAGTCCAGCGTAGGGCTACAGAGATGACCAGAGGGCTGGAGCACCTGCCCAATGAGGAACGGCTGTGAGAGCTGGGCCTCTTCAGCCTGGTGAAGAGAAGACTGAGGGGGATCTTATCAATGTGTATAAGTACCTGAAGGGAGGGTGTCAAGGGGACRGGGACAAACTCTTTTCAGTTGTCCTGTGTGACAGGACAAGAGGCAATGGACAGAAATTGAAGCACAGGCAGTTCCACCTGAATGTGAGGGGGAATTTCTTCATTGTGAGTGACAGAGCACTGGACCAGGTTGCCCGGAGAGGTTGTGGAGTCTCCTTCTCTGGAGATTTTCAAGGCCTGCCTGGATGCAACCCTGTCTGACATGCTCTAGGAGACCCTGCTTGATCAGGGAGGTTGGATTAGAGGATCTCCAGAGGTCCCTTCCAACCTTACTGATTCTGTGGTTGGGGTGGGTGGGTGTGTGTGTGTACGCACACACGCATGCATGTACATATAAAATGCTCCCATCACATTCTGGCATTTGTAGTACTGTATTTTTCTTCCTGGAGCTCCCTAAGGAGTCTTCTCTATAASAGATCCAAAGGCTAAAATTATGTCTCATATTAATATATGGGAGATCAACTCTTTAAGTGATGCTAATAAGTTTGTGTGACAGAGGCCTGTAGGAACCACAAGAAACACATCACTGGCTTGGTCTTCACTGTTACTAATGCATTCTGCATCTTATTGAACTACATAGAAAATGTATGTAACTAAGCGTTATGTTACAACTGTGCTTAGTAATAGGAACAGCCACAAATTACRTTTTACATAGGGGACAAGGTGTGAMTAGGAAATGGGACATTGCATTACCCATGTACTGGGTAACAGGTACTATACATTGGGTAATAGGTATCTAACTTCACACAGGTCAAAGACCTTTACTTYTGATTCAAAAACCTAGTTCTAGGGGAAGAGTAGATGTGGTGARTCAGGACAAAGGTATCTAGCATTTCACAAAAGTCACATGGAAGAAAAGGTGACTATCAACCACAGGAATTACCTCTACTGGGCAAAAAAGAGCATACAGTATGCACAAATAAAGCAGCAGACATTGCAGCTCTGGGTGAAGTATCACCGCTCAATCAGAAAATCCCACCTACTTAAAACATATGAACCTGTTCATCTTGGACATAAAATCTGAAAGAAAATGGTTGGCAACTTTTAGTCAAATATATATGGTAAGATTAGTGCATCCTTTGTAATGTAAAGCTTTTATTTATTTAGAAAGCAAGCAAGCACATTSAGGCTACTGAAGGTTTTACTAGCTAGATCTAACRACAAGCTATAACTGAACTATGCATTAACAGCTAGACAATATTTGATTTTAGGACAATTGAGARTGATCTGAAACTACATAACTAGATCAATGAACTGCTTTTTACCATAATGCACAAAAAAGGATGACCTTGGTCTTTTCCACTTGGTACGGTGTTACTAACTTATCCCTAGATTGATAATGACTAATTAGAACATCTGTGAACTTTACCCATGGGCAACTTTAGCCTTTAGCTGGGGATCACRGAGAAAGAATTGATCTGTAGCTTTCAGGTATGCACAACATACGCCCCTACTTCCAACTAAATGCAGGTTTTAGACCAACTCAGTAATTCTGTCTGGTTTGTGTTGTTCCACAGGGCAGCCAGCAGCAGTTGTAGGGCCTGAGWGGCAATCTACATAAGGACATGCTTAAATTCCAGTGACCATTGCAGTGAAATGAAGTCAGACATAGGCTGGCCTAAAATCCATTCATTTTAGCTCTTTCACGTTCTTGGTTTTGAAGGTTTTTGAAGGTCTATCTGTAAAGGAAACTGTCCATAGACAACAGCATTTTATACCTATCTGTTTTTTAATTTTGCCAGATGTTGATTTTAATATTTTAAACAATTTGCAATAATGACATTGCAAGAAAAAAAGGATCAGAAATAAGAATCATTCTGGTACAGCATAGATGACTTTTGCTAATTAGAAGACAAATATATATATAAATTATACCCCAGAGGAAGCAAACAAATCTTCTGCAATGGAAAAATATTCCTGTCATAAAGGATTATTATTCAGTAGGGAGATAGCTTTGGTGATTAATGCTGGAAGACTTGTTGTGACCCTAGCTGAGAGAGAATTAAAACCCTGAAGAATTAAAAATGAATCCAASGTCTACAACACTAAGAGAAAGAAGGTACTTAAAGATTTGTGATTTAGACACCATTAACAAAATGGGTTATGTTCAAGATTTTGCATCTTAAGCATATAGTACTATTCTGCCCTTTAAMACATATGTATTTCTGCTAAGTAATCTTGCTCTAAAAGAATCCTATCATATTATTTATTTAAAAATATTGAATGGGAACTGAACTATTGAAGTCTGACAACAGTAGCTCTTCAGGAAAAGCATAAATGCTTGATGGGTAGCAGAGCAGCACATGAAGGCAGATTACAGAAATGGAAGATAAGCAAAATATACAGGGAAAGATACTGGGTTCATGTACAGCGATAAAGCTTATTTCAATTTGCCATCATGCTTTGCCTCCTCACAAATGACATGTCCAGTGGTCACAGGAGAGCCTGCAGCATTCACCTGAACATAAGAACTAGTCATCTTGCCCCCCCTCCCAAAAAAAACAATAAAAAAACACTACAATACAGATCAATTCATAAAGTATCAACAGATAATCCTGACCATTCTTCTTAGTAAAATACTTCCTTATAAATCTACAATAATTCAACACTATGGTCTTAAGCAGTCTTAACGTATTTATCTATAAGTCATTTACTTATAATGGGCAATATCTTATCCAATGGAATAAGGTTGCTCTTAACTTTAGTTGTTTTTCAGTTAATTCCTTTGTAAATGTTAAATATTTGTCAAAGTCACCATGCTCCACTATTATTCAGGAAAAACATACTTTCTCTCCCCTTCCCACCCTCTGAGGAAAAGAGCTGGGTACCAACTAATATTCAAGGTAACTGTGATGGAAGAGACAGCAGAAAGCTGCTAGAAAAATTGAAGGAATATTTAAGATTTTGGTTTTAAGGAAGTTAAAGGGCCAATAATTACATGATTTCAAGTATTAATATGCAAGTAAGTCTGGTTCCCAGTAGACAAGCAAAGTAATAACAAGCCTTACTGCTGCTGTTGCCCCATTGAGATCTGCTCCTTTAACTTCTCACACRCACAAGGTGCTACTAACTAGCAAATGTTTTCCACTACTCTATACTTCCTGTTTGTCAGATGTGCATTAATTTAGCATTCACAAGGGAAACAAGTATTTTGAGATTCCAAACACTGATGTGCAAAAGCTACAGCCCTAGATAGGAGTTAGAGATACTCTGTAAAACGCATACCTTCATCGTTATAAATTTCCTAGCTGAATTTTAATTTGAATTTGTGTTAATGAACCACTGTGTCCTAATCTATTAAGGGATCTGACTTCACCTCAGTCTTAAAACACTGAGTTCTTCTCGAACTTCACYGACCAACCTATCTTAGCCTAAACGATGCCTGACATCTAGTATTAGGTCACAGCAGGTGTTTTGGCCAATGTGACTTTTTCTGTGTTCAGGCAACATTATTTGTATCAACTTTTGGAAGTCCTCCTACTATCTTTTCTCATCTTACAGTTGAGTTGTTATTTGAAATACATTTGCCATCAGCTGATCCCACAACAGCAAGCAGTGCCTACATATCACTTTTACGCAATATTCACTAGGAAGCTTAGTATTTGTTAAGAGGTAAACCTGGGAACTGTTTATATGGTTAGATAGTGAAAATTAGAAATTGTCTGCAGTATCCCCAAATGTCATTTTAAGAACAGTTATGAGATGCTCTAACTTGCAGCTCTGCTGATCACTTCAGATTAATATTGTCCATTTTCAATTCAGTTTCTCTGGAGTACTTGGCTTTTTGCTCGTTTTGGAGGAGTACATGACTTTTTTTTATATTTCTCTTCCCCAAATACACACACACACACACTCATCAGGGGAAAAAATCTTTTTCTCTGTTAAAAGAAAACAAAACAATCTGATTACTAAGCGGTAAAATTATCCACACACACACACTAACCTCATACCTTCCTTTCTACAGTACAGTTTCTTCACGTTCAGAATTGAAAAAATGAACTGGGAAGTACATATATTCCCTACAAGATCAGACTCTGGGAGCTGAGTAAAATTAGCCTTAAGGGATAACAAAAACTTTCCAATACAGGTAAAGCATATAGTATTCAGACATTATGAGCAAATGTGTGAACGTAACGTTGAAAAGACCCCAGAGTAAGGGGGAAGAAACAACCAGCATCCTGGCAAAGAAATTCCCATGATGAATGTCTGCCTCTCAGCCAAGAATTTAGGATGCTGACAACTCACCATAAACCCACTTTTCTTCTTCTTCTCCAGGAAAACACCATTGACCTTAGAAGCAAGATGAAGAGTAAGCATAGCAACAGAGAAAGAGGGAGGTAACTGAAAGGTTTACAGGTATCAATTTTAACTATTTTTTTATTGGGAATGAGTCATAGTAACTGGATAATATAGACTATGTTAGTAACATAGCAACTGGACTAATAATAATAATTCTGTTAATTCAATTAGTCCTCAGAGTCTAATAAATAAATTCTTAGCTTTGTTACAGAAAGCATGTTTCTTTAGCCCACTGATTGTGYAGGTTTTTGGCCCAGGCCACCTGTAAAGACGACTGGCTGTCAAATCTGGATGTAACAACTGGTAGAGAAAGAGCTCAAAAGTTAAGCTGTAATTTAGTTGCATCATCATGACCGTTTATCTACTATAGATGGTATTATTTCTGACGTTTCTGCTCCCACACATTTTGGCAATGGGAAAAGATGGAAAACTCTTCTTTTATACACTTAATTCTTTGACTTGACCTAACATTAACTTGGGAGATAACTACTTACCTTATGGAATCAAATTTAATAATCCAAGAGTAACGAACACTCAGTAACACCTACACAAACTCCATGCAATCCAAAACAAAAGCAACAAAAAAGTATTTCTTCAGTACTGACAATTAAACAAACATGAGCCATTTAAAAATCATGCCATTTTCAGTCTAGACCAAGACAGAAGACAGACACATTAAATGTATATACTTCTTAAACATTTATTAAAGCAAACTGTTCATTTTTCTTGATAAAATATATGTGCTAATCACCAGAAAAATTCTGTGATCAAGAAAAATATCTTAACTGTACAGATCTGCAAAAATCAGGTGTTTGCATAGATTTCAGAGAGCTCTATTGTTACTGTCTAAAAGAGCTTTTCCTCCTAAAGTTTTTCAGTGTTATCAGGAATGCTTTGGTTCATACTGAATATAATAAATAAAACAATACAAATAAAGCAGCATTTTTTTTTGACTTACTGGAATGTCTAATCTTCAAGTTGAACTAGAACAAAAGTTGATTACAAGCAAACACAAATAATGCATTCTTACCCGTTTTGTTTTGAACAAGGCAACACTCTTGAGAGCCCTACAAAGTTTTCCATGATGCCTTGTCTTGCTTCTATCTGCCAAGTTTTGTTTAGCTAGAAAAATTCTGAAAGATATCTGCACCCTCAAGCCAGTTTCGGAAACAGGAAAGCCCTTTGTCTCTGATCTGTTTTCTTCCTTTGTCAGTAATGACTTCTCCGGTTTGTTTCACAATCACCAGTTTAGGAATGGCTGTTATGTTGTATTTCTTCTTCAGATCACTGTCAGAGAAAAAAAAAATAAAAGAATAAAACACATCATTAGGGAGCCTCTTAGGAAATCTAGTCTCTCATGAAGTGAATTCTGGTCATTACATAAGAGCAAAGGTAGTGAGTATCCAGGCCTCCTGAGAGTTTGGAGCACAGGACTGGTCAACACAAGCAGATGTATGAGGCTGCAAAAGCAGTTATCCAGCTTCCTTCTTGAAGCTACGAATTTAGAGTTTATGTGGTGCAACTTAGCTCAGGGAGTTATCAGAGTTGCAGTAACCTTCCTGCAACTGCTCCTCACCGCTGTCAATAATCTCCAAAGGAGGGGAGACTGACCCTCAAAAGGACAGAGAAGAAACTCATAGAAGAAAAACGCAGAACACTCCCTTACTTTGTGTTTACTGGCCAGAACCACATCTTCAGGTCCCTTCTGCTGGATAAGAAGGAGTTGTTTAAGTGTAGCCAATTCCATAGAGCTATCTTTTCAAATCCTCATTAAAACATGGCAGATAATCCTCCTGTAAGCAGGAGAGGCTGTAATTGTAGAAACACCTTCAATTCCTCGAGCAAGACAGGCTTTCTATATAGACAGAAACTTGAGCAATATGAAGACTTGGAAAAAAGACCRCAAAGACTCTGAATGAGGACCAAGCATCTAAATTGTCCAAGAAAAATTTTCAACTCCTCCTCTTCCCACCACACAAACATTTCTAATGTCTATTTCTCTACATCAGGAGATAGAAAAATCCAGACAGACTTCTTAGGCATGAGCTATCTGTAATCTATAGTTTTCAGATAAAACAGTTTAATCAGATTGAATTAATGATACATGAAAATAAAAGAAATATTAATATTAGAAGTAAAATTAACATTAGGGAGGGAAAAAAAAAAGAGTACACAAAACATCCAAAGGAGAAAAAAAAAGTATTTGCTGACACTGGCACACGATAAATAAGGCAGCGTGACTACTAATTGCACACCACAGAGATGAAAGTACACAAATAGCAGGCTATCAGTCACATGAAATAGTAGAACAGAATTCACTGTTTACATAGATGAGTTGAACGTGACAAGCAGCATGCAAACAAAGGGAATATGCAGCAACAGAAAAGGTATCAAGGAATACCACACAGTAAACCATTTCAGCTGAGCATGGCACAGCCAACAGAAAAGCACAATATGAAGAACTTTTCCAAGGAAAACAGTTAACAATGACRACAGATTTTGTTTCTGTTTGTTCATTACAGGACAAAATAAAAAGGAGGAAAAGAGCACAGCATTTGTATCTATTTTCATAGATCCTGAAGAAACAGACACAGGACTCTGAAAAGTGAAACACAAATAAATGTCTTCCTTGAGAAAGAAAATCAGAAAGTCTCTTCTACACAAGAAATTCACCTCACTTGAGAGTGATGTTGATGGGATACACAAAAGATGAATTTTGTCTGCTAGTAAATTACTATTTTCAGTGTAAGTGACAAAGTAAAATTTAAGACACAAGTCACAAGATTGGCTTTACCGTCTAAGAGACTTAAAAACACATTAGCACCGGCAACCATCTACAAGCAAGAACTTTAAGTTATAGCACAGGAAATTAAAAAAAAAGTTTGAGTTTATTGGCATCACAGCACAGAGCTCTAACTACTTCAATAGACATCAAATAAAGTCAGAGCTGATGGTTTAGAGTGCTCCTCAATAGGAGAAGCCACAGGTGTTTCCTGGAACTCCAGAATCTGTTCCCAGTCCTCCCTCCAACTCAGAAAGAAAAGCAGAGAAAGAATGCCTAAAGTCTTCTGCCTTAGTGCATTTTTCAGGACACTGTAAAAACAACCTGTTTCCAAATGGATGGCAATAGCAAAATTATTTTCATTAACACCAAGAAAAGAAATTGTGTTGGATGTAAAGACACAGGTAAAAAGATGGGGTTAAGCTGTTGATCATAGAAGTCAGAACTTTCCTAGGGTATTCCCTGACCCCTTTCAAATTAAGTGACAATGCAGAAAAACTATTAGGTGCCTCCTACCACATGATACTATTCACATGTGGGTGCACTAAACTAGATTCTTCAGATCAGAGATCAGTGAATTAAAATGAAATTGTAACAGCCATTTTGGAAGGTAACATTCAAGAGAATGCCTTCCAGCATATCAACTTCACAAGAGATATTCCAGAAACTTAGTGGTAAGAATGGAAGCTATGCTCACAGATATGCTAGTATCTAAGAGGAAGTGAGAAACATTTAAAAAAAACCCACTTCTTAGCTGCAAGTAGTGTAGCCTATCAACAAATCCCAGAAAAATTCAATCAGCATAGAGGAAGAGGTCTTGGCTTTCAGAAGAAGAGGTATTAGAAACAATTAAGGGAACTGCAATAGATCAGCTAAAAGTAACAACCTCCCAAAAGAAATGTAGTCTGTATGGTGGAGAAATGATCTCCCTRCACTGACTTACATCAAATGTGTGGGGTTCAAGTGCCATACAATTTTGATCAAGTAGGAAAAAGATTCATAGTCATTGTGGAAAGACATCAGAAATTCGTATGTGCACAGCTACTTTTTATGTTCTCCTTGAAAACAGGAGGAGTTAAAACATCATATTTCTAGAACTAAATAAACCCCAACACAAGTCTTAAAAATACAAGAACTAAGACTTAATTGAGATATAGATCAACRGGAGACATTCCAGAAACATATCTTCTCTTACAGAAAGATACAAAAAAAAAACACACCACACACACAACAGCTGGATACCAAAACCTGTCAGTAAGTTAGCAGAAGAGCAACACAATGTTTCAAGACAAACTATAATGTAGCCTAGCAACAGGCTTGCTTGCTTGCCTACCAGAGAATTCTGAAATAAAAAACAAACAAGCAAGAGTCCTCACAGACCATCCCAAGTTCTGCAAAAATAGGAGCAAGAAAAACATTCCAAAGCAAGCTGATATAGAAACTACGTAAACGATTACCATCTTGYACCACTGGCACCATAAACAAGATGGTGGAAGATGCTTTTTATTGGTCCAGWGCACAGAAAAAAAAATAGTTTGAGGTGCCTGACACAGTTGCAAGAGGGGAGCAGAGCAGGAAACTGAAGGTAATTTACRCTGGGGATTGGCAGGAACTAAGACTTTCTCTTTCTAAGGAAATACCTATACAGCTTATCCACTCCAGCACARCACCCTGTTTACACAGCTTCTGGACTGAAGGTAGCTTGCATCCAACCAGACTGCAGCGTGCTCAGATTTTGCTTGCATTTGTGTGCAATCACTAATACGAATGTACCTGAAAAAGATCCAGGAACAGATATGCAGAGAATGCTTCTTGATCACTGCRCAAGTTACTTGCAAAAACAGCTTTATAAAACCTGTTAAGTTCACCCTCTCCTGTAGGGATTTCAGATCCTGTGACTCACCTGCAGAGACAACATACAGACCATAGATCAGACGGTCTAACTCCAGTGACAACTTACGAAATCACAAGYCATAAGTAAAAATATCCCATATGCCACAACAGCAAATTCAATTCTTTTTCAGTAAAACAAAGTGATATAATTAATGACATATTTTTAAAAACTGTTACCTAGATACTTCCAGTTAAGTGTTAAAGAGTAAATTCAGTATCTTACTGTACAGAGAAATCTAAGACTTGAGCAAGACTCAAGCAGGAAAAAGCAGAAGAGAAAGCTACATAGAAGACAGCTTGAGGCAACCTGAACCGGCAACTTCTGTGCAGACATCAGGAATGTTTTAACCAAATACTTYGAAAGATCAGTCCCTGGCCATGGAGAAGGTTAGAATATGGGAGGGCAATCTTTCATTTGCATATGAAACACAAAAAGATGAAGCTAAGATTATTCAGACAAACTGGAAAAGTCATTGTAATTGTTAAGTTTAATTCTGAAGAGGTTGGATGAAGGTTCCTGAGTGCAGTGTTTATGCTACCAGCTGAGTAGCTTTATAAAAGGGTTTAAAATTTATATGCGAGAGGGGTTTTCACACACAGACAACATGGGACAAGGTTAATATATCTGGAATACAAACAGTACCTACTATCTGCTAGAGTAATGTGTTAATGTTTTGACAATATTGGAATTTACAACTTTCACTTGAATCTGTATTTCTGCATTTTTAAATGTTAATGCTAAGCAGTCACTCTAAAAAATAAAAGATAAAAAAGCTCTTTCCTTTTAACAAAATGCTACACTTAGCTTATAACTTGGTACTTGTGCTACAAGATTGTTATGAGGGAAATGCTTTGAAGCTTATACAACAGRGGAATTTAAGCACTTTCGTATATTGGACATCACAATGGTCATGTATGGCATTTTTATTCCTCTGTCTTTGAACCTTCTAATATTTTACCTATTTGGTYGAGGCCTTTAGACACCTCTGATTAGACAGAACTACAACGAAACATTAGCTCACACTAACTTTTTTTTGCTGTTTGAATTAAGTCATTTCTTACATCCTGCTCTTTCAAAAAATATATAGGTAGTACACACACAAAAACTCAAAAAGTACACCACACAGGARACCAAAAGCTATATACTTTTGTAATATGTAACAAAATAATAAATCTATGTTCAAAGCAGAGCATAAGGCTCATATCTCAAAAAACATTTACCTAAGTGATGGATGCCTTGCTAATCTGTTCCTAGCAGCACACACACCATAATACACAGCTCTATACATATACCTTTTTAACAGTGAACTCTCTGCATTGTTAAATGTCAGCCACAAAAAAGTATGAACCTCTTAAGGATGATGTTTAATTTTAAATGTCTGTTAAGGTTTCTGGATAGTAGTCGAAAAAGACCGAGAAGACACTATAGTTCTTAACTGCTCATAGAGGCCTTCACCCTGTACCTTCTACGTTCCTCTCAGCCTTTCTCACACACCGCCGTAGGTGCCAACTCACCCTCACACCTAAAGCTTCTGAATATAAAGCTTATGCATACCATTTTCATTTTCCATTTTTCAGTAATCTTTTGGGATTCTGATTTTCACCAAGGTATACAGATACTATTTTCTGTCCATCTGGACAGTGTGCCATGCACTGCCATACAGAGAATGGCCGATTCCAGCAGAGCTTAGTATAAACACAACACACAGTTGTGGATCACAGTGAAAACATTGATCCTCATTTGCTGAAACTGGCTGTTGTCATGTGCCTTCCTATTCCTCCTCTATACTAGCCCTGTCCTTTTCTCTACTGTCATTTCCTTCTGGATTGTCTTCATTCCCCCTCTGCAAGGATCAAAAAGCCCATGCCTCCAGCACCAAAACCAACACTCAAGCTGAAAGCAGTCAAGTCATCAGGAGCTGCATTTCCTGCTGCTCATATCACAGACTATACGAAGTAGTAAAGGTGCAGCCCTGCATCAGAAAAATACTCAGGGTTACTGTCAGGATTATACAACTATTAGTGAGGAGCATCAAGATCTTGATATGAATTCAGATTTTTGCTTCTCCACAGGTACATGCAGAGTGTTACACTTAGCACACTAAATTGCAGACTATTTCTTGACACAATAAAACTCRTCCCCAAGAAACTCCAAGCTTCCAAGTGTAGACTGTATTTTAGATAGCAAATTAAAATTGGCCGTTCTGCCTCTAGAAGGAACTTCAGTCTGTACTACAAATACATCTTAAGCATTGAAGTCATCAGCATATTTTAAACTTCATTTAAAATACTGAAATGCCTTCTTTGCACAGATCACATAAAAGTGACTGAATTATTTTTTACTGGTTTACAACAGGACATTTAAAAAAATACATACTAAATTGCCAGAGTGATTTTACAGCTATGTTCTTACTGAGAATTAAAGAAACTAGTAAGAAAGAATTATAGTTTGGTTTAACCAACACATCTCTCTGGTCTAATGCCTGCAATGACTCACCAGTATTTCTGAAGCCAAACTAATTAGTATTAATTCAAGTTAAGCTTCTTGAGCATCTCCATATAGCCCTTTATTCTTGTACCTAATATATAAGAAAACTTGAAAATTATCAGCTTTTTACATCCCTCTGCACTTCGTTCTTTAATCAGTCATTTCAAACACCATGGTATTACAGCTACATGACAGGACAGGTTGTGTTCCTCAGCAGGATTCTGAAGGACTTTATGGACTGCCTAGAAGAGACAATCAAATTAGCTCCATACCACCATTCCACATGACTTGGGTAAGTCATGACATAGTCAGAAATAGATTCTAATCCTCAGAGACTGAAGCTGTAAGCGTATTCCCATGGCCTCGCCAAATAGCTTGCTGGATGCAGTACCTTCTCCTTCAGGAAATTTGCCTKAATTCTATTAGTAATAACCAAATACAGTTACTACTTGGCAGCATTCGGAGAGGTACAGAAAACAGTATTGTTATTATAATCTATTTTCAATTCAGTGGAAACTATCATTAAAAAAGAAAAAAAATAACACTAACCAGCCGCATCCCCTGCGGTTACACCCTGGTAAGAATCAAGGAAGGATGATTTTCAGGCTTCAGGTTGTTTGCTCTTGAGATGGTCAAAGTGCCCTGACAAAAGAACATAAAACTTCCTCCGAGCAGAACGAACAGCTACAGTGTGACTCTATGCTCAGTAGCACACACGTACGAATCTAGCATTAAATGAACTGGCTTAGTTACTAGAAAAACTAGAGTTGAATCCTGTATTAGCTGTAACTACAAGACTTCTAAATCTTCTTGTTGACTACCAGTCCTTGTTTAAAAGCCATGCTAATTCATTGACTTTGATGATACCTGTAACAATGAATCCCACAATCTACAGGTATTTTATTTGAAAGGAAAAGTTTCCATTTGCCAGTTTTGAATTCACCACTTTGATTTCACCAAATGAAACCTTGCTGATCCTGTTACAAGACCATTTGTATCTTCTACTTATATTCTTATAATATACTATCTTATCTATCCCAAAGAAAAATAAATATATCTTTTTTCAGTCTCCTGTTATAGACATTTCATTGCCCCTAAACCCTTCTAYTTGTAATCTCATGCTATCCTTCCTGATACGAGCAAAATCATACTTCTGACAAGTAGTCCAGATGAGGCTGTGTCATTGACTTATATCACTCTAAGTTATTAGCAYGTGCAAGTAACAGGATGAAGAGTAACATCCCTTTTCTTTGTCATTTTGACCTCAATAGCACACCGAGGAAGCTGCCTTCATGAATGCCTATCTAGAAACCTACAAACACAAGACTTTTTTCCCTCCAACTTCTGTTGTTTTTGTCACAGCTAAGCTTTGACAGCTGCTACTACATTTCCTCTTCACATAGCTTACCTACATCTCTCTGAAGTTCTTCATAGCCTGCTCTGCTCGCCTSTAACTTCCTCAGCTGTGAGTTTTATTACTCCTTCATTTGCCTTTGTTCCAGAGCATTAATAAATTAAATTAGGCAACCCAGCACAACCTTAATAGTAACTCTTCCTGGGTTGAAACAGTCACTTGATCCTCCTTCCCCATTAGAGTTTTTTTGATTCACTGTGCMCGTCATCTTGTTATTACTTAGGTCCTCCATTAACCGTTCCTTGACCCTGATCTTTTAAGGCCTCAATTACATAACATTGATTTTCCTTGTCTATTGCATTTTTGACAGACCTAACAGGCTAAAGCCAAGGCATTTCTTCAAAGAAATTAAGCTTCATTATAGGTAGTGTCTATCTAAAGGTGAGGAAGTAAGTAACAGAATTGCTCTTTAGAGAACAGGATAAAAGTAGAGCTAGGTTGTTGGGATGCTGGATTAACATTTYGTATTATAGAAGACACTGCAATCCGAATTTCTTAGTGTCAAGTGGGAAGAGACAGACTGGATGAAACAGGCGGGTGAGAGCCCTGTGGAGATACTCTATCAGAGGCTTCACAGAGTTAACTTACTAGAACATCAGCACTTTGTATTCCTATTTATGGTTCAGAAGCAGGGATAGCAAAAAGGTAGCGAAGGATGGGGAGTAGTGGTCAAAACTAGGCAGGCTCCCCCTGTCCCAGCCTGGAGCAGGGCTGAGGGAGGCCGCTGCCTCTGCCGGCGGTACTCACTGCTTGTARGGGTCGTGGTAGGGCAGCGCCAGCCAGCCGCCGTGCATGGCGTGCATGTAGCCCACCATCTCCTCGGCGCTGTGGTCGGACGAGATGAAGACGACCTCGAAGGGGGCGGGCGGCTCCGTCTCCTCCAGCAGCTCCGTGTAGAAGTCGCAGAGGACGGGGGTGAAGTCGCGGCACGGGGCGCACCAGGCGGCCGAGAAGTACAAGCCCACCACCTTGTTCTGCAGGGCCTCCTCGGGGTCCACGCTGCGGCCGGCCTTGTCCACGAGAAGCCGCCCGCTGAACACATCCACCATGCTGCTGCCCGCCGCCGGCCCTGCGGGCAGGGCGCTGCCTCCTCCCGCTGTCCCTACGCCGCCGCCGGCCGCTCCGGCTCGCTCCTCCGGCCGCTGCCCACCCGAGGGAACACAGCAGAGGGAAGCGCGGCGCCACGCTCTAGGAGACAAGGCACACGGGGGGCGGCGGCGAGGGGCGCCGCCGGGCAAGGCTTCCCCTTCCCCCGCCGCTCACCCCACCCCGCCCAGCAGCACGGCTCCCCGCGCTGCCAGCTTTTATAGGCACCCGCCGCTGTCGGCCCCGCCCCCTTGGACTGACAGCACCGCTTGCCAATCGGCCGTCGCGAGAGGGCGGGGCCGCTCCCCGCCCCGCCCCCTCCGCGTGCCCTCCGGTCAGCGGATAACGGGCCCAACGGTCGGCGGGTTTGAATCGCCGCGGCGGCACCGGYAGCGCTACACTGCTTGGGGGTCTGCCCTCAGCTCGCTCCCCGCCTCCCGCCGCAGCCCGCTCCGTTTCTCTCTTGGCCCATCCCAGCTAGACCCTGCTGGGGTCTAACACATGGGTATGGTGCCCGCAGCAGCATAGGCGGGGTTATTTTTAACCATACAGGGTCAAAACTAAACCGCACTCAACTGTCCCTAACTCTCCCCCTGAACAACGCGTATCTGCAGCTGTTACCTCTACAGCAAGCAGATGCTGCTACTGCAGTCCAAATAAACATAGCATTTTTCAAAAGAGTTTTGGGAGGTACAACTTCTTCGTGCAGATTTTATCCTGCTAAACCTTATCAAACAAATAAGATTAATGCATAGGCAGGCGCTCTAGCTGTTCTAAATAGGCAGACAAGGTGATTATCTAAAGTACAGTGAAGTATTAAGGTCAATGAAATGTTTAGGGGCAAGGAGCTGGGAAGGTGGGGTATTTGGCTAGAAAAGGGTTGCCTGAAGGGTCTACTTTTATAAGGTGGTGCTTTATGGGTTACATAGGATCAAGTGAATTCAAGCAGATTGTCTCACAAAAGGGGAAAATTATCCTCTTCATTTTCCTCATGGGCAGGCATTATTGCCTTAAGAGGCTGTTACTTAAAACAGGCCTTGATGAAAGTCTGATTTTCCTCATTTTTCAGTAAATGYATAAAGGCAAAATTTGCCTTTCTGAGAAAGTTAAGTACATTTTAAGACTTCAGAAAATCAGTATTTTCAATACGCTTGGTAACTCAAAGAGTCCAGTCTTTCTCACGCCAACATCAGATCTTTATCTTTTCACAGAATTGAATCTCTCTCCCCTGAAGAACTCATCCTAAGGGCCTGGATCTGTTTTGGCAGGTTTTGCTGGCCATATACCTCTGAAATCTCCTTGTATAAGGGGCTAACTATTCTCTAGCCAAGCAGAGGGAGAAAGTGTAATTTTATTCCAGAGCATTTGTCGTATGTTTGGGTTGAAGAATGTCTTTTGTCCCACAATTGATACTGAGAAATTAATATTATTACACTATGCAATCTTTTTTTTCTGCCTAAAGCAACCTGGATAAAGGAAATTAATGAAGCAACATTTGGCTGTAGGAGACTTGTAAATTTTAATTAAAGTGAAATGATGAAGTGATAAGTATACCTGGTGCACTGTCTCATTTCTGTAAATTGCACAATACCTGATAAAAAAAAGAATTTGAGAAGTACCAGTATCTCACAAAAAACAAGTGCTATTATTTATACTAGATGCTTCAGGTTTCTTATCATGAAGCTGTATTTTTTTTCAGCTATGGATCCAACTGCATTCCAATTTTTTAATATTCAATTGTTTTTTCTGCCTCCCCCCATTTTTAAAAAGCCGTAGCCTCTCAAAAATCTGGCATTTTTAGACTATAGACATTTTTAGTGTATATTATGATATACACTTGGCACAAGTCTGTCTTCTACAAATCTAAAAATACAAATACTGAACACTAGACTGGAATGAACGTCAATAATGACAAGTATTTGGTTAGATACTTTGCAACAAAGTTCCTGATAAAATGACATCCAGTTTCTAYGTCTGACCATCTGCTGATCATATAGCATGCTCTGCAAGAGCTGCAAAACTAGAAGTCAAATTTTAAATTTAATTTAGTACAGAAATAAATTGAAATCAATTGTTCTTCCTCCCCTCACTCCTTCCTTTTTTAGATCTTTTCTGAAATTTTCCCCTCCCCAACCTTGGCTTGTTCCAAACATTTGGCAGGTTAGCTACACTCCACTTTCTCTTCTGAGAGCGCAAGAGAAACGGGATGATCATTTTAAGAATCTGAGCATCCCRGAAGTCCTGAAGAAGCATCACAGAAGTAACACAGCTGCATTTTTTTCAATAGGTCTCATCAAAAGAATTTGTTCATTAATCTTTAGGACTCAGGGCCTTATTACTTATGTCCTAGCCTAAATAAAACTTATTCCCTATGTCCTACATCTGACTAATCTGTAGTTACTGTTCTGATATTTCACTGAACAGAAAAATAATTAAGTGTTTGGAAGATGTTTTTGATTCAAGTGGAGTATTTCTCCATTTTCATGGACTGTTAATGAGCTATCTGATTTGTCTGATCCAAGTCCTCTAAATCAAGCATCTGTTTCCAAAACAGAGTGACATTTAAGAGCAAATAATCCTCCTGGCTCTCTGATACTTCCTTTCTCCAAGTTGTGACCACCGTTTTGTGCTGTTCTCCTTCAGACTTTTATCTGAAGTAGATAAAGAAGAAGACCAGAGCAGCTGTGAGAGATTGCCTGTTCTTAAAATAGCTCAGAAGGGAAGCTCAGCTCACCTGGGATTTTGGTTTGCCAGATTGTCTGCCACCGTGAGACTGTGCAACAGGATGGAGTCATGACTTTGGTAGCCTGTAGAGTTACAGGAAAATTGAATAATGCTCCCATACAAGTTCAGGCTAACACAGGTTGGTTACTGATACTTCTACCTATCTTTCCTTTAACCAATGAAAGCATTTTTCCTCGTCTATTAAACACTGAAGTGAAGATCTCATTTATACCACATTTACAGGTTGGAAAGCTAGTTATCCAGATACCGTACTATACCATGATACAAGGACATACCAAAATTGTCTTTTAGGCCTTTTCTTYCCTGTGAGCTTGCAGAGACAAATTCTCAGCTATGTATAAATCTATAGGGAGAAACAACTGTATGCACAAGGGCAAGTGTACAGCCRTCTGTACAGAGGTTGCTGACAAATGTGGCAAGGATAAAAGGCGTCCAARCTGGCAGTGCATATAGCTAAAAATGTTTGATGCCTTGCCTCTTCCTGTTATTTGTAACTTGCTGAAAGCSTATCTGCATGCAAAGGCAGCCACCATTTTCTAGTATTTCTTGTAGCTAGTACAATCTTATACATGAGATCTGTACTACTTTCCATAAATTGTGTYGGATTATGATATCACCCCTCCCCAAGCATAGAAGGAATAGAAGAAAAAGGTTTAGAATTTGGTGTAAGTTTTGCAGTGGATGTATGTATTTTGGCTGTATGGCCAGAGCCTCATCCTGTTTATGCAGGAGGCAGGCACATACACACATTTAACATATAAAGAAAATTACAAATTATTGGCTGATGTGCTTCAGATAAGTCTCAATGATAGTCAAATTAAACTTCTTGAAACTACTTGAAAAGTAGCTATTAAGCATGAGATATCAGATACTCTCTTTGGGAGGCTTAAGATGATAGACTCTGGCAGGACATCAAAGATTCACCAAAAACCCAGCATGAAATCACAAAAATTGTATCTTGCTCCTACCTTTGATTTGATTGCAAAAACAGTTCTTTATGACACCAACATGGACCAATATAAAAAGATTTCATTTTATAATTTACCTCAATCAGGCTAGAGCCTGTTTTGGCTCTGAATGTTGTCTAGAATTATTATAGTTATTAACACTGTTATTTATTCCATTCGCTTATCTTCAGTTGGACTGGTAATAATGGAGCTATTTACATAAAGCCTATGATCCTTTCTCAAGGGAGCATGTTAGCTCTAAGATGAAACTATCTGAAAACTTTTAAACAATACTTATCCAGTAGAAACCTCTGGCAAATTCCAGGGTAAAATAACTGAGATAAATTCCTACCATAAAATATTCAATTTCTGGTTTTGCTGGAAAATAATGTTTTAAATATTTAATTTAGTGTATCATGTCAGTGTGCCAGCAGCTAGTTCTGTCTTTTAAGCTAAAAAGAACACTTTGATTTAATTTGTACTTATTGCAAGAATGATCCTGCTTCCCTTAGATATTTTGCTCGAGTTACCATTTAATTTGCTAGCCAAAACCTGAAAATTTTAAAAAATATGTATACACTAAGAGCTTGCATCATTAAAATCATGTTTTCAATSATATAGGGTAGCACATTACAAAGAGATATGAAAGAAATGCAAGCAAAATTGCCTAAACTAGCCAAGACATTGCTATATATGTAATATATACTCAAAACAGCCTAAGTCCATACCTCTGTAGTTGCAGAACTAATATTATTTCTATAAGCTATACACATAATAATATACAAGAAAACTAGAGGAAGACTGAACGTTTGTGTTTTTTTATTTTATTTWTTTATTTTTTTAATATGAACATACACTTTACTCCCTCTCCTTAGACTACCTTCTCCATAGCTGGCACTGTTCGGGGTAGTAAAGGATTTGATCCAATAACCATTTCCAGCAAGCAGTTCCTTAAGAATACATAAAATCATTTGCAGTATGCGCTGAACACTGGATTTTTAAGTGAAAGTGATGAAAAGTTATGGGTTAGGTGCACAGGATTTCAATTCATTTGTAATTCTTAAGCATCTTACAGGAAACATATCTATATAACACAACTAACACTGACAAATCACATGTATGTTTAGTGAAGCCATGAGTCTTTCTATAATAGCAGTATACCTTCAATACATTTGAAAAGAACCTCTGTAAAGTAATAGGTGTATCAACAGATTAACTCCTCTTCTTTAGCCCCCCCCCCAAAACCAAGCCAAAAAAATTAAGTCTCTCCTTATCATTTTATTTTTAAACTTTCAGGTGCTTTAGTTACCATGAATTGTATATTCAGATCTTTTTGAAACATATAAAGTCTCCAGAGATAACTGTAAATAACTTTACGCCATACATGAAGCATGTACACAACAACAAATGTTATCTTACAACTCCGTAAGGTCAGGATTTTCTTCTTAAAATTATGAAGTCCTGTTCCAAATTCCATCGGGGACTTTACCATGTGTGAGATGTGTGTTGTTTCCACACAAATGATCTTTTATAAGGCTCAAAGAGGTACAAGATTTTAGCAGAAAATCCAGATTAGTAAAAGGTAGTGGCTGCTTTGATTTATAATCAAGTAAACAATACTTGTTTTAATTTGTCCAAGGAAGCTGGAATGCCAGAGGGATCTCAGGACAGTAGCTCCAGATACAACCACCATAGTTCCTTTGGGATAACCACTCTCTGTGAATGTGTCCCCTTCTTGCTGTCAGTGGATTTCTAATACTTCAAACCTGATTCATGGAAATCAACGGGAGCTTGCAAGTGTTAATCAAGCCTTTATGAGAGGAAAGATTATAATAATAAGTGCAAGTATTTATGTACCAATACCGTTTTAACAACAAATGGAAACTCTGCTCTACCAGCTCGTGATTAAACTCACTTGAGAAGTGAGCAGACCACAGATTCTCAGTACTTTGGACATTTGTAGAGAAGATGAAACTGAAGGTCAGTCATGAACGAGTTTGGAGAGGTTACAAACCTCGTTGCCTTTCTCTACTCTAAAATGAGGTGCAGCCCTCACTAGTCCCCAGCTAGACAGGGGCCTTAAGGTACAGCAAACGCAGCCTGAACTACATGAAGTGTAATCACGACTGCTATGTAACTGAAGGGCAGAGATGGACAGAGCAGGCAACAAGCCAGATAGGTAACAGATTGATGAGGATGATGCCTGTGGACTGATGTCTAACAACCTCAACAGGACTCCTGGAGGAGGCTGCACAGATTGGGAAAGCTTCGGGGGGTGAGGGGGGTTACTTTTTTAATCCATACAGCGTGAACACATGGTTTGCTGACGTTCTAAGTCTGACAGCATGCTTGGGATGTTGATAGAGTAATTAGCTGCTTAGGAGTACACGGTAGATGATAAGCATACAAAATGACAGAATATAAAAACTGCTTAAATGTACTCAAAGGGAGTGTTACTTGGATGAGAGCTTGTCAGACCTGTATTCCATTTTCACATCAGCACACAGTTACTATGTACTCAGAGTGCACAATATGTGTACTTAATTATAGTCTAATTAAAAAAATGAAAATGACAAACCTAATTAAGAATATTTTTGTTTGGGCAAAGCTAAAATGAAAAAAAAATCCTTGAAGAAGTCAGATTAGAAACTGACCTTAGAGCATTCACTTATGTGGAAATATCAGCCAGTCAGAAAAGCTAACCCCAGTGGAGATGTTACAGAAAGAAGGCCTAGAATAAAAGAAAAATCCCAGTGGATTAGACAGAGACAGAGAGAGAGAGACAGAGAGAGAGAGACAGAGAGAGAGAGACAGAGAGAGAGAGACAGAGAGAGAGAGACAGAGAGAAAATACACACACACACGTATATATATATATATACAGAGAGAGAGAAAGAGCGCATGTGCGCGATGGTTGATAAAATTGTTATGAAGTTGTTGTTTTACTTTGCCTTTGCAGTAGATCTCAATATGCTCTACAGGAGACAAAGTAATTATTTCTGTTATGACAGGAAAGCAAGTAAAATTCTTTTCCACAGTGTATGCAGTGACTTCCAAAAGAGAAAGCAAGCTTTTTAATCTCATCAACCAATAAGCTGTGAAAAGAGACCAGTGCACAGAGAAGAAAATATTGAGCCAAGAACATCCCCCCCCCAATTTACTATGCACAAACTGTCAATTAAAATAGTTATTGGACATTCATAAGGTTCCTTGGATCTGCCACGTTTGATGCACTGTTTCTTCAGCTGGAATCATAGGACCCAAACACAAGGGWTGTTATTGGGTAGTGAGCCGTAACAATTACAATTCCTTTACAAATGTTCCTGAGTCTACTTTCCCTATGTAACCTAAGCACCCTCCAAACATRAAAGAAATAATGTTTTCTTAAGTAGGAAAAATAAACCAAATAAGTAGCACAAGCATTCTGTGATTTATAATTTTATTACTATTATTCAAACTGCCAAGCGTATAACAACGTACTGCAGCCATAAAAGGCTATTGTAAGCACAGTCTTGCTTTCCCTGGGGAAAAGAGACACTGGGACATAACTCATTCTTACCAGGAAGAGATCCAGCATCAAGTAAGGGTTGAATAAAAGCYGCAGTAGTTGATCATTAACCAAAATATTTCACTATAGAAGATATCACTTAGGTAAGAAATATCTTCTCTGAAGCAACAGATTTCATAACTGTTATAGTAAAATTTGGGACATATTTGTGGGTCCCAGTTTAATATTAATTCTTGGCATAAACAAACAACAGCACATATAGCAGGAAGAGTGCCATTGCAAAGACTTATAAATTAGCTGGATTTAAGAGATTGCAAGGAATATTTTTCTTTTAACCAGAAAATACTTAAATCTATAATAGATTCTCACTAAGCAAGAAATTCTTCATACGAAATGCAGCAAACCAGGACTACATTCTTAGCATTGTTCCCTGGGTTGGAAAGTACAGCAGTGTTGAGCATTGAGAAATTAGCACAGGTACACCAATTTTTCTTTCCAGAAYGTAAAGTCCAGTTCAAACATCCTTTGAGTCTAACTTTATCTTTGCTAGTGTGGATCAAATTGCCAATTAGTGTTAGATACTCTAAACGTCAATACTATACCATTTTTTGAGTTCCAAATAGGTATGATAGGGAAGCAGTTCTGAGGATCTAATACAGCAGCAGCAGCATGGCAACAAGGAACAACACTTGTGCCTGCAGCAATGGAAAAATACTGAAATAAAATTCTGCTCAAGTTCATTTGAGTTCAGACATGCTTTCCTCTTCAAGTCTTTTGGCAGTCTAGTATAATTAAGTAGACATTTCTTTGTGATGGGAGCTCTGACTAGCTCCCTCTCTCTCTGGGTCAGAAGCAGCGAACATTAGATCCTGCCTTTCTAAACCTTATTAGAAACATAAGGCTGGGTGAAACTTCCTGTGTAATCTAGTTTAGTCCACTCTAGTTGCCAGGAACCATCCTCTGATCTTATTTGTGCCCAGAGCTTTTGCCAGGAGGGGGAGGCCTGATCATCACAAGGACTCTGGCAGGGGGGATTCCAGAGTGTTGTTGCTAGTTCCAGTTGCTTTGCTTAAGTAACTTCATAGGCACATAAAAAGCAAGTGGGCTGTCTCTATCAATTCAGCCTCTTTTGGCGAGACTCCAACGAAGGGAGCCGGCTTCTGTCGTGAAAAGGACAACATGTATGTAATTCTGTCGTTCCTGGTAGCAGCCTCTGTTCTATCTAGGTTGACTTACTTTATATAATTTAATTAATCTAAATATTTCAGAGGATCATTCACAGCACATAATAAACAAGTGTTTTCTGCAAAGAACTCAAGTCTTTCTTAAATGAAGCTTTACACTTCCTTGCTAGGCTTCTAAAAAAAAAAACCAAAAAACCTAAAAMMAAAAAAAAAAAAAAAAAAAAGTTAATTTCCATATTTTAAAATAATCTCCAAATTTCTGGCAATGAAAATTGTATGTTATGCATTTTCCATATTTATTGAAAATTTAGGCTGAATAAAACCATTGACAGAAGCAGATAGCAAAGTCTGATATTCATTTCAGAACACAGARATAATATTTCTCTTTTTAAAAGAGACAGGTCTTCTCACACCACAGCTCTTCCATTTCCATCCTCTATTCTTAAACCTTAACGGAGAAAAGAAATATAGCAAGTGTTATTTGTCTGTCAAAGCAGATGATTTACATTGTAGTTCAAAACCACCTATTTTTATCATCCTCAACTTATTAATGACAAGTCCAGGATAGACTATTTCCTAAACACAGACCTAAAGCTTATTTATGCACGCTACTAAAATATTTAAGTTATACCCTGTAGTATTTTCAACCTTCTAAGAAATGCATCATTTAAGAAAATATTTCTATTTTAGGGAGGTTACACAAGTGTCTTTGCCTAACCAGACTTTCATATTTCRAGAAAAGTAAAAAAGAGGAAAGAGTCATTTAAAATACATTTTTCTTCAGTGTATTTTGTGCTTGCAAGTTATGATCCCTGGATATTAGGAACTTTGATTTTCTCACAGAAATAATGCAAAAATGAGCTAATTCTCTCCTGTCTGGCTGAATAGTAAGAGAGCACATGTGGGCCTGCACATGCGCACCCACCACGCAAGAAAGGCTATTTTCTCAATTATTTAGGTAACAATCCATTTTAATAGACACGTTTCACACTAGAAAAATCTTTTTATTTATTAGTTGCAGTGAAACTTTAGCTTTGGAGAAATGTTACACGAAGTGTTACACGAACCATACTGATTCAGATAAACACTCTCTTGAGAACTAAAATCYGGTTGACAAATGAATTCAGTAAACGTGGAATGTGCTTACTATTTGTTGGTGAAACAACTCAGTAATAAACATGCTGAAAGAATCATATGCTTCATGTCACAAAGCAGTATATCTATAAAAACTGTACTGRTTTACTTATATTGTCTAAGGTGCTCAAATGCAAGTAGCATATAGTAAGAGCTTTGGAAACCATACACAATTTATAATGGCAAGCAGCAAATTAATGCTACCTACTCTCTAAAAATTGATTTAACACATCCACCTCCYGCCGATGCTTATAGATCATAGCTTGTAAACAATGCTTACAAAGCTGTTCATAGCAATAACCAAAGGCTTGTTTCAGCTCAGTTGAAAGTTTTCTCTTAAAGAACAAAGATTATACTGTCATCTCGTTCTATAAATAAGAACACTACTAAAAAGGTATTTCATGCATAATGGCATCACTTCAGCCTATCCCCCCAAAATGTTTCAGCTTGATGTTGAGAGATACACAGAATGATCTTTTGTTTCATTAGATTATGGTTTTAATTACAGATACATACTGCGACTGACCATCGCAGACAGAGCATACTTTGAATACTAAGCCTTGTTTTGYAAGTGTACTCCTGTTCCTGTTTTGTGCCTTTCATCATTACCAAATTAAGGTCCAGGTCCAGGAAAAGAGACAAGCCACATAAAACATTACAGAGCTGACAGCTAGGATTCTGTCCCGCAAAAAAGTAGGCTGCCAATGCAGCTATGCTGCAGCTGCTAGTAGGAGCTTCTAATAGGAGTTTTGGCAGAGCACGTTGACTCCCCTGCAATTACTTTATCCAGAGGGCTGCAGATGGTCCCCAGAGATAGTCATCTCTGGCACATTCATTTTCATTTGRGAATCTCTGCTTTTGCTGCTTGCATAAGGGGAATGTTACTTTAATGCTATGATTCACTGTTATTTATATTAGACACACTTTTTCTAACCACTAAACAACCCCCAGAATTACCAGAAACTTGCAGAATGTACAACTTGCCTAGTCCTTAGTCTCAAAGTTTTTAACTTAAAAACTATTAGAAGTAGAGAAATAATTAGGAAGACACTTAAACATGGCCTGTTTCTTGTACTGAGAAAGAATGATCACCAGAAATGAATAGATGTTGAAAACATCTCCACTATTAAAAGGTTAGTGGGGGGAGAGGATTAAAGAAAACAGCRATTTTAGTTTAAAACTCTAAAATGACATTTAACTTGGGAGAACAAAAGATTTTAAAGACTTACACATCACCTGTCTTGTCTCCTGCCTCATGATATTTATTTTTCATAGTTTTCAATTAGATACAAAGTTATCTATCCTAGCCAAAACAACAACAGGGGGGAAAAAAAATCATACAAAAAGTTGTTGAACAGAATAAATTCTTATGCTGTTTTATTCTTGCCTCCAAAGGAAAGGGTAACTTCATCCCTAAGTTTGTKCCAGGACTGAAACAGAATTTAAGTATCTTTATCTTCTTCCCCTTCCAGAATGCTGGGAAAGGTGAGATGCAATTCACGAGTTGAGGACTCTAAAACACATAGCTGTACCCAGYAGGACCTCTTTTACTGTCTTGCCCAAAGTCATTTTCCAGCAATCACAACACACCTGAGAAAACTGTGTTAGCTCCAAAACAGGTTGCTCTGGGGCCAAGCCACAGGAAGAGATAACTACAAATGGGACGCAGCAAAGAGGCATGGATGCAAGGACTGGAAGCTTGGAAGCACCTTTCTGGATATATGGGCCGATTTGTTGTCTGTATGATGGAGAGTTAAGTTTTAAAGAAGCCTCAGAACACGAGTCCTCAATACTCAGAATAAACGCATATCACAATCCCCATTCACTATGGCACAAATTCTTCCTCCAAGATGGACTCAGACCAGCTTGAAAACAGGTAACGGAGACTTAGAAGGGAACAGGACTCTCTGTCTATGACTGCATATTGAGACAGAGCCTTCCTTACCTGTTGTCTGGTGCCTTGCGAAGAGGGAGCTACACTTTGGAACAGACCAACCTTAATTCGGCCCAAGGACAAAAGGATTCAGAGTGAGTGTTTACCTCCTTACAGCAACAGTAGAGAGCCCGGACAAATCCGTCAGTCTATTCAGTTGCCATTGACCCTTGCTGGAGCCTGTTATCTCACTGCCAATCCTACAGGGAGCTGAGTATTTCAGAGATTRTTGGCCTACTGCTCCGCTACACCCTTTCCTCTGGCAATTATTTCTGCTCCTTTATCCTGCCGAGCAGCCATGCAAGTAACTAACTCCTGTTTAAAAATGCAAAAAACAAAAACAAACCCAAAATAAAAAAAATAGAAAAAATAAAAATGACATTGTATTGATTATTTCTAAGAAGTTTGCCAAGGATATAATCAGTTAGTTAGTGGAAAAGCAGAAATTTACTTGGAAGGTGGAGTCCATGTGATTCAGTTTTCTATCTTCATCAGCACAGTGTAGATTTTCTCTTTTTATTGATCTGAGTGGAAAAAAAGTCATCAGCAGCACTTATGTTTGCAATTGAGATCCTGTCTTGAATGTAAAGAGGTTTTTACTGCATAAAGGAACATCTCAACATAAAGTGGAAAGTAAATAATGTTTCTGAGGGAGATGATTGCATGCATCACAGATTTTCTGCAGTGATATTTTTAGCACTCCTCACGTATTTTCTTTCCTTCTACACACTGTTATATTCTATGAACTTCAGGCAATGCCGATCTCCCTTTCCACACTCTTTCAGATTATTTGTTGAATTGTRAGAATTCTGTATTTGGAGCACATCTGAGGTTAATTTGGYCATTTGAGATTTTTAGACATGAAAATTTGCACACATTAAACTAATTCTTCGGAGGCCAAAATGTTATGCACCTTCCTCATGTACACTTTTTATTATCAAGTTAAGGACCAGAAGAATGCTGTTTGGATTTACAGAATTAGAGAATCCTGTCTATCCTAGGCAATAATTAAGCTTAGATTTTTTTCTTCAGCAAAATACAAAACCCTGTATTTATTATATTTTACTAGCATCCTTTTAGTTAGCCTTACTCGCACTTCTCTTGGAATGAACTCTCACTCCCAGTTCCCAATTCAGTAGCTACCGGACCCATATGCTAGTTTTTCTACCATCAGGAATTCTGACTCAGAGAATTAGCTTTTCCACATCAGTTTTTCAGCAAACTAAGATAGCTCTCACTTTTTTCTATTTTTTCTGTAAAGCCAGCTTCTGAATAGACAATCAGTCTCACTAACAATAAAATAATTCTGCATCAGGCAGAGTGAATATTTGAGGGCTAAAAGCTGAGAATGGTTGTACCAAACTAGAGATTAGTGAGGATTCCCTGAAAGATACAGCTTCATCCTCTCTAAATGCAGTGTGTGGTAATATATCAGTAGCAAAAACGTAACTTGCACAAAAAGGTAAGGACAGCTACAGCAAGTTGTGCATGATCTTTGCATGGTATTACAGATTTTGTTCTGAATCATTATAGATGTTCTGTACTGCTTCTGCTATTATTGTTTGTTGTTCTTACAGCTTAAAAGATTACTTTGTTTTCTAATTCATTAAACTCATGAGAATTTAAGTTAGACATCTGCTTTTATAAGTTAAAAATAGCTAAGGGTCGGTAATCACTGTTGTAAAATCCAATTMATTCAAAGTTTTTATGGAAAGCATAATAAACAGCTTTCTCAGTACATATGACYCTAGGGGTAGATCAAAGTGTTTGTGAAGATAATTTAAGAAGTCATCCCACAATCCAGCTCAAAGATGAGTATATATCACATGTGGCTAGTTAGTTGTTCAGGATTAAAAATCTGCAGTGAAAAGTCTGCTTTTATTAAAAAAAAAAGCATAAGCATCTTACTTTTCATTATTCATACTTAAAGCACTTGATGCCACTTCACATAGCCATCTTCCACACAAATATTATTACGCATCCTAGGAATAAAATAGCACCCTCATCCCCCCCCCATCCCCCAAAGAAATTTGTTTACCTAACATTGCCTTGATTTAACTCAAGTGTGCATTTAAAGCAGTGTGAGATAKGCTTTTAAACTGCAGTGATTATCTCAATTTAGGTGGAACATGCTTAAGGAAGAAAAATAGGGTTGCTAAAACCAACGTAAGCATACAAGACGTCTATGTTCATTGCCAAAGTCTGCTTCAAACAGATCAGTCTTGTGTAGAAACCTGAGCAACAGTGTGGCACCAAAAAGCATGGAGCTGTTGAAAAAGGGCTTGTGAAAGTTGGACTTCATTGAATAAAAGTAAATATAAGGACTGATTTTAAAACATGTGCCAAAATATACAGGTATGTAAACTGTCAAGCTACAAAACCCATTTATACAAGTTTTGTACAACTGAAATAATATAAACTGTAACAGTGAATTAAGAAAAGGGACACAGCAGAAATGTTAACATCCAAATAGAATAGGAAAGATAAGAAAGTGTTAAGCAGGCACCAGTTCATTTACACTGGTGAGACCTCAGCTATTGCACACTGTACATAAACTGCTTCTGTAGTTCAGATTTGGAAAAGAAATTAATTCAGAGCACCTAAACTAGTAAAATATGGAGAACAGAGTCTGAAAAGAATGCTCAAAAGCCTGATAACCTTTCCCAGTCTGTCAATACTAAAAATGACTGTTAAAATGGTAGAATATTGATATTGGCAGAAAAAGAGTTTTATTATTTAACATGCCAATGTAGGAACTTCCTTGCTGGAAAACTACAGTCAGACTAAGTGTAGCTAAGTGTATAAAGCTAGCATCATTTATTACCCAACACAAGAGGACATAGCACAAGGAAGAACATACCTGTCATTTCCTCAACCTTATCCTTACTTCTCCTTCTAGTACTTCTTGATCCTAAAGTAGAGCAGCCCAAAGTCCTCCAGAGAACCCCCTACAAAAGCTCATCTTTTCCTAAGATGACTGTACTGAAGTCATCAGCAGCTCAGTTGCTTACAGCATGAGTATTAAAAAAAAAAGCGTTAATTTAAAAATAGATACGGCACTGCACAAAGAAAGGAACAAGCTATTTCTGCAAGTGTAAGCTGTTTATAGGCACACTGAAGATTCTGACAGATGTGAAAACAGAGTACAGTATTATGGATTAAAGTGTTGTGCCAGCAAGGGCCCCTCTTCCCACTTCCTAAACCTGAGAGAGGTTACCATCTTCAAGGTACAGACCTCTGAGCTGCAACCCATTTTGCATTACTACGGCAGGCAGTTTGCATTACTA
>NW_028185150.1:405827-406489 GCF_003343005.1 Rhea americana
AGCTCCTTCTCCTGTGAAGGTTCAAAAGAGGTGTTACAGGACTGAACCTGGTTTACCAGCTGTAACATAAAACAGATTCGGGCATTAGTTGTAGAATTTAATTATCTCTGTTTAACTGTAATTTAATGTAGTCAGCTCATGCAGATTAACATCTGCTTTTGGAATATGCTGCTTCTGTTAAGCAAAGCCTTAGACTCCCCCTAAKGAGAAGATGTGCAGAATGCGTCTTCAGTGGGACCAGTTTCTTAGGCAACAGCATACAGTAAACAGGACACTGAACTAAGRGAATTGAAGAGGCCTGGATATTGATCCCAACTGCACAGCCAACACACTACAATACCACCATCCTCAGGATACTTCTAGTTGGCTTGCTAGACTTGGTGCCAAAAGATGTATTTTTGGGGTATCCACGTAAGCACAACCATATCCACAACCTTTAAAATCATGGAAAAGGGAGGAATAAGGAAGAGCTCTTCATTTCAATATTCAAAGGCAGGCTTGGTAATTTACCCTTCAGCAACATAAAAGAATTAAAGTCTTCATGCATTAGTATAAGCAACTTACCAGTCTTAAGAAAATTTGCAGCATTGTGATATTACTCTCTTCACTGCTCATCACCTCTAACTTGGCTCAATTCTACTTTTTTTTTTTTTTTTTTTTTT
>NW_028185150.1:406542-452062 GCF_003343005.1 Rhea americana
GCAAAATATAATTTAAAATTTAGTTATGCATATTAAGTTGAAGCAGACAAACGTATCACCTAAGCACTGACAAATGCTTCTAGTGTTCCCCACTGCTGAACTACTGGCAACAGTGTGAGCTGTGGTGTGCTCTGGAAATAGAGCCTCCTTCAGACTTGCATAACCCCCTGAAGGGGAGTTTTTGTGCCTTTGGTGAAACACAATTTAAGTATTATGCTTTGCCTCAGTCAAATTCCATCTTATCAGCAGTTATACTTACTTGGCAAAAAAGAATAAAGACCTGGTTTAGCAAGCAACCTTATTTCATAGGGAAAGTATTATACCAGCATACATGGCTCGACATTAAAATAATAAATCCCCTTTTAATTAGAAAACTGAAGAAACTGCTTCTTCACAATCGGAAATCACATCACTACATTTTGCTCATGAGAACAAAGTTTACAGTCATAAGTTGCACATAAAGGGTTTATTTTAAATGTTTTAAGGATAGAGTTACATCATAATTATAAAAATTACTTACAGAATTAAGTAACAGATTTAAAGTGTTTATACTTCTAAATGCAGAGAACAGGGAACTGTCTACATTGTTCAAAATAAAATAAAAATAATGAAACCAAGCTCTAAAGATGAAGTCATTACCTAATTTTAAAATGTGAACACGAAGACCTTTGAACTATACACATACCAAGAACCATCCAAATTGCACTAATGATGTAAAATACAAAAAGCACAGCATTTTCAAGGAACCAGAAACTGTTTTTATCCATAATTCTATTTCCCTGAAGTGACTGTAATCAATTCTATCTATAAAGATAAGAAGATAAAAGCCTCCATTTTTAAATAATTCATTTAAAGGCGGCTTCTACCTGTTGCAACAAAGAGGTTCTCCCCCCCCCCCCAAAGTATTTCAGTCTTCGTGTAGTCTACTCCACCTTAGTTTAGGGTTTGGCACTCAAAAGAAAGAATAAAAATGTAGTGTTCTACTAATCACATGTGATTTTATTTATTCTTGAACAGAATACATGGTCCCTTCAAATGCTGTATGACACATACAACTGGAAAATTACCTTCCGTTGGCACTATGCTCGCCTCACCGGTGCATTTAATCCTACTAACAACCATTAAAACAGCACAATAAGCAAATTCACAAAAAACTGAACACAAAATAAAAACAGAACAAAACCAAAACCTAAACATTTTAACATGCAACTTTAGTTTGTTACATTGAACGTTCTAACCCTCTAAGCATGCAAAAAAGGATGGTCTGCATTTAAGTTTTTTTTTTCCTTTTTAAAAGTTTTACATGGCAGCCTGACATCACGCACACGCACACACACAATATACAACAATACTACAGCAGGTAAATGAGAAAGGCCAATAACTTTTATACAAAGATCCATGGCTTGTGCCATCACAAGCCCTATGATAATTTTGGAAAGTAATGTTGAACCCCTAGAACAAGGAACCAACATTTAGTTACCAGGGTAACGCAAGCACTGCATGCAGATCTGAAACATGAGCCTAAAACAAAGCCCAAAGCAGATGGGCAGGGAGTGGAATTAGTCTCAAGCCTCAAAAAGGTGGTTTAAGCTATCAAAAAAAAAGAAAAAAAAAAAGAAAAAAAAAAAAAAAGGAAAGGAAAAAAGGAAAAGGAAAAAGAAAGGATGGAAAGAAAAACCCACACAACAGACAACGGGGACATCTAAAAACAACCATAAAATTTACAKTTTATAGAGTATACTCTAATTGGCAGAATATGTGGTGTATTAAAGTGGCTTGCAGAAAACCCACAAATGCAAGCCTAATGCTAAAAATGTTTCAGTAGACCTAAACCTCAGTTATTTCAAAACAAACCTTGTATTTCTTAGATGTATAGCCCAAAATTCACTCTACTAGGTTATTCATGTATCTTGTGTATAATCAATACACTCACTCATTCTTGTGCCACAAATATCAACTTGGGCTCATGGAGCCAGGCTCAGCTTTGAGATTTACATGCAGGACTCTTAAGAGTCAATAGAAAACACATAACAGATCTGCAGGATGAAAACACTGTGTTGCAAATCTGCTCACTTTGTTCAAAACACAAGGAACATTTACGACTCAGATACTTAGTGCTTAAGGACTGCATTGAGAAGCTATTCACTGAAAGACAATAGCCTGCCTTTGGTTGCCCATGATGAAATACTGGACATAATGCAATATAGTAGCAATGGACAAAGAATTAAGGTATCATATTTATATGATGAGTATTTATTACCATTCAACAGCATAATGAGGCACAAGCCTTAAGGCTAAAATATGAAATCAGGCAAAAAAATTGACAGAAAGGGGCTTAAACCACTGAGTCTTCGATATCAAGAATACCCACAACTGAGGTCATCTGGACCTCTGATCTCTGATTAACAGCACCTCTCCTGCTAYCCCCTCCACTAATGGCATAAGGGTGGATACCTGTGTATTCCCTCCTTCTATCAACAGTGCTGACTGTCTTCACATWCTGCATTTCTGTGAAGCAGTACTTTGAAACTTGCGGAGCTCTGCCTTAATGTAACATGACAATTTTGTTGCTGTGCTGATCACTGTTGCAATTCTGATACTTTTAAAAGCTGCCACACTTTAAAAAAAATCCCCAAACATCCCCAAAAAACTAACCTTGATTTACAGCTATCTTGCAAAATTAAAACTGTGAAAGGACTCTGCTCTTGTTGGCTGGTATTTACATCCACAATCTAATGCAGATGACTGAACCACTGAGACTGCCTATAGCTTCCATTAGATAGTACACCACGGGCATGCAGAACTCTAGTGTTCGTAGAATGAAATTCACGTTAACAGCATACCTCAAAGCAAGTACAATGTACACCACAAAAGGCAACAACAGGTTTAAGCTGTAGATTTGTCCAGACTCTCCTTATGTGGAAAAGCCAGAAAAAAAGAAGGTTGGAAAGATGCCTTCTTGAACCAAGTTTAAAAAAAAAAAAAAAAAAAAAACAAAAAACACACACAAAAAAAACCACAACAAAGAAATGCAGCAGACTGAGCAGAAGGCAGCAAATGCTTCTCCTTCTCTAAAGTCTTCAAGCTAAAAGGATTTTCCCTTCCCCCCTCATGGGATTGTGTTCACCACGTGTAAGATTAACTACCATTAGGCTTCTAAGTCCACACACACATTCAGGTCGCTAGGTTTTGATATTAAACAAGAGACTACTGATTGCCAATGTGTAGTCTGAAGTYCTGTGGAGTAGCATATATGCTGTTAAATTTGTGGCACTAAGCACTTGGGTTTTGCTAAGAAGTGTGTATAACGGAACAAAAAGAAGTACAACATTTAGGATTGAAGGCAGCCTTGTTGCATGTATATTACTGCTTCCTACGACTTGTAAATACGGGCCATTAACCTGCATTTTCTAATTAACTGGTTATACGGATTAAATATATTTTTATAGTTTAAAGTCTTTTCACTGGAAGGTGCATAAATCAAACACTTGATATCCTACTGCCCTGTGACTACTAAAAATGCACAAGTATTTCCATGTACTGCAAGTTCTTAAAAAGCTAAATTTGAAATAAAGCGTAGAAACACAGTAGATTGATGTTACTTGGGTTAGGCACTCCTTAATGCTGCATAAACCGTTTAAACCTTTCAAGCAAGTCACCTCTGACCCAACCCTGGAAACAAGGACTGTCAGTAGCCAAGAAATTAAATTTAATGTTACAAAAGAAGGCATATCAAAAATATCAAACTACACTTGCATGTGGCAGTTGAACAGGTGAGTGCAAGGTTGAAGAAAAAGTTAAAATCTATGAAAAAAATTTAGATTAATGATTACAATACTAGATCAACTTCACACAGCTTGAATTTGCAGCTGTTCTTTGCTTTTAACTCCCTCCCGCCCAAATACATTGACTTCCTTCAAGAAAAGGAGTTTTTACACAAAATGTGTCACGTTCACATAAACTTGTTTGTATTATTCAGAACAAAACAGTTTTGCTGGCAGAGATTGTGGGTTCGCAGGGACATTTAAGCTTTCATTAAACTGGAAAGCAGTCAAGTCTTTGTGTCTACAAATTTTACATTTAATAGTTCCACAAATTTGGCAAAAGTTCATGATGACGTCTAAGATGTCTTCACCAAATCGTAGACATAAATATGGAAATCATCATCAAACTTGATGAAATAGACAGATGGTTTGGCTTCAACTTGATGAATGACCATGCCAGTCCTTTTTGAGCCATCTTCTTTGGCATATTCCACTTGTTTGCCTACCAGGCTGTCCACAACTTCACCTGGTTCCCGTTCTGCAGGAGGTGAATCATCTGCAACACAAAAATAACAGCGTGCTTTGGTAGGTATTTGTGGATTTTTCAACATAGAAAGCAACTGAAAAGTCTTAAGATTTGTAAGTAGTACCACAACTCTTAAATGCTGAATAGACCCAGCACAAGTTGTATGTTCAAACACCTATATTGCCATGCTTCTAGGAAATGTAGTCTTTTTTCTTTTTTTTTGAATTACTGCCTTTAGTTTTATGAAGTTAAGATTGACACTTCAGCTGGTTAGATAAGTGTATCCTTTGACGTAAAGGTTAACGCACAAGTTGCGAAAAAAAAATATATATTGAACTTAAGCCCGCAACAGAATAAGGCACTGGGGCCCCTTTAACAGAAAAGCAGCCATACAAAACCTCCCCCCACAAACTTCAYTCAAAATTTCAATGCAACCATGCCACTCAACAAAAACACACCTTACAAAATGATAAGAAATACAACTTCCATAACCAATAATGCCACTAAAGGGGTTTTCCTTGACTATACACTGAAACAGATACTAAATCTGCTCAAGTCTTTAACTGTACGATTTGCTAGCCTAGTAAAATCCACCGGGAAGTATCCTCAAATTCTAGGCAAGGCCTATGGCCTTGGAGGCAGAAAGATGGGTCTTTATAACAATCTGCCAGTTCCCAAGGGGTTAGCTACAAACCAATCACAGAACAAATGGGATAAAGAGCTCAGCACTGTACTGGAGAGTTGGAAATAAACCACACCTAACCACAACCAACTACGCCTACTTTCTCAGCATGCCTTCTGTATGAATAGGGAGAGCTGAACGTGTTTTCTGTTCCAGGGAGGAATTTCCTTAGTAATTGTCAGACATGCTGTGCCTTTTATTCTGGAAAACCCAATAAATGCCCTTGTTCTGAGTTAAGAATCTCTTACAAGTTGCAGATATTTTCCTTTCAATTCAGTGAGTTGCAAAAAAACTCCAAAGGCAAAGACAGACAAYGAGGAACAAACAGATTGTCTTGATAAATTTACAGTTAGAAATTATTTCATCCTTACAAATGAAGCAGCATGACAACTTTACAAGTCTTAATGCAATCTGGTATTATGCCCAAAAGTGCATATCCAATTCCAGAGTGGAACTGTTTTTTATGACACTTTTTTTTTTAAACAATGGCTTATTATTCAAGAGCATCTCTGACAGAAAAGAAAGTGAGATACAAACATCTTTGTTTCAGTGATTCACTGTTCTTGGTCACTTATTCAGCATCCTGCATTAAACTATCTGCCAGTCAACTCAAACTGAAAACTGAGCATCAGGCCAACAGTACTGTCATGCAAACCGTTATGCTGTAGTTATCAGTGCTAAGCTAGAGATTCAGATTGCTCCTTGCGCTCCCACGAGCCACAGACTGCAAACTAAGATACAGCTGAGGCTGCYGAGCATCTTCCCCAACCTTAGTAAGTTTCTCTGTACATTTTTCTTGTTTCTTCTGTGAATGCACTGCCATACAGAGTTAGCATCTTCTTAACATCAGATTTTTTTAAAGTACCTTTCTTGGCAAAGATGCAAGTTAAACTCTTGCACTGTGTAATTATGAAGCATTGACAAAGTTTCAGTACTGGACCCAGCACATTTTCCCCCCTCATCAAAAAGCTTTAACGTTATCGCCTGTATTCAATCTCTTCACATATGCAAAAAAAACTTGAGAAAAGCAGGCTAAGAACTTCTGAAACCTATTTAGAAACTAATATCCTTAACACCCAATCACTGACTTGAGGACATAGTACTAATTATCTGAAAAAGTGTTCAGATTCAGAAGAGGTAGCTCATACTTCAGAGCGTCTTGGCAACAACCTATATTGGTAAATTGTAGATAGTCTCAGAACAAGCATTAAAAYCAGTTAATCCTTAAATATGGAAAGCATATAAGCCTTTTCACTTGTCTAAGGTGCAAGGAAGAGCAAATTTCAATTCCCTAAGTAGCAGCCTATCCAAGAAGAATTTAAAAATACCTCCCAGGTGCTGCTTATTGTTTTAGACAGAAAATACATTATTTGGAAGTGCTAATTTTTTTTTCCTTTGGAAAGGTCAACTTTTTTTCTGTTAACGTTTTCAGCTCATTCTTTTCAAGCCACGGATACGTTCTTTTTTGTTAGGCTGGCAAAAAAAAAAATCTAAAAACATAAGACTACTACAGAGGTTATGCAAATAAGCCCCACTTCTTTATCCAGCCATCAGACTATTTTATCAGTGCTATATCCAACAGAAGTCTCAGAAGCTCAATGAATGAATTTTAACTAGTATTTATTAGTGCATTGTGTAACCAGACAACACAATTACTTAATTAATAATTTACTTTACATGTCAGAGCCATGCTTTTTAAGTGCAGGGGGAAAATAAGAGTACAATATGCTTTACAGTCGTTTACCTTCTTTTGTACTGGCTATCCAAATTCTGTGAAAGATCTTCTACATTAACAGGAAAGACTCAAGTAACTTTCATTTCAAGAGAAGAAAAAACAGCCCTAACCTACTGAAACATTTTTCCTATTAATATGTTTAAACATGTGAGAGGAAGTGAATTTTCAGAAGATTAGTGTTTCCTTCCCCCAAGAAACTACTCAAAAAATCTTTCAAACCAAAGACATCTACTCAAAATTAATCTGACTATATTAGTTGGTTCCAAAATATTATTCTTACGAGAATTGCTTCAGAAGCACAAATCCAGAGTCATCTCAAGGCGCTAGGATACTTCTGCAAGAAAACAACAGCGGAAGGCTTCTAGCTTTTCAATGTCCATAAAAAATCCAGTGTAATCTCTCTCACAGTAGTATGCATATCTATCAGAAGTAAGAATAATTACAGAAGACAATTTTCCTGTATTTACTGCATACCTCACCATCAATTAGAGTAAAATATTCCAAAACAGTTGTTTAAACCAGATGCATTTCCAGTTGCGCAGTAACCTTTATCAGTTGTGATACTCATGGATCTTGTTTGTTACTCCCTTTTACATTTTGACAACTCTCCTTTCTATAAATATATCATAAGCCAGAAGAGTCTAGCTGCCACTTTCCAGAGGGAGAAAAAAAATTAACCGGTCTACTTACTGGAATCAGGCATAATGCGAAGGTCACCTTCTTTATAATCATCTAAGAGTTGGTACATGTATAAGACAGGATCTTTCTCATAGGTAATATAAAACCACGTGTTCATAATAGGAGCTCGAGCCAAGACCATCCCCCTCCATTCATCTTTTGAGCCATCCTCTGTCTCAAACATATGTTCCACAGCTTTGCCAATCATTGTGTCTGCCAGGTGGGCATCGCTAATTCGAGATGAAGCTGAAACAACAGCAGTCCATACGTAAGTCCATTCAAAGCACAAACGTGTCTTGACAAAAACAATCTTTATCAAGATTCAGAAACAAGTCTCACAAACAAGCCAGCTCACACTCAAAACAATGTCTACTCCACAGAGTTTAATGTTAAAGAACTGCAGAACTTCAGGAGTGGTACATGTTAAACTAATTCTGATCAGGATTTTTCCATCGCTGTACCCTCCAAATTAAACAAATTATCATAATGCAAGGTACTGAAGGGAGACCAATTAAGACTACAGTAATGAAGAATGTTTGTATTTTAAATACATACTTGGATGTGAGTGGGGAAGGGAAGAAGAGAGACCATTAAAAAACAGCTCTTCAAATTTATTAATGCAAGTTTTGAGTTTAGTTCCCTTGAACCTTTTGAACTTCACAGTTTGGAAAAAAAAACAAAAACAAACAAACAAACAAAAAAAAACTAGTTAAACAATCCAGTGCTAATTAAGAAAATCAGTGACTCTGGTTCTTATAAGTCAAACTATTTTACTTAGAAAATGCCTCTTTTCCATGTATATTAATAATTAGGGAAAGTACATGAGGAAAAATGCAACACATCACTATCACAGAACAGACAATGTACAGTCAAGACATTTCTCAGCTGTCTCAGAGTTTTAGTTTTAATAGAAAAATCAATATTAACTTTACATAAGCTTGTCAGGGATAAGACTCTAAAGAAGACTACAGAATATACTGCATGTCATGTAAAAACAAAAGACAGCACTATACTCTARTACCATCAGATCTTTGTGAAATCAAGAAAATTTAAACAGAACATTTAAATGTGACCTGTCATGTAAGAAAAGTTAATTCAGCTAATAAAATTCAGATGTTTAAATGTTATCTCAGGGAAAAGTCAGGAGAGATTAGTGGAGAACGTTTACTATTAAATGTCAACATATGTGTATGTGTGCATAGGAAAAAAGCACTTACCAACTCTGTCTGGAAGGACTTCAAGTGCTGAAACTCTTTCATCCTTATGCAGTTCTAGTCCATACACACAATCAAATCCATCATACTTTATAAGATAGAGAGAGGGATTTACAGGAACTTGATCAAGAACTGTGCCCTTCCATTGTGTTACAGGTCCACTCCCTTCTTTCCATCCATGCTGTATTCTGCAGCCTACAATGTTTCTTCGTGGCTGAGAAATAGGTTTGCTTGGTCCCACATTGTTTCTATGCTTTCTGTGCACAGATATAAACATGATATTAAAAAAAAATCAAAATGCTCAAAATTCTACTCTGGGTAACACCTATATGCTCTGCTTTCAGAAGGCAAGGTTTACATATAATAAGCCAAAATTATAAAGCCACATTAAATTCTAATGTGTATAAACAGCACACCTTACTCAAATTAGGGTATAAAGCATATTATACTCCACTAGAAAAATAATAAAAACACATACACACACTAAAAGAAGTARTGCAATGCTTTTGACATGTTGTATAAAGTTCCTTTCATAATACTAGCTTCCAAAGTGAGTTTGCTTCAACTGAAATACCTATTTTAGCCCTTATCAGACTGAATGTCAAAAGTAAAATTCACCTGTTAAATGCCTAAGTCAGGTCTCAAATAGCAAAGCTACCTGAGAGTATTATAACTTTGTTACCTCACTGCTGCCTGCAGAACACTAAATGTAATACCCTTATCCCAGGAGGAGAAAATCAGTGGAAGCATTAGTGGTAGTTGACTAAAATTCTTCACAGGTATCTTTTCTCCCTAACTTACGTTCTCATTTGAGAGAAATTTAGCTTCCCTCTGCACTTACAGACACCTTTGACTTCCAACATTTTTAAAGACACACAGTACAACGACATTCCTCTAACATTCCTTTTTAGCACAACACAAGAAAAATATGCAAAGGGGACAGCAAGAGAAGGAATACTCCTTAAAACAGAAAGTGAATTAAATACACTTTTTGCCCTTCCTCAGTATCTTACGCTTCCTTCATGCAGCCTGCACTGAAAGACTCCCTCTGGTGAACATCTGCTGCTCTTATGATGAGCAGCCCTGTAAGCTGACAGTTTCAAARAGCTGAAACAGAGGTTACCAAAATTTTATTCTACTCAGCTATTAGGAACAGTAATTGACAGTTTTGAATACAAACCAAAGAAATACATGAATATTACTACAGTACATTGCTGACAAGATGCGGGCATCATATGTTTTCCCATGTTACAATACACAACCATTCCTAAAATGATATTTAGGGAGCTGTCTGATGAACATTCACACGAACGTTAACTTGTTCTAAGACAAATTTATGGATTAGTTATCACTTGTAGCATACTTCATTTAAACGGCAGTTAAATACGCACAACATACTAGCAAGCTCTTTAAACGCAACATCTAAAAAAGATTATTCAGTCACAAACTTATCCACTATCATCTACTGCAGAAGACAACACTCATCCTTAGATTACTGAGAGTGACTGAAAAGAAACGTCTCCAGGAATGATGATACCTTTCAACAGCAGAAGAGTCCACGTATGACAGAGACCCAAAGGAGACAAACAGCGACCATTCCRGTAAAATCAGCAGCCTTACAGAATAATGAAAGCGCTATAGGATATTAGAATGCATAATGCTGAAGATTTAATGTAACTATAAAAACAAGATGTGCAATTTCTTCAGCAGCTTGTGTCCCCTCCAGGCTTTCATTCTCCATGAAGATGGATCTTAGCAGGGAGCTCCACAGCACTTCTTGTCAACTTTCACTTTTGTCATGATGTGATCTTTTCAAGAAAACCAGTACCATATATTCCTAWATTCCTACCTTTGACAATACAGATTATTACAGGAATGTGAATCTCTTCCAGTTAAAAGACGCTCCCCCCCCAGAGCTGGTTCTAATTTTACATACAAACTTTAGCGTTTTCAAATTCTGTACATTTCAAAAGGCGGTCTAGTTTTTGTTCTAGTCTTAAGTCCCCCCTGCCCCCCTAAATTATAAACAGCCTCAATAATATCTTACTACAAAGAAACAAGATGATAAATCTAGTGCTTGAGCACAATGAAAATGAGTCTGCTCAAGCTCACAGCCGATTTTACTTTCTACATATAAAGCATAATAGTCCCCACTGTTTAAAATGAAAATAGTTAAGTGAAAAGCTTCACGGCCACTTTAAAGATTATGATGGAAAGAGTAAATAACTGAGTTCTAACTAGTAACTACCCTTTAAAATGCTTTGCTACAAGCAAAAAGCATTATAAATGCAGTTATAAGTCAAGTACCAGCTAGGTGTAGCAATTTAAGCTTTTCTTTGTCTGAAGGCTTTACTGCTGAACAGYCATTCATTCTCATGTGGTTCATATTTTAAGAAATATGATTTTCAAACTAATAAATTAGCAAAGAAAAAACAGTTTTGCTTGCAGCTGAACTGTGATAAGAAAGAAAATACAGGTTTCTAACAAACAGTAATAGCTACCAGTATATTTCCATACTTGACAACAGTAACCAGATCAAACCTCTCTCTCTCCATCTCAATAATATGCTGTTTCTGTGATATGCAAAGTAACACAAATGTACCAAAGCATTTTGAGATGCTATAGCTAGGAAAAAAAAAATACAAAATGTTTTCTGTTTTTATTAGGATTATCTTTAAAATTCCACATATTTTCATCTTAATGATTAAGATAACGGATTTCCCTACATACATTGAACCTATGGAGCCAGGAAAACCAGGTAACAGTAATTCCTGTAAATAGCTCTTGATGCATCAGCTATGCCCTCACTGTAAATTGCCCTTTGCTCCCCAAAAGTTTCAGAACCTCTTCCTTACCTGGAAGGCATTAAGTTGGTAAGTAAAGCCTCTCTACACAAAAACGTTTCACTAACAGAAYCAGATAGTTCACAAATTTAGAGACCAGGCAAAGAGAACAAAGTCCTTCTAGTTATTAAGGCTGTATTTAAATGGCAYTCATACAAACTCTTCTTGAAATGTGCCTCCAGAAAAATCAGCATAGTGCCAAGCTGCCTAGCACTGATAGCAGCAAGCTTTCAGGGTTGTGCTTAAAAGGCAAATTAGCATTTATAAAAGGAGGAGAGTAATTCCCAATGAACTATCAGATTAAGTTATCCATTTAGGTATCCTATTTTTCCTCCTGCTTATTCTCATCTGAGAAAAAACACCACACACTAAAATTAAGGAAAACATAGAAGGATGAAAGAAAGCTATACTCCTCAGACATCCAAAAAAGGCACAACTGAGAAGCACAAARCAGAAATCTATAAAACATGAAGTAGAATAGCAATGGTCAGTACAGTTTCAGTCTTTCACTGTGCCGAGCAGAGAAGTTACTAGAAACAGGTCCCAAAGCTTATTGGAACTGTGATATTACTACAAACTATCCATTGCTACTAGCGGGATGATAATCAGAGAATTATTCATCACTTTTCACAACATTCAGACTACAAGGTACATAGGTTGAGGCAGAAGTTTTAAAGCACAGTGCGCTCCATGAAAAGCCACCATTTGGTTGTGAAATTCATTTTCTTAGGACACTGTAGCCAAGATTACAAGTTAGTTTAAAAGGGGATCAGAAATTCACTGGTAGTCCAACTCTAGGTASGTCTGCCTCAAAGTTCTTGAGCTGCCAACTACAAGAAATCTGAACAACGTATGAGGAAAGGATTAGCTTATACTTAYACTGTGTCCTTTAGTTTATACTTACACTCCTTCCTTATGCATCAAGGGTGGAAAGAATAAAAGCCAAGAGACTACTGACTGGTCTAGCATCAGTGGCATCAACTTTATATTCATGGAGCACCATTAGCCACTGACAGAGCACTCAGAACCTCCCTTTCGCCTATAATGACGGAAACTCCTTCCAAAACAGTCAATGCTTAACTACTGTTTCAATTAAAGAAAGTTTGGAAGACTAATCCACGTGGCTCACTTGATCATCTCCTCAGTTCCTGAACCATGCCCTCTTCCATCCTGTTGGTTCCTCCATTTAACAGTCAACTTCTGAATCCAGTTTAAAGTCTGGCCTTTAAATGCCACCAGGCTTGTTCTTCTCTTCTTTAAACAATTACCGCACAAGTCTTCATAACTGAATCAATGACAAAGTACACACTACTAACTCAAAGTGAGCTGTAACAGCTCTGAGTATATCAGCAAACATTCTTACATAGTTATTTATATCTCACTTGTTTACTATGAGCACATCTACATCACTACTGTTACCTGCACATTTCAAAATGGAAGTAACAAATACCAAACAACTCCATACTAATCTCTTATTCTCAGAGTGAGCAAAAAAGGAAATCACCTCAGTCTTATACAAAAAATACCCTTTACTAAACATTTCTTAAACTATGCTAAATTAACATAACGGAGTTGGGTGCTTAAATTAAATGCCCTAAAATCACATAACTTAGGATCACAATTTAATATGCCCCATAAAAGGCTTTATGCTAACAAATACATAACCTATTCAGGTATTTAAAAAGTGTTTAGCCACCCTCAAGTACAAAAGGCAACCCACCTCTGATAGTCTTCCCATCATATACTCCTTTCTCTGAGCGGTTGAAAAAGAACAAGAGAAATTAAGTTTTAACCAACTCTATCTTTCCTCTAGAAAAAAGAAAAAAAAAAAAACACTCTCTCTCTGCCTTGTAAAGGGATGAGCAAGAATAGATAATGAAGAGTTGGTAGACAGGACTAGGGTAGTTTCACATTAAGTGTTGCATCTGGAAAACAGCTCAAAAATACTCATTTACTCATTCAAATGTATTAATTGTAGAAGATACACCTGCCAGACAAATTACTTTAAGTTGATGCACACTGTATATCTTTGCTACAGGACTTCATACTTAAAATATAACCATTAGCATTTTAAGAAGTTTCACCTTCCCCAGCTTGTTTTAGAGTTCTCCCACCAGAGACACAGCCGAAAGCAACATGTAACCGTTAGACACCAAGATCAATTATGTCCAGACTATTACCTCTGTTTTATCATACTTACTCATCAACATTTAGCTGTTACCATTTCAAAATATAGTAGAGAAAATATGTGCCATGACTGCATAATATAAGCAGGTATCCTTTGCATATAAACAGCAGCTTACTTATAGAAGTGCTTTAGTATGCTCTTTATTAAAAAAAATTGAGAGTTAAGATTCCAAAAAGCRAAGAGTTGTAGTGAATCAAAGGTTAAGTATATCTAAAATTAAATCCAAATTGGGTTTTCAGTAGGTATACTTCATACAAATAATTTTTTATTGACCTGGTGACAATACATCTGCTTTAGATACCAGAGATCCTTAATATGCCGATTTCTGGCTTGCAATCCCTTCTCTCTGATTTTTAGAGTAAAGTACAGATTTTTTTTCACAGGATATATTCCTCACAGAGTAATATTCAAAACTAAGTTTACACCTCTACCAATGAAATCYTTTTTCTACCACCCTCCCCAAAGAATTCAAGTCTGACTGTACACACACATACTGGTTAAATACAGCTCCACATGATTTTCAAAACAGAGACTGGAACAATACAGATACATTTCTARAACAGTACTTTCAGTTACTGGGAGCTATACTTTAGCAAATACATTAACAACTTACTTGTGGGAAGTTCTTTTCTTCATCATGCTGGCAGAGACTCCTGCATGACCTACAAAATAAACGACAGAATTATGGAAAAATAAAATGTGTTTATACACAATGCCAAAAAAAGCTATCTTACAGAATAGTTTTCCTTTTGAATATCAAAACRTAAAAATTCAGACACATCATGTCGTGGCCAACTGATGAACCCCCTACAACAGGAAAGCTCTGGAGGGCTGACAGGGCAGGGGCAATGCACCCATGAAGCTCACGGAAGGGTAGGGAGTGACTGACCACCCTTGTGTGAGCAGAGAAAGCTCAACACAAAGGGGATCGAGAGCAGTCTTTGCTCTAGATAACGTGCTGTATCAGTTGAGCAAATCAACTGTCTGTGCAACTGCTTGTCCTAGAGTATTTGTCTTCTTAAGTCAAGCAAACCAAAGTCGGTAGGTGCACATGTGCCGAGTCCAAGAAAAAACAAACAGAAGAACTTTGAGAGGGCAACAGGCTTGAGCTGGTTTCAACCCGTGTGTTTCTGCCTTCTCAGCTACTGGGGATGCTCAGCATCACACCAGTAACAAGAAWCCCACTTGTACTGTGATTCAACTGTACACTGCAATTGTTGTACTTCGCTAAGTGTGATTTGTACTTACACTGTGATTCAAATACACTGCTAAATCAGTCTGGTGTAACAAAATTTCAAAAAAGTTTGGTAAGCCCGCCACTTGTGGAATACCTAGGAGAACCTAATCAGAAAGTATTGGACTTTGACACAAATGTATCTTAAATATCTATCAGTAAAAAGCCTCATGCACCTATAGATCTATGTTTAGCGTTTCACTTTCAGATTATTAAATTCAAACCTACAGAGAAATGCAAAGTTCCATTACAGGTTCAAAAAACCAATTCTGTGAAATTTAACATTATGTGCATGTTCCTAGCATAGCTCTAGCATATATGTATTTTGAAAATTAACTTTCATAATAGTTGTAGCATTACACAAGACAGTCAAGCCTTGAAAGCACCATTAACCTTAAAAATTTGCATGATTATTTTAATCTTTGGATTTCATATGAAGAAAGAGGACATATACAAAGTGATGTAAACAGCAGAATTAAAATAAGACTACATCTGATGTTTCCAGCACTCAAGATTGTACTGAATCCGTGTGAAGTTGCATCTCCAGTTGTAATGACAGCTGGAATGTTCAAGTTTTAAAAATGAAGCCTTCTGTGCTAAGAGCTACAGTAAAGATCCTAACTGCAATTTCAGACTACCAACAGTAATTACAGATGCTTTTTTTTTTTTTTTTTTTCCTTTTTAAGAACTATTAGCTAGTAATGAAAATAAGAGATATCACAAAAAGTCTGACCAGAAACCCAATAGACTTTGGAACCTGACCATCACTCTGAAAACAAGCTTTCCAATTATATCATTAGCCACCCTTTTGGTGTATGAGGATAAACGTTTAAAAGCAATTCTTAAAAATCGGTTCTCCCATAGTAAAAGGAACAGTCCTGTAAGAACACGAACACACAGATTTCACATCTTTCTTCACCAGTTTATCAGATAAAGTAAGATTTTAATTAAATCAGCTCCAATAGTTAAAATGGTGTATCAAAAGTATCCACGTATTCTGCAAAGAGATTCGGCACAGAACTTGTTTTCCATCCTCAGCTCATGAACTGTATGAACATTATATAGGGCATATGAAGAGAAGCCATAAGCAAAAAGCTTTCTAAAATGAACAGAAAAAGAACTTCTACAGAAACACAAAAGAGGGAGGAAAAAAATCCCAACTCTGCTACAGAGGCTGGAAGAACTACAGAGAAGCTGTGCAAACTATTGGGAATGCGCATTAGCTCAAGGTAAGGAATTAGTGAAGAGGGCATCTCTTACTTCCAGTAGGATTCAAGCTCTACAGCCAGGTATCTTCTCTCTCAAGTTCAGTTATGTACAGAATTTCTTGCCTAAGATCTTTATGCATGAAATAACACATTGYAAATTACCAAATGCTTACAATGAAACTCTGGTAAGTTTGAGAGGTGACTTTTGGTTACCCTTTTTTTTGCTGTCAGGTGAAAATGAGCTTAACAGTTCCTGATTGCAGAAACTTGKTTGCTCACATACTGAGCTCTAAACCAAAGCCAACTAATATGACTACGTGCTGTTTAGCTCAAGTCAGTAACTTAACATAGCACYCTAATTCAATACTGAAAGTTACAGCCTTTCATATTTAATATGAACATAAGCTATCTCCAAGAAGAGATGACAGCAAGATATATTTGAAAATCCTAGAACAAACCTGCCCTAGCACTGATTACAAGTCTATTGGCCACAATTCATATTTGTATTTTGTACTGTCTGAATGTATTAATATCCCAAGGAAACATGAACTCTTTTTAAGCACATCCCAGGTTGAATTCCTGAGCTGTACAGCACTTCACATGGCTAGATATCCTCAAATTTTAATAGCAGTTCACTGAACATTTCTCTTCCTTATAGCAGCTACAGACAAGGAGATGAAAGAACACAGTATCCTTACATTTAACATCTTTTAGTTTTGTCCTTATATAGTAAGGACAAAACCAAAATTACCTGATGATCCACCTGCCTCAATCTTTCCTTATTCAAGYGAACTACTTCAACATAGTTCTTCCATTTTATTTTAAATGGAAAACCACAACTATATATTATTTGTGGAACTCAAGTGCAATAGCACCTGCATAGAGTCTGARTAGTTTCTAAACTTCAAAGGCAAGAAAAAGTGTTAAGATGTCAGCAGTACTGCTTTCTTTCTCCCTCTGAAAAAGGTCTTTATTAATACTAACAAGATAYACTCAAGCAGTACACCAGTAAAATCCTTGCAATTATTCAGTGAGGATTTTGATATCAAGAGTATGATAGAGGGTATGCATGATAAAATATGATAAAAATGCATTAGAAAAGTGCTTACAGATTTCAAGTACATATACAGTAAGACAACTTGATTTAGCAGTTGCATTGGCATTGTAGCTACACACACAATACACCAGATTTCCCTGCCTGATCCCCTTTCAGCTGCAGAAAAACTAAGATATCTCTGAGTAAAACAGTAGCAGCATACCAGAGCTGTATCAAACTGCTTCTTCTCCCATTCATTATATAAAGTATCTAAGAGAAAGTAATGCTTTAAAAACAATAACTAAGATTATTACAGATATTAAAAAGAAAGTATCAGCAAACACAGTCTTTATAATTCAGGAAACTGGTTTCATACTTGTAAAGATCACGTATTAAATAATGTTCTAACCCTAAGATTGCAAAAGATGTACACATTCCCATTTGTGTAACAGAAGCGTGCAACAGACCCCTTCCCTAATAGGGGCTCACACCAAAATCCAGAGATGGCACAAAAAGGCCTTATGCCCAAACAGATATGGAATTTGATGTGCAGCATATAAGCACCGTACATCAGTGGTAAACATTTGGTGAACAACCACTGTCACTTACAGAGGAATATCTATGGACCAAAAAGCACCTCTTTTGTCCCTGCTGYGAAATACTACCTGATTCATGACAAGATTAAACGCTTGTTTCAAGCRGTTAATGTAAAGCAGTCTTTGAATAACTGCAAGCGCTATTCCTTCAAAGTGACAAAGCTCACTGTAGCAAGTTCACAATAATATTTAGAACTGCTGTTTGGTTTTTCTTTTCCCTATAGGAATTTAAAGATTAATTAGGATGGCTTTAGAATGTTTATTTCAGTTTTTCTTAGATTACAGAAAGAAATAAACTATCAAAACATAAGAGAAATCTTATCTTACTAAGGAAACAAATCAAAGCTGTGCAGAGGACTTCATTCCTAGTTTAGAACTGTAAATAGCTTGTATAATTTCTTTAGAGACTCCTTTATTTATGAATACATATTTTAATGAGTAAAGCCTAGATTTTTTAAGTATTACTATGTCTTAATGACTTAAGATACTTGAGAAAAATAAAAATTCCATATAGTTATAGTTAATAAATACAAAAGTACTGAACCAAGAATATTCATGTTCTTATAAAATATAAAAATATTCTGGTTCTGTAGAGCAGAGGCCTTGATGRTAAGTAATCTTGTGGGGAAGCGTTTGCTTTGAATGAAGAATCTACTTTAAATGAGGGTTTTTGAGGAAGAGTTTGAAAAAGAAGGGTAAAGGATACAAAAGATAAAGTGAAATAAAAACTGAAAATATGAAGCAGCTGATTCTAACTCATAATAAAACTGAAAAAAGAAAAGCTCTATCTTAGTCTCATCATATGCTAATAGCAATTCACAAGCTCCTACTTAACTGTTCTCCTTCAGCAAAAAGACTGCCAAACACAACAAGCAAAGGAGCAATTTTGCTTATATTAACTCTCCTGACACCCCCCCCAATATTGTCTAAATCTTGTTCATTTATCACAGAAGCAAAATTAGCACTAGTCACTGTCAAGCACCTAATTCACAGCAGAAAGGCATTTAAAAATCCCCCAACAATTTCAAAAATGACAATGTCACACAAATCTTTCAAGTGAAAAATCAGTGTACCAAGTGTTTTGGGGCCAAGTACAGTCTGGTCTCAAGCAGTAACATGACTTCAAAGATGTTAATACTAACTAGAGAACAAGAATGGAGAGTTATCACATTCTATACAGCATGAATGCCATTGACAGCAAGGGTTTAAATTCACATCCTTTACCTCCCTGTAACTATGGAATGACAAGCACTAAGTTCTAACTAGAACACTCTGAAAAAACATGTTTTCAGATAAAAAAAAAACTTTGTACAACTAAGCTGACCTTGAATTCTTAGTTTTCTATAAAAAAATTTATAACTGAACAAAAAAATTAAAGTAATTGGATTACTTATACACTTTGAGCAATGAATGTTTTCCTCAAATCTATCAGTTCGAGTGTTAGCTATGCATTACAATGTCTTAGGACTACAAAAATAATTATTTTTTGTAATTGAAAAAAAAAAAAAAAAAAAAAAAAAGAAAAAACGACACAAACTCCAAGTCCCAGCCTAGAGCAACAGAACTAAGCATTTAATTGTCAGCTTGGTCAAACAGTGTGCTTTTTGATCCTAGGTTAATTCTGCCTATAATGGATTCTTAAAATAGATCCTTAGAATTCAACAGTGAAGCTTCCTTCAAAACTTATTTCTGAATCCTATCTTACTTTGCTTTCAGAGAAAGCACAGTAACAGAAACAAACTTTCTTACAGACTGTTTAGTCAGGGGGGAGTGCATGTTTTGGCTCAACGGGACAGGGGAGGGATGAGAAATACGAGGACAGAACAGGGATAAGGATGGAGAAATTACTAGCAATGTTTTTACTGTTGTCACATTAGATGGCATGCACTACTCAATCCTTTAAGATTATGTGGGTTCTTCAAAAGACACCTCAGCATCTTATTTCTCACAATATTTGCTGTCTTCACAATAAGCAGCAAAGCTCAACATTTTTAAATTACATGGCAGAGGCTTCTGCAAGAAAACCACATAATCACATAGGAATTATTCTTGACCAGGTAGCTATTTCAAAGTTACTTTTAGGGACTCAAGAAGGCTGTAGACATGTTTATCCAACACTATTAGACCTAATATAGCTTAATGTCAACTGAAAGAGTTTGGGGAAGGAAGAGAGTTCTTTCAATCAAAACAGACCAAGAGCATAGTGGTAAAATGAATTCCTGACTCCGCTGAAAGATTTCTCTACAATTTTAACCACGCTCTCTTGTCCTAATAGGAGCAGTATCAAAAAAAAAAAGATATATATATATATATGCACACACACACACACTTGCTTTTAAAATTGAACAAACCACATAACCAAGTATGCTACTTAGTGCTTTCCAGCTCTTTTATTCTTTTATTTATTAAAATATTACTTTCTCTCTTCAAGTCACTCAGTAAAGACACTGGGATTGTTTCTGGCCACCAAAGTTTGTTACCTCCCAGAGGCAGAGAATCCCACCAACTTGGAAAGGCTATAAAGGACCATGACTTATTTCTACAGCATAAAACAAGAGACTAATTAAAAAGGTTAAATGTAAATATAAACACAAGGGTAAACACGAGGGTAATCACAACTTATCTTGCAGACAATTATATTAGATGGTATTCATAAGGTGCGGGAAATACATTCCTCTGTAATCAGGAGGGTCATCACGCACTAACTAGAGAGGCATGGGCATGATGCCATGCACACAGCAGCTGGCTCAGCTCCTGAAACTGTATCCTGGAAAGATGCTCTGTATTTTAATAAAATTGTAGAGGCCACAGACATGCACACTACTGTGTTCAGTAACTTTACGTTCAAGAATCACATACTCTATCCTCACCATGGAGTGGGCTATGCAGTCTCCTAGTGATGGCAACCCATTGTACTCTTTCCTAGTATGTATCTATAACTAAGCAAGGTACAGTAGATTTTGTCCGCATCCCAAACAGAAAAATTTAAAGATCTAATTACTAACTGTTGTATATTATAAAGCAAAAATAGCATCTGTGCTGTAGAGTTATTGTTCATTATAAGTCACAATTAGATTGTTAGATAAATTTTTGTTTACCTTAAACCTTAAAAAGCTAGCATTTGAATTCTTTGAACTCTCACAGTACCCAACTAAGGCTTAGAAGTAACAATACTAGAAGAAAGTGGCAGGTCAAAGCTTACTTTCCTTTCTCTTAAGGATTACAATTCTCCTTCCGCAGATATTCTAGTAGTATCAAGGGGAAGGATGACTCATGAGTCAGCTGGATGAAAAGTCACTGAAGTAAGTATCTAAAAGTTTCCACTGGGTCTCTCCTTTGAAACCATCATTTAAAAATATTTGCAGGAGTTATCTTTGAAATTGCCAGATTTTTCAGATGACTGACAGCAAAAGTAACTTTAATGCAACCTAATCACAGGTTAAAACGGTTTTAAAAGTTTCCCAAAACCTTTCTAAGAAATCTTCTAATGCCAGTTACTTAACTTCTGAATGAACTGGGCAAGTAACTGAAAGCACCAGAACACAATATTGTGTGTCTATTTTTAAAAATATACTGAGCTTCCCCAATTTTATATGAAATTCATTTGGTTTCATGCAATTTTTTTAGAAGGCACCAACAGATCATTAGATGTACTGCACCATGTGTTTACAAAGTTTCTCCCTGCACCGGTCACTAGTGAGATTCTGCTGCAATATGAAATACGAAGGACATTTTTCCACTGAAAAATATGAAATCATTTCAGAAGAGGAAAAAAATGACTAAATAAAGTTGCATTTCTCAGATAATCAAATAATTAAAGAATGAACAATATTCATTTTTAACATTAACATTTTCATCCTCCAAACAACAGTAGAATTCTTGACTTAAAAATGATGATTTCTAGTCCCTGGCCTGCATACTAGCCTTAGCACAACACACAGCCGAAATGGTCTGCCTTAGTTATACAGGATCCAATATCAGCATACAGAACAGTATTCAGTTACCAATCAAGTTGGTAGCTTGATTCTTTTGTTGTCAGTGCTGATAATCCTTATTACGAAGTGCACAAAACTATTTGTTAGTCTATCAAGCTATAAAACCTAGAATTTGTCTAACCAATCATAAAAATTATGGTCATTTTAAGTCATAAAAGAGTGGTTACTCTTATTTTCGCTTTCCTTGAATAAAGAATTAAATTATTATTATTTAAATAGCTAACCTATTTCAATTTAGAGAACACATTTTGTAGTCATAACTTTTGTGTGCATTTAGTGAAACTTTTCCAAACTGTTTTCAAGAGATGCTCCTTTGCAATTACTAACTAATCCTCTTCTACCAAGCCATTAAGGGTTTTGCAGCAACTTATAAATACATGGGGAACACATTACTCCACTGTTGACTCAACCAACACTTCTGCAATGAGCAATCTTTCCCTAAAAATGTCAGTCTACTTCTACCACACACTGTTCAGTAGCCTATCACATCAAAGTTTTAGTAGAACTGTAAGTTAAGTGCAGTTCTAAAAAGGAAAAGAAACATTTTATCTGATTCTGTACTGCTAAATTAAAGTTATGTATGCCTCTTCAATTCAACAGTTTCCACAATAAAATTAATCACTTAATAACAAAACAAAGAGCTTCATAAAGCCACTAGTACATAAAAAAGTCAAAGATCACTTTTTTACCCACCAAAAAAACAAACAAAAACACCTCACCTGCATCAGCTCTGGATCGCTGACCTGGTGATTTTCCAAATGGGGTCTTCATTCATCTGTGTTTAAGTGAGCAGCAAAGCTGCTGGACTAGGGTGAAAATCCAGTTCTTCCCAACTCCCAAAATATCTTCTTYTACAATAAGACAACTACCACTTATTAATCCACCATCCAACCATGGATTTGCTCTTCACCAAATGTAGGAGGACGACTTTGAATTACAGTACTCTGAAAAACAAAACAGACAAAGCATAAACAGCCAGATTTGAGACATGGTTAAGATATGCATTAAAGTGAAATAAAATATTTTTGCTTTTACGTTCAACAAAATACCACTTCATACTCCATTATTCTGAACACATTCAGCAAAGAGGGCAGGTAGGCAAGAAGACAGCCAAACCAGTACTAGGGCTGGCACCTTTCCTCATGTACACAGCACAAGTTCCATATACCATAAGAGAATGGGTAAGTAATTAAAGCTACCAGATAGAGTTATCCACAGACAGAAATACATAGAAAAACTTCTTAAAAGGCATTTAGTTGAGTATAGCTTAGTTTCTGCCTGAAACTAGAGAAAATTGCACTACCTTCACCACAGGTAAAGCACAAATCAACTACTCCCACCTGTTAGAGATAAAAAAGCTCCAAAACTACATTGTAGAGAAATAATTCTACTGATAACTTTTAAAAAAAAATCTTCAAAAAAAAAAAGACATCAATGATACCAAATCCACAAATTCTACTTGTCAGTTTGCTGACCAAGCCACTAGTTTACAGAAGATCTATAGAAGGGGCTGGTGATTCTCTATATCTAAATTCRTAAGATTCTTAAAACATTTAGTCATCACATTCCTCTAGATGAGGCAGAAAAGTACGGAGAACTTTTTTAAAGTCCTTTTCAAGACTTCAGTGAGAGATGCTTGTAATCTCCTAAAAAAGTTGGAAGTATTACATCAATGGATTTCACAGTAACATCTCTGGACAGCAGACATTTATCCTGATTAATCCATTCATTTCTATGCTGCCCGTGGCTAAAACRGGTTAGGTAACCTCATCCTTCTAGCCTGGTTTCCTTAAGAAACACGACTGCTGTAATCATGCTCTCTGTAACCCATCAGTCAAGTGTCGGCCAGGCCTCCCTTTATACTTCTTCCAGACAGCAGCCTTGGAAGCTGCTGTCAGTTTTGACAAAAGTGTGACCGAGCGGTCAAACACAGAGGAATGCCCCTAACAAGTGTCCCAGCAGTGGGAGACGCTGCACCTTATGCTCGTGTCTTATTGAATAACGGAGCGTACAAGGAAATGCTTTGAGGCATGGTACAAGTACTACACAGAAAATTGCATTTATATCTTCTAACACTTTGCCAGTTCTTACATGAATCATATCCACTAATTCTGAGAAGATCTATCCACATCGCTCTAATATTCCCCAGGAACAAAGTGCAATAGATAGACAAAAAAAACTACGCACTAATTGCTAGTGTGCCTAGATAGGCAAGCATTCGGTAATTTGTAGTGTTTGGAAGGATCTCTAATACATAAGAGAAAGTAAGCTTTTTAGATATCCATAGCCAGGAAGTCATGACAATTTGAGAGACTAAAGTTGAAAAAAAAAAAAGTTAAAAACCAAAACACACTGAACAAACAACAAAAATCATCTCCCCTCCCCCCCACACACACATTCAAAGGAACTTCATAGTTTTTCCACACCTCCAGCTCCTGAAAGCTGCCCATCGTATACAATTGTGAAGAGTATCAGAAGAATAGTATTTGAGGTTTAAAAAGCATTTGAAGAAAGAATATGAAGCAATTAGTCTGCTTAGCTATTTAACCAGAACAAAAGGTAAGCACTGTTTTTCCTACCAAACCGATCAAAAACATTTACTATAGATTAAAACAGATTAGTGCARAGGCACCTCTGATAATTGAAACAAATTTTGAATACAGAGCAGTGGTCTGATGTAGTCCCATATTCAGTCTCACAGGCACCGTGTACACATGCAAAAGAAAACCAAGAAAACCACTTTTCATCCAGATGAGATATTATGTTTTAGAGAGGAAAAAAAATATTTTTATAATTTAACTTAAAATATGAAAAATATTAAGACTCAGCAGCTAAAAAACACTTTTCCAGCGAGCTGTTGACATATTATCCAAGAAGTTAAAAATATTCTGTAACACCTTTAATCATTATGTTTTTTCCCCTCTTCTCAGATTTCCAATCCATGGCAAATAAATTTTAAGGAACTGCATAGGCACTTTAATTTCACTGGTTCTGTAGCTATGTTTATCAAAAATAATACCCCCCCCCTCCTGAAGTTTTGACTTCCTACTAGTAAAGTGTTTTATTGGAATGATCTGTCCCCGCTCACGACTATGACACAAATTCACAATCATACCTCTCAAAAGGAAAAAGACTTCCTCATCCTTCAGAGTCACAATTCATTTGCTAACGCTTAATCAAGTGTTTCACTCTGCTCTCTGAACCAGAGGACACAAGACTATTCAAGTGAGAAGCTGATTCACCAGCTCAAACAGACTTTCTAGAAACTAAGCCAGTTAACTTCCGCTAATTCAACACTAAGTTTCACCTGCTTTCTGTGAAAGTTTTAAGTCAGCTTTCCTAAACTTAATATTCTGAATTCTTAACATTTCAGTTTCACACTGACAGTTCTAAGACATTAATAAAGAGATTAAAAACAAATATTCTGAAGATTAACTGATATACTTTGATAAGATCCTGAATTTTAAACTATACRTAAGTCTCATTTGCCATACTAAAAATAAGCCAAAAGCCCACGCAACTTCAACTTTTAAATATGATGAACAATAAAAAGTACATTTAATGTTATCACGTATATACTGTAAATCCTTAATATGGGAGGGGAAAAAAGTCAATTCATGAAATTCCAAACCATTTATTACAAAATCCAATATCTAAGAATACCATGTTTCATATASAGGTATAATAATATAATAATGAGCTTGTGACACGCTAATAGCAACATGCCATACTACTATGGAAAAAACAGAAATTCCTTGTTAGAAGGATGTACTTAAGTTGCCTTATGAAACAATCTATTTTTAAGCATAWWTCTGTTAACAGCATTAGAATTTAGTATTTGAACAATCTGAAGTGAGAACTCGTCAAGTCTCTTTGAAATATTTCAGTAGGACTTCTGAAAACAGATGCCAGCCTTATTGATAAAAACCTAGTGTACTGATTCTACTTACTACTTTGTTCTTTCATACAGTAAACGCAACACATACAGTATTTTTGGATCCAATCTAGCACATCCAGAATATACTATACAGTCTTTACCCACTACCAGTAACTTCTAAATGAGAGGTGTCCCAGCCTACCAGTTATGGTACTTGTCATCCTCGCCCCCACAGCCATGTCCAACAACTCATTTGCAGGTTTTCACTTGAAAACGGGTATGTTGCTAATTAGCCATCAGCTCCAGCTACTCATCAGCCCGGGAATTTAGTTTATTTTTACAAATAAAAATGCTCAGTGCATGTTTTCCTTTTTTTAGGTCAGAATACACTTAAACTGAATGCAGCAGCTACATGCTTTGTATCATATTTTTCTATTTATTTTGGATTTTGAATTTAATGTCATTCACCATACTAGTTTCACTAAAACTAGTAAAATAATACTATCACAGTAGGGATAGGGATGAAGGCAGTATCAGAACAGGAGAAAATACAAGTATTGCCTTGTACTCGAGTTTTTTCTTTTTTGCAGCATAAAGGCAAAAGTAGGAAAAAACAGCACGCACACTCAGTACACATACACTACACAGCTTTCCTCGTGAACTGGTTTAACCCCCTTCATAAACCTGTAATTGGTTAAAAGCATTAAAATAAAGTCTTTGTTACATAAGCCTTAAATATCTGTGTTTTCACAGAGTCAAAGATAAATTTCACACCTGCTTCCCTTGAARTTACAAGCATTTCCTTGCAACACACAGCACAACGATTTACTGCATGCTACCTAAAGCTTTCGGACTCTACTACCAACGCTGAGGAAGGATGTTACTTTACCTAGCACAAAAGCACAGCTGTGACAATATGCARGTGTAAAACCAGGATATATACCTCTCTGATGCTAACTACAAGCTTGCAGCTTCAAAGCAGGCCTGTCCCCCACCCCGGCCCTATCTGTGCACAGGCCTTCTGGCACCACCTAGTGGGCTCCCACCTTTCCACTGTGGCATTTAGAGCAGTTGTACACAACGCGGTGCCCAAGGTTGAGCTGACAGTTCGGTGTGGGGTGAACCTAACAAGTCACAAGGCTTGACTTCTTTCACAGAAGACACACTGAAATCAAATGGGTCAGCACAAGAGATTTCTTGGTAGGACAACTGAAAAGAGYTTGTCCCCGTCCCCTTGACACCCTCCCTTCAGGTGCTTGTACACATTGATAAGATCCCCCTCAGGCTTCTCTTCCCCAGGCTGAAGAGGCCCAGCTCTCGCAGCCGTTCCTCATAGGGCAGATGCTCCAGCCCTCTGGTCATCTTTGTAGCCCTATGCTGGACTCTCTCCAGTAGCTCCATGTCTCTGTTGTAGTGGGGAGCCCAGAACTGGACACAGCACTCAAGAAGAGGCCTCCCCAGGGCTGAGTAGAGGGGCAGGATCACCTCCCTCCATTTTCCAGCAACACTCTTCCCAATGCACCCCAGGAGACCATTGGCCTTCCTGGCCACAAGGGCACATTGCTGACTCATGGTCAACCTGTCATCCACCAGCACTCCCAGGTCCTTCTCTGCAGAGCTGCTCTCCAGCAGGTCAGCCCCCAGCTTGTACTGGTGCCTGGAGTTATTCCTCCCTAGGTGCAGGACCCTGCACTTGCCCTTGTTRARCCTCATGAGGTTCCTCTCYGCCCARCTCTCCAGCCTCTCCAGGTCTCTCTGAATGGCAGCACAGCCCTCAGGTGTCTCAGCCACTCTTCCCAGCTTGGTATCATCAGCTTGGTATCATCAGCAAGCTTGCTGAGGAGGCAYTCTGTCCCCTCATCCAGGTCACTGATGAAGCAGCTGAACAGAATGTGACCCAGTACTGAGCCCTGGGGGGTGCCACTAGCCACGGGTCTCCAACTAGACTCTGCCACCAATGACGACCCTCTGAGCTCTGCCTTTCAGCCAGTTCTCAATCCACCTCACTGTCCACTCGTCTAACCCACACTTCCTGAGTTTGCCTAGGAGGATGTTATGGGAGACAGTGTCAAAAGCCTTGCTGAAGTCAAGGTACACAACGTCCACTGCTCTCCCCTCATCTACCCAGCCAGTCATGCCATCAGAGAAGGCTATCAGATAGGTTAAGGTACACCTGCTCTTAGTTTGTGTTAAGAAATGCTACGGCTTTGCTAAAGTATTAGAATTCAGCTGCTTGAATTCCAAATCTGCATAGAGGTATCCCACAAACTCATCCAGCACATCAAGATTAAAGTTTTCCTTCCTGTCACTGGGATTTAGTAGGAGTACCACCATCTAATGGCTAAGAAACCTGTATTCACAGAGCTTGCTTACTTTTTAGTGATTTGTAGCTGGCAACCACAAAAAAGCAATAAATCTGTAGTTCAAATGTATCAGCTGACAGACTCCAAATCAAGCACTGCTTTCCCTCCCGCATCTGACAGCCTCTATAGCTTTTCCTCTACCTATAAATTTATTGTTATCTGCCSAGAAACATACAGAAACAAGAAGCACTGGAATATAGCTGTGTGCATATACATATTTAAAAACACATGGTAAAAAATAAAATCTGTAAGTTACACTTACTCTAAGATGCTATATTATATTGATGCCATGGTACACTATTATATAAAAAGCTGAAATAATCTGAAATTTGTGCAAACTATTCCTTGTTGATAGGGCTATCCATACAAGTTATTCCTGTTGGCAATGGGATTATAAATGCTGCATGATTTCTGCTAAAGGGGAAAAAAATTGTGCTGAAGTTCATCTGTTTTCCTAAGCATTTTCATGTTGAAAGAGAAAAAGAGGAAAAGTATACTGAAAGCATCTGTGTACAGTACAAGGGTCAGCATAATATAATTCATTCTGCCACAATCACAGTTAAAAGACCTTAACAAGGAAGCCAAAAAAAGAACAGATTACATTCAAATAAATACAGGCTTTTATCTTCAGTACACACATACACTTATGGAATTCTAGGGATCGGTTTATAATACTTTATAACAATCCAGGAACTGAATAAAAGTATTTCTTATCTTTTATCAAACATGAACTTAAGGCATTTGCGTAATTTTAAGAGAACGTATGTAACCCTTGAAGACTGCACTTGAAGCTCTTAAAATAGAAAAAACAATCCAAAATAAAATAAAAAAAAAATCCAAACCACACAACTAGGAACAGAAATCCCAACCATATCATTTACAATGTTTCCTGCCTTGTTTTTCCCCTTGAATTAGCAAGATTTAGTTGTTACTGAGGCAGGCAGTATATTTTTTTTTCCTCCTCTACTTCCACTGAATTTTCCTTGTGACATACAAATCATTAAAGCACTCCATCTCTCTCACTTTACTCAATTCAGTATTTAAGAGGGGAGCATTTCTGCAATAAACTTGAAAGAAACTGAGATGGATTGTATAAATCAGTCATTTTGCAAAGGCAGCAGTAAGAACTTCATTACAGAGTCAGTATTACAAAATTGTTTAACGAATTTGCTTAGTATTTTAAGTTTCAGGGGCTCAGTGGCCACCCTCTTCGCATTTGAAGGGTGCCTCTCAACTAGTTTTTAGAATTCCCACACTACAGTTAAAAACAGAATATAAAAGCACAGTGTTCTCACCAGTACCACAATGAGCCGATTTCCGATTTAAAATTTTTTTTTTTTTTTTTTACAGTTTAAGTGCTAAGACACCCTCAGAAAGCTTAGAGAACGGTTCTTAGCACGTTTACGCTTGCATAGCTAGTTACTGCAGGAGATGCAAGGTACCGAAGCTGTTAAACGTGCTCTTGACTGCATTACAGTGCCCATCTGTCAACAGCCTGGAACAAAAAAAGCCAAGTAGGATTTTCCACCTTCTATGGAAAAAACACCCAAGCAAACAAAAAAGCCAAATCCAGAGTGATTACATCTGACACCACCGTCCTGGACAACTGCTCCAAATTAGAGGAACAACAGGCTTCATCCACTCAAGGACCAACAGTTTGGACATCGTTCACTGGCATCTGCTCCTTGAGCAGCCTTGGATTAGTAGGGGAGAGATCCATTTCAGGAAATTAATTCTAAGCACCCTACAATGAAGGGTAGCATGTTTGTCTCAAACATTCACAGAAGTATGCATCTCATTCTTAAAATAAAATCCACGTGTGAAAAATAAAATGTGAGATTTCCCAAATGTTTTCCAGTCCAAGAATACAGTGGATTGTTCTGACTATTGCTGCATCACTGAAATTCAAGTGTTGCGGTTTAAAAATTAAGCACTTAAGTGCTCCAGGTATTAAAAAACATATTCAGGTATATAAAACTGWACTATTTTAGAGGCATATCAAGAAGGCATTTTTTCAAATACTTCTAAATCCTGTTGCAATCAAAGGATTATTTCAGACATTCTGACCCATGACAAATTCAGGTGACATCTCCTCCTCCATATCTCACTCATTTGATATCTTGTTAGCCTTAAGCATACAGTGGGAATTCCATATCCAACAGGAATGCAGGATTCTACCTTTAAAAAGTGGCAGCTTCCAGATGTGACATACAATATCTGTAATTCCAAAGGATTCTTGAGAATAGCATTGCATTCATAAGCATCAAAGATTTTACTCAGTAGGTCACAGGTGGAAACACAGAATAAATAGTAAACTGTCCAAAATAAATTGACCTCAGATGCCTCAATTGGCAAATGTGGCGTTAGTCTGGCAGAGCCCAATACCCCTCTGAACATTCGTGCAGTGAGGATGCATATGTACCTCAGATAGACTTAGACTTACCGGGGGGGGAATCTACATTAAAGCCAGCACAGATAGTTAAGCCTCGTAATAGTAGTTAAGATTAGGCAGCACAGCCTGTATGGGCTTCACCTTATTTCTCTTTCTCTCTGTTCTTTCCCTCCAATTTTCTTATCGTGTTTTACCTACCTAAATGCACAGACATCCTCTTTTGCACGTTACCATAGTCTTCAACTGCTGTTCAGGTATACCCTTAGAGGGAGTACCTGGCTTTCCTACTCTGCAGAATCTTTCATGTGGATAAAAACAGTATTTTCATCCCATTCAAACACATGATTTAACATTTTAAAGYATGTCTGAATGCACCATGAGAAAATTTGTACTTACCTTCAGGGTTATAATGCCCCAGGTTGTATCAGTCTAGATTTTCTATTTAATCTTCAGTGGGGCAGGCAAGAGCTCTGAGAACAAACTGTCTGAAGATTCTTACCGTGCAAAATCAGAAATTAAGTCTGATCCATCAAGCGACATGGAAATATCCTCTTAAATTTCACAAGCATAAAGGCAGGAAGGAATCTCAATATAACCTAATAAAAGCCCCCTTTATTAATCCACAGCTTTTTNAGAAAAAGCATCATTTAAAACTCTAATTATGCAACTCAGAAACTTTCTCTCCAGTATGAATGTAAATATTGTTTCAGTTCTTATAAAGGAGACTTTTTTTTTTTTTTTTTTTTAATTAGTACAAGAAATCACTGTGCAGGAATCTTTAACATGCAGTTATGACAATGAGATCCTACACTAGAAGTCTACAGAGCTAAACAATTAATGCTTAACATGTTTTTCCATCTAGATATTCCTTTTTTTAGCAATAAATTAAGGTCAGAGGATAAGGGTAAAGGACTAAGAACAAAATTTATCAAAAGTTTAAAGACTTAACAGTTAGCAAGTTAGGTAGAGCTGCATCTGTCTTCATGTCAACTACACAAAAGGTCAAAGGAATACCTTTAGAGAGCACTATAACCAGACATTAAGAACAGAGTTAAGCGTCCACCAGAATTAGCCGTTACCCTACACTGAGGGCCATCCAGAGAGAATGATTCGAATTGGATGCCCCTGCCACTTAATGAGAAGGTCTATAAGTCATCATGTTCTCAAGTACAGGCTTGACATCATGCCTCAGTATCCTCAGCACATTTTGCAGCAGCAAAGTCTAACTGCCAAATAATTAAGAGTAACAAATTTGAAACTGTCATTATTGAATAAAAAAAGAATTTATAACTTGACTTCATCACTTGGGTCATCTACCAGATAATCAGTTTCTATGTTCAAAATTGCTCAAAATCACTGATTATAGATTCTTTTAAGAAGAGTCATTAAGAGTAGGAGAAAGTGACAACAAGAATCCCAAAATATGTTTTTGATCAAAGTCATCTAATAAAGAYGCTTGTTTTACAACATATACATTAGAACAGGAGGCAGCTTTCCCTTTATCTTTTTACTCCACCAAATTCTATGCTACTATGAACCCCATAAAACATATCCCAAGGTCAAGTTACTACAGAACTGCAATATGAACTGTCATAGCCTATTCTATTGGAATTCCAGCTTGACTATGAAACTGTTTGGATTTTACTTAGCTTTTCTATTTTGCAGTAACAAAAAMACATCCATTCAAAGAATATGCAGGAGAGCAAAGTAGTAATGGACAATACAGTGCATGTTGAAAACAACATATTTGACTCTTATCCAAAAAATTACATTTAACAGTACAATTCAAAAAAGAAAAAAAACTCAAAACCAAAAAAACAAATCTGTAAGTATGGATTTTAAATTCACCATCTTCGTATACATACATTCCTTGATAAATTAAAAAGAAAAGAGACCTTTTGAAGTTATTTTTAAAAGCTTCTTATTTTTCTATGTAAAGAGTTTTATTCTACAGAAGGTTCTGGGAAATTTTTCTTTTGCTCTAAAGTGTGTAACTAGATCATTGCAAATATTTTTTTTTAATAGAACCCCCCTTAGTGCTTTCCACTCACAACACATTGCTATTTAGTAAGAATTAAACAAATATTGAAAGCAGTCCTGCACGYTACATTTAATTCACTCTAGTCACATACTGCTTTGAATATAAAAATGATCTTTAGATCTCTGCTCTTCCAATAGTCTACAATATTTTAAATATGTGGACAATAACAGTCACAGAGGTGAGACAAGCCTTAATGCATGCACAATAAAGGCATCTGTTAATACTGCATATATAGTTCATATCYGTAAAGGTATGCAGACTTCTCCAAGTGTTTCATCACATAGCTCACAATGCAATCAAATGCTTCCATCGAGGCTGTTGTGCTATGACCATCCCCGCTGCTGGCAAAACCTAGTTTGCCTGGCTCTACCTACATACGTTATGCACCAGTTTTCCTCTCAGACTGGCTAGGTCTCTTGACCTGCCAAAACCATTTGTCGCCAAATCAAAGTTGACTAAGCTACCTGCCACTCTAGAATACTGAGTTCAAGCAAAACAAAAGTCTTTCTCTTCTTTCTGAACTCGGTTTAAGACCTTGCTTCCCAGACACTGCCTGCAAAAAACTTTGTATTGTCCTTTTCCCATTTTCAGCTTCCATGCTCCCCTTCATTTACATAAGTTATTCTACCATCTCTTTCTAGAAAAACTCTTCCAGTCATTTTACAGTGAACAGCCCAACCACTTGCCCAAATTCTCTACATGTCAGTTCTTCATATTAATATTCTCTTGATATCACTGTATCAATTTTCCCCGCGTCCCAGCCTCTTCACACAGCTAGTTGTCACAAAGAACTTAGCCATCACTTCTGAAAACCTCTGCATTTCAGGCAATACCTCAATCATGGAAAAAGAGTATAAAGCATAACAAAACACATACAGAAGTCTTTCTGGTCTTCAGCAGCACAGCAAATGTCATACTCCCCAATTACGGTTACAATTCTACCAGTCCATATGCTGCTGGATAGAGAGAATACATGGGGGGGGGGGGGAGGGATCTTTGGAGAGCTCTGCTGCCAAACCCCTGTGAGCCCTTGCTAAGCACATGTGAACAGCAGTTGCCCAGTGCTCATTTGTCCAGAGTTGGAAGGAGCTTTCACTAGTAAAAAGCAGCTATGTCCTTATCAAGGATATACACTCTTGAGTTTCATCACTCTGCTTTAAAAGATGAGGTATTAGATCCAGAACGCTATAGCCTCTTTCTCTGTAAAGAAAATAAGCAAAATTACTTTTTCCTACTTATATCTTTATGAAGACAATTAAGCTATTTTGGTTGAAATCATCTTAGAAGTTCACTCTAAAGAGCTTACAACATATATCCAGAATACAAGAGGCAAGTCTTAATGACTGATCTTGGACAGTCAAAAAGCAAGAGCAAACAAGCACTTCCAAATTTAAGTACAAAGTAGCTTCCAGCATAAACAAAACTGTGGACAGACTCACAGCACTATTTTCCCCCAGTACCACAGGATTCTTCTATGCCTTCTTTAGAAGCCTTTCCCACCGTGATGTGCCCTCAGCATGCTGCATTAACTCCAAAATGAAAGGATATCATTCTTCATCCTTAATCTTAGACCAACACAAATTTTGACTGGCTTCTCGTCACTGGTGTTTCCACTATTTTAAAAGTCACATTTCTTCAAAGCTTTAGAATCCATGGTCCCTTCCCTCTTTCCACTCTGATCTCCCATTTACAATTAAATCCAGTAAGCTACCTCTGTTCATTAAAAAGCCTAAAACAGGATTCAGTTCCTCAGCTGCTACTTTAATGACAATCTAAAGGTGGTTATGTTCCCTAACATTTCAGCAGTTTGTAATTCACTAACACTTATTACAGTCTAGTACCAATTTGTAATTCACTAACACTTATTACAGTCTAGTACCAAATCCTCATTCAGAAGTTTCATTCGTCAAAAAACAAAAAGCCTCCAAAACCAAGAAAACCCCCAAACCTTTACCTGATATTTAACATACTGGGGCATAAATCACGTTCAATTAAGTAAGTATTCAAAATTTTTAGTCTGCTAACAGGAAAATGCAGTCATGTATGACCAAGTAGAGTTTTTTTTAAGGAAAATATATAGGATTTTATTTTTTTAAGTTTGATTCAATTTTAAACTGAGTATTTTCAGCCAAGTTCTGAAATAGAACCAAATTAGTTGATCTTGTTGAGAAAAATAAGCCCCACTCAACACTTTCCACACTACTTTATTAGCTCTAATCCTACTAGTCTTTCTCCCTTGACAAATATATTACAAAAAATAGTTGTTTTTCTCACTGTTAAGCAGTCAAAGCTTATGAAAAGAACTGAGGAAAATATAAACATTGTTCAAAATGAATTTTAAGCACATGCGTACACAACTGTTCACAGCAAAAGCTGTACTCATTACTCATGTGAGCTCTTCACCTTAAGAATCTGAAAAGTGACACCGGCTCTACAACCAGGAAGAATTTTACCTAGTATAACTGAAAACAAATTAAAATATTAGTAACAAATATGAGAGATAAGCACTTTGCAAACATTAAGCAAGTGACAGCATGAATAAGAATCTCTAAAGAAAGAGCAAACAAGTTTTCGTATTTTACAGGTAGTCAGTGAATCCATTAAGACTGACAGGCACAGACTGCCAGAAAGGAAATCCACTCCTGCTCCAAGTACAGAGTTTTTGCTTGTTTTTGGAGGGGGTGTCTTAAATCATTTCCTGTCTCTGGGAGACAATCATATAATACCTTTCAGAGCTGCTTACCACCCATTGTTTTGTTGAAACAGCATATATGTAAGCATGACTACTGCCTACACATTAGTTTCTTCTCTGTTCTCTGCAACTGAAGAAGTTTTCAGAGCAGGAGTGTTTTTTTCATTCCCCAAACTCTCTCCCCAAGTTTGAGACATGCCCTCTTACCTCTATAGAGCATGGAACCTGTGACAACAAAAGCTACTAGTACTAAAAATGCTTCAGGTACTGTCAATATCCTTCTGGAGGCAAAATGTTCCAGCTGTGAACAATACATTGAACACTTGGCCAGATTTTCCAGGAATTCAGCATCTGCTTCTCATGTTGTTTCTAACAGGATCTAAGCATTTCAAAAATCCAGCTTCAGCTGTTCCCAGAGGATCTTCAGAAGTGCACCTATACCTCATGGTAGCCTGTTCCACTGGCAATGCATTGGGTTTATTTATTTATTGGGGGGGGGGGGGGAGAGGGCAGCACAACTGTAAAGTTATTGTAATTCTGCCTTGGGCATGCAAGTTGCATCACCTTGTAAAATAGTTAGGCATAAAGTCAGGTCTTTCCTGTCCTTTAGAACAGCAGCTAGTATTTTTCCACCTATTGCCAAAGCTGAAACATCCTCCCAACTGTCCGTTTTAACATCTAGCTTGTGCTAAACTCCCAGCTTCCATCACATTTAAAATCTGTTCACCTGCAGAGTTTGAAATCAAGTTCCACAACCCATGCAAAGACTGGCCGAGTTCTAAAGCAGTATGTAAAAGGTAACATTGTGATTTAACATAATCTTGTTTCTGTGGAAAAAAAAATGTTGAAAAGATTTTTTTTCTCTATATTAGTAAAGTTTGAGATGAAGAAAATGTCTCTCCTATACTGACAGGAGAGATGAGTAAGACTCGGTAGGAAATAAACCCCTCTCTCCCAGTCCTTTAATTTCTCAGGATGCTGGCAATTAAGTTAGGACTTCACTGACAAATTGGTGAATTTTATTTCTTCTATTAGCAGCCTTAATACTTAATTCTGCTAATGTGTAGACAGCTCAATCCCCTAATAGAGTATGCTAATTCTGGCTCTCAGTAGCAAGATGAATTTTTCCACGCTGTTCAATTCTTCTCTTGGCACAACTGAGGATAAAAAAGTTACTCTAGCTTTTTTAGACAAGACTTTTTCCTCAACAGGAACAAGGAACGACTGCGAGAGCTGGGCCTCTTCAGCCTGGAGAAGAGAAGACTGAGGGAGGATCTTATCAATGTGCACAAGTACCTGAAGGGAGGGTGTCAAGGGGACAGGGACAAACTCTTTTCAGTTGTCCCATGTGACAGGACAAAAGGCAAAGTGCAAAAACTGAACCACAGGCAGTTCCAGCTGACCGTGAGGCGGAATTTCTTCACTGTGAGAGTGACAGAGCCGTGGACTAGGTTGCCCAGAGCGGTTGTGGAGTCTCCTTCTCTGGAGATATTCAAAACCCACCTGGACACGATCCTGTCTGACATGCTCCAGGTGACCCTGCTTGAGCGCAGGGGTTGGACAGATGATCTCCAGAGGTCCCTTCCAACCTTACCGATTCTGTAAACAGTGAACAACACGATCCACACAACTCCAAACCAACTAAGCAAACTTTATGCAAAACAGTATAACGTAACTAAACTCTCAAGTTGTATCTGATTTTCATCAACGTTCCCTTTCACTAGTTTTTCCTGGGGAAAAAAAAGTCACTAAGTCATACAGAAACGAGGCAACAGTTGTCCTAAAAACGTCTATGCAGCCTACAGATTTTCCAATTATTTCTGAACTATTCTGCATACTGAAGGCTTCAGGAGACAGATACTAAATGCATTCCCCCTCCCTGTATCATGTATAACAAAACAGCATCATAGATAAGTAGGCCTTGAAGAGTTCTCAAAATAGTCATCTTATTTCAAGTTGCCTCCTTGATGGAAGGTTAAATTGATTGTAGCTTAACCATATTTTTCAAGCTTTGTGTTTTCTGCTTTCTATCCTTCTGTACTTTTCAATTTTAGGGGGTTGGTTTGTTCTTGAAAAAGTATGCAGCCTAAAAACATTTCTTTTAACTTTTATAAGCATACTTTCATTTTATCTTTCAAATCTCTAATAGAGCTTGAATGAATACTAACTCAAGGACATGTTAATTATGGTTTTGTCAGAACTCAACAGACCACATTAGGAATTACACAAAGAATCATCTACGGTTTCATCTTCTAATGAAACTACTGCTCAGAGCACACCTATAATCTGTTTGTTTCTTATGCTACAGCTTCCATAAGGAGGTAAAAGCAATAAACAAGCAACATTTTTCATTTGAAGTCTAATTGATTAAAGAAACAAAGCAACTTTAACCCTCTTTGGATCAGCCTAAGAGATGCTTTGCTGTTTGGTTCACATACGGCACAGAGTTACTAAACAAGTTCTGTTGCTAAAGCGTGAGAAGTTAATTCATTCTACCCCCCTATTCTTTCAGCACCTGCCATCCAACAAAAAAAAAAAAAAAAAAAAAAAACTAGTCAACACTTTCAGGAAGTTTTACTAGTCTTTCCAAAGACACTAGTTATTTTAAAGTAAAAGCTTTACTGTTGTATTAAACACAGGGAGTTTTAAAATCAAAATTTTTAAGTATTTGGATTTTACATAAGAGATCTACACACACATACACGGCAGATTGTGTGGAGTTGTACGTAACTAGCCACATGCAAAAGCCAGTCGCCTGTTCCGATACAATTCCCCCGACCATACCTCACTGTAGATAAACAAAACACTTCTGTTCTAACAGATTACACTTTCCTCCCAGAAACTCACAGAAGCTTTTGTTACCATCCTGACAGATCCTTATGAAGCAAAAATACAGTAAAACTGTAATAAAGTAACCAATAAACAATGATGGGTAAAGGAAACTTCCAGAGCAGCATTTTGGTATACAATGAATACCTGAAAAAAGTCACCACATATTAATGTCGTTGCAAGAATACCTCAGCAACTGCATGAAAACAGCCAAATATTTTAAATTAATCAACTTCAACAGAACAACAACAACAAAAAAAACCCAAGCCCCACACATCTTTACCCTCACAAGTTTTCAGTTGGTTTAAAGGACACCTCTCATCCCCCAACTAGGTAAGCAGTGAAGCGTGGTTCCTTAATTCTACAGCACAAACCAATCCAAGATGTAGGACAACTCACTATCCGTTTACAAAATCCATTTCCTTCGAGAATCAAAGGCTGATTAATAGTTACTGGAAGCTAATGCAAACTCAGAAAGTGAGAAAGTCCCACAAATAACGTGGGACAAACTCACTCCATTCTAACCCACTGGGCCAGCAACTATCTCAGCATTTAAACCGTTCAGAGCTCTCCAAATTCACAGCAGAATGAATCACTCCTACTGCATTGCACTGAACTGGGGATGCTATCAAAACCATTGTGCTTTGATAAGATTTGTGAAACGAAGCTTGAAGTATTTTAGCAGAGCTCCACGATACATACAGCTGCTACTTGAGAGGTTACGTATTAAGAGACAAAAGTCATTAAAATGACTTACAAAGTAGCTCACTTTGGTATAAGCAATAAATTAAAACACTTCTCTGAACTTTAAGAACCTGCATGGCATACGCCCTCTGCCACATCTGGATATAGTCATATACACTAGAAAAACAGGATCTTCACAACAGCACTCAAAAGTGCAAAATGTACAAACAAAACTAATCTCCTCCCTTCACCCCAAACAAATGAACTAACTAAAGGTTTGCTAATTTTCCCATTCAAGGAAAAAAAAAAAAAAAAAAAGATGGACACACAAAGATAGAGAAGGGATGACTGCTTTGCTTTCATCAGAACAAAGGTGTGTTTTTATCATGCTTTAGCTATTTTCCATCCTTTGTTTTTCCACAAAAATTGCAACAGAACACTTTTAGGGATGTAGCCATTAAAAGACTACCTTTCAGACCAGTACTATTGTGCAGGAGTGAGCTTGTCACTGTTCGGAGCTTTTCAAAGTTCTGGATCTTCCCTTGATGAATATATAAGGGTGCCTGCAAAAGCAATGATCTTGGCTGGTCCAGCTCCACAGTTCACGTTATGGCTTCTCTCATTGTGCTGGGCTTTGAGTCAACAGGAAATACTGGGAATCTCTGGTCAAGGTCTTCTTTGTTATGCTTAATTATGTGCAGTTCTATACGTTCCTGGAGTTCTTTGGAAAAAGTCCAAGAAAGGCCTATAGCTCCACACTGAAGGGAACTGTATAAGTGATCGTGGAATATATATCCAAAGAGCATTTATCTTTAAGCAACAATCCTGAAGTCAGATGTGCTGATTGTAAGGTAAGTGATAGCACTACATGTTCACAAAATCAGGCAAACTATCAACATACCAGCTGAGAGTTACAATTAACTATAGGCACAGGAAACGAGGGGAAAAAAAGCTGGACATCAACAGGCAAAATTCGAAAGCATTGATACAAARCTGAAGTGATGAAAGCAGCAAAGAAAAATGAAATTCCTGAGGTAATAGAGTTGGGAGTGGGAAATTACACATGCATACCATAATCAGAAAGTGGTGATGTTAGTGGGGAAGCTCTTTTTAGTTAAGGTTTTGAGTTTAGTCTTATTTTAAATAAACTTAGTTTTCTGAAATTTCCTCCAGGTTTCAGGGGGAAAGGACAACTACATGCCAACTTGAAAAAAATAGCACATAAAACAGAAAGCTAAGTTCTCCAAAAGAATGTATTGCAGATAGCCTAGGTCTGGTTTTGATGGCTCAGCTCAACACTAAAGCCAGCTACTAAACATTTGTCTAAAATCAAACTAATTTAAATGTAATACTTTCTTACTTGATCTGCCTCCCGTATTAGAAAAACATCACAACCAGATTCAGTAATATCTGGCTAAGGGACTGAATGACATTTTGCCATATGCTTGCCCTATGAGGAAGTCCTTGTTTCCCATATTAGTCCAAAAAACACATACTAAAATTGAACACAAGAATCCAAAAAATTGGATCCGAAGGTTAGTATTAAAAACACGCACTGGCTGTTCCACTGAGTAGGAATCAGGCTACAGAGGAGGAACAGTTAGATAGTGCCAACTGAGCTTACAAAGGCTTAATTAAAAAACAGAATGTACTCTTGTTAACATATAATTTTAAGTTCCAGATGAATGCATATATAGATTTTTAAATAAAAACTCCAACTTCTGGTTTATTTCCTTCCAACAGCTGAGAAGAGCTGGTGAAACATTCATCTATGCACAAGCCTTTCAGAATGATTCTCTGACACAGCTATACTAATTTTGCAAAACCTTTTTGCTTGTTATTGCAGAATTATGCACACCTTTGATTATAGAACATTGAAGACATATGTACAGTGCCTTTTAAAAATGTTTTTAGAGCTGTACTCTACACCTCCTTCACGCAGTGTGGATAAACAAGAACCCTTTTGTTTATTCTGAAATGATTTTTCTATGCCAACAGAACATGGATTAGGAAGACTGGAATTCTACAGTTTGGTTTCAGTATTTTTCTACCCTTATAAACAGCAACACAGCTTATCCAACTAGCTTTAAAACCAGTGGTACAGTTCAACACTTTGGGGGGAATATTAAGGTATGACTTCATTTCTATTCATCCCATCACCACAATTCCTCCTACAAGAGTCAAAGCAATGACTTTTTAAAGCATCCACACTTTACTCTTATGTGTAATGCAAAACTATGCACTGAGTAAGCCTTGCATATTTCCCAACATACTGACCAATCACTTCATAAATGAACAGTACTCCTCACTTTAAATCGTTGACGAAAGTGTAACTCTGTTTTTTTTTTTTTTTTTTTTAAAATAAAGATATTTACTATTGATTCAAATCAGAGCAAACCTTCCCTGCACTCTTTTACCTTTAGGAACTCAGAACTACAAAGATAATCTTCACATACTCTTAACTGCTCAGTCTACTTCAAATTACCTTGCATTTAACTGCAGGTCAAGCACAGGCACCAGGTAACAAGTGGTCACAGGCCAGCTGATGCAGTGTAACTGCCTTACATTGCACACTTCTGCATCACAGCAAATATGAAGTAGCTGAGTTTCTCATTATTAAAAGATAGCCATCCTCCTCTTCCCCTGAGCCCAACAATATACATACAAAGATAACCACTACCCAGAACATACATAGTAATAAGCTATTGCTATCAAGCCATGTGTTAACTACTTGATAATGGTTAACTTACCATTCTATGGTAAACGCAAGTTAAGTAGCATAATGCAACTATTCTATCCTCACTCACTCTCTTACAGATGGAGTTGCTCAAATAGTTGATTATATTTGTGAGCAAATTCACACACAGATCAATTTGATAAGAGTGCTGAAGGCAGCTCTCAGGAATTCGAGAGGGAAACATCTATTTCAGAAATATTATGTTTTTTATTTGAGTGTCTCCCCATATATGATACTTAGGTAAATTAGTCTTGTTGTGAGGACTAACTCTAATTGCTGTTGTGCAAGTCTGAGAGACACTGCTTCAAAATCAAAAGGATCACCCAATCATTCTGGAAGAAACAGCTCAAGGYATATAACTGCTGTTAGAAAAGGTAGTGGAGTGGTAAGTTACTTGGCTAGGTCATCTGTGGGGTATTTTTTTATTATTATTATTAATCATTGTAAATCAAATACTTGGATTCACAGCTCTTTAGCAGGCTGACTGATCTTTCATTGATGCTTTGAGCATTAAACAGCATTTAACAGCCATTCTCAACTATCCAGACTAGCAGACACTGATACACACTTGTGCCAGCTTTGAGAGAACCCAAGTTTGACATGGTATTTAAAGAAGAGACAAAAAAAGTAGACTTGCTTTTTGATGGTCCACATTCTCTACCTTTTTGGCTCACCAGAGGTCTGTGGACCACAAGTAATGAACTGTTCTAATACATGTATTTTTAAACTAAGCTTAGAGTCTAAGTACACTGAGAAGTCACTGCAATACTAAACTGAAAATAAGCATAGTTAAAATATTTTCCTAAAACAGCCTTAATAATGTGAGGTCATTTATTTTTCTAAGAGGAAGTATCTTGCTGACATACTTGAAACAATTTCTTCTGATGCAGTAGGCTTCTACTGCTGCATTCATGGAGGACCATAATAAAGAACATTTTCTGTTTCCCACATTCAGAGGTGAAACAGTTCACCTCTTTAGGAACCTCTGATTAAAGTCTACATCCAAATCCTGCAGCTGTTTTATAGCTTACACACAGTGCATTGCAACATAACCTGTAAGATAAGCAGTGGCAGACCACCAAGCTGGAGGAGAAGGTCAGAAATCAATCTGTCAGAAGACACTAAAAAAACATTGTTTGGGACACTAAGCCAAATAATTGTACATCAATAGTTAAGACTTGTGCTACATCAACTACCAACCAATTTTAAAAGCAGATTCAAAATTCTTATCATGACAAACTATTACTCACAGCATTGACTGGAAGATCAAAATTTGTTTGGTCTGAAGCTCAATCTAATTAACCAGAGAAGATACTGACAAATAAAGTTCTTAGTACCTAAAACCCTACAAAACATTTAAAGGGGGGGGGGAGGCTAGAAAAATAAAAGCAGTTACATAGCATTAGTTCTGTATTCAAACAAAACAATAATAAGCTGTCTTACGACTCCATTTATTCATAGTTTTTAGACACACATGCCTCAACTCCCATAATCAACACCAAAGTAAATGCGATCCTGGCAGACAGTTTTGAGATTACAGGCACTACCTTGGGCCTCCTCCATCCTACCTAAATGCTGACTGCCTCTCCGCTGGTAAAAACTTAATTCTCTTTCTTAAATCAGTTTGAGGCAGTGGGGAAGGACAGGAATTAGCATAAAATTGTTGGGCAAATTAACACTGAGTAAACTCCTCTAGTCACAAGAAAATAGGCAATTTCACTAAAAATTACCAATAACGAAACAGTAAACATCAACATTTTGCACACGGTGCCTGACACCAATATGAAGATCCAAAGCCTCTATCCAAAGAATAGAGAAACTATCTGATCTTCAGACAGTAAGAAAAGCTTAAGAACACAATTAGGCAATTAAAGCCAGTGGCAAGTTTCACCCTGTCTTTACAGGATCAGACAAAGAAATAAGCACTCAGGGAAATGACCTCTTGCCTTTTATTGGTGTCTTAAAACAGATGAGTAACCAGTCATCAAGTGAATTTGCCTTACCTATTTTCTTCACCTCCAGTCATTTTAGCTTAGATTCAAAGTAGTTTTTAATGTAAATACATTCAAGTAACTGTTTACATTGGGAAAGTAAATCACTTGAGCAAAAGCATTTGCTGAGAAGTAGGAGAGTCATGCCATAGGTGCTAACCAATAATGCAATCTGGTGTTTTTCTGTAAGAATAAGTAGAAAATTCACCACCTATGATGTTAACACAAATCTCTGAAGAGACTATCAACTTTCAATTGTGAATAGAATTAGCTTTCAAAGCTATAAAATGCAGTAACATTAAGGCACTGGAAACAAAATTCAGCACTATCTTAGGAAGTCTAGCTAAGCTGACTATGCTAGTTTTTTTGATTAATTTGGCAAGTGAGTGAAAATACAGTTCTTAAAAGTAAAACGCATTACTTGAAGGCAAATAGTTAAGCTGAAGAGAAAGGAATTCTGAGACTTGTAATACTGATCACTTATCTACTGTAGCCAACACTGGAATCTGCAAGGGCAACGAGAAGAATTAATTAAACTGTTTATTACACTGAGTTTTTCTCCTGTAAAAGATGAGAACCCTCAGCATTGTAACATCACACTATTTCTCAACTCAGTAATACTTCCTCTGTTTATGCACGTCTTTCTGACTTTTAATGGGAGAAAAAAGTAAATTTTTACTTACATGAGTAAAAACTGAGGAGGGGGGAAGAGGTCAAGCTGTGAAACTGATGGCTTTTCTCAAAAAGGGAAGGAAAAAGCAAAGAACAGAGATCATGGAGCCAGTTCTTTGTGCAACTAATGGATATCTGCATATTCATGAAAATAATGAGGAGCAGAAGATCTTAAAGAAATATTTAAGAGGACAAAGAACGGTCTCAAGTTATTTGGTGAAAAGTTACTCAGTGGATTGTGGGAAAAGGTACTTTCCGAGCACACCTGCATGAGTTATGAAAAGCTTTTGCTTGGAAAGTAGGAAAACTAGTTTAAGCCACTGAATTTTTCAGTTGAGCTGTCAAAAATAATAGTAGCTCACGAATTCAGACTATATTCAGTGCTCACCCCCCTTGCTAGATGGTCGTTCCCCCCCTCCCCAAGAAAGTAAGATACTTGGTATCTTGGGAAAACACCACTCCCTCTGTGAACTGGGGCACTATTTGATAGCATTTACCAACACCTGGACATGAGACAGTTCAGTACAGAAACAAGATAATTTTATTTTGGAATTGGACTTCAAAAGATTATAAAACTGGAAGGACTGCCTGTGAATAGACTTGTTTGGCCTTGAGTAACTGCCTCTACAGAAAAGCAAAAACTGCTACCTCAAATATTTCCTCTTGTCCTGCAGTAGCAGAAAGGTCAAAAAAATGGTGGCAAGAAGAAGCCAAGACTAAGAATGAAGACTACCTTGGAATCATTTTTGTTCCCTGTCATACCTTGCCTGTCCTACAGAAAATACAGAAGATGTTCTTAAGCTTTGATAATAAATTCTCGACAATTCTGCCTCTAAATTACTTTATTTATTGTGCATGAAGCACAAATGGAAAAGGAACAGGATAGTTCATTCTTCAAGACAGGACTTCAGTGTAAGAACTTTCAGAGACAGCCATATGTAAATTGTCTTCATCTTCCTTTCAGCTTGAAAAATCTGTGCAGAAAGCTTTAAGTCTGAACAGAACCAGATTCCCTAGCATGAACATTTTATTAGTTATGCCTTACACTTTCTGAGATTTTGCATCAGCCTAGGTACTGGTACTAACAGAAGAAAGGGGGGGAAAAAAACAACATATTTCCTTTTTAAAATACAGACTTACTTGCAGAAAAGTGAGTCTAATCATCTTTTAGTATCTGAAACCAAGGCTTAGCTTGCTCAACTGAAACCAAGGCTTAGCTTTCTGAAAACAGAAATCCAGAAAGGGAAAGAGTTAAGTATCTTCCAATCTCAGATAGCAGGACATCTCTCCCTTTTTAAGTGGACAAGGCTTGCTAGAAGTCTGCCCTATGGACAAGCAGAGCACACACAAGAACAGACAACCACACCTCAGCCTTTCAAGTTGATCCTGCTTCGTATTTAATCTTGCTCCACTGCCACCCAAACACACAGCCTCCCAGAAACACGTAGAGGCCCCACCACAACCAAAACCGAGGATGTCTGTTCACAGCAGGGTCCCTTCCCCCTACTTCTCCTCCTTCAATTAAGTTCTGTACATTTTTTTT
>NW_028185150.1:452089-459885 GCF_003343005.1 Rhea americana
GGGGGGGGAGGAGAGGCGGGGAGAAGGGGAAACTCTCCCTAAAATGACTCCATACAAATTCTGTTTTTCAACCAATACCTACATTAAAAAGCTATCCACAAGGCAGTGTGTTTCCTCCCCCTCATCCCATGTTTGAGGCAAGCTATTGCTTTATTTTTTTTTTTTAATATTTTCTATTCATTAGTAATACAGCTACATTCCCTAGTTATGTGAAATAATTTTGCCTTACTATTCTCTCTATTCATGCCAACACAGGTATAACTCAGCGCAGAGACGAATCCCCAAAAAAAACTCTGAAGCGAACTGTTAGGATAGCTTACGAATCAGAAGAGAGTTTGCCTGCCCTGCCTTGTATGCTTTTACTGATGAAGCAGGGGAGCAGAAGATCAAAGAGATGTAATTTGCAACTGCTGATACCAGGAACAGGACAGCAATGACTTGCAGTGCTCAAGTGGCCAAAAGAGCTTTCTGTGCTGGTGCACTTCTAGAGCAGCCTCTTCCTCATCCCTCCAGCAATGCAAAGCCCATGCTGTGGCATCAAAACCGGTCTTTGGGAAAGCTCCCCTAGCTGCAAGATGTCAAACATGAGTATCCAATGCTCTCCAGGTTCCAAATACATCAAACATCTGCATGCTCCCTAATTCCAAAAGCATTTAGAGCCACATTTCTAAAAAGTCTTTGGACCATGCAAGAAGCAGTTTTCTGCTAAGCTGTTTTTTGAGGCTACTCCTGTCAGAATACATTCTGACTGATCAGATCTCTCATCACTGCAGTTCCACCAATAATGGTGAACCAACCATCAATGAATTTTTGCATCTTCTTTCAACATTAGAACAAAAATTTTACAAAGACAATCAAAAAAAAAGTACATACATCTAACAAAGTTCTCTGCAACTAGAATGTTCTGTTATGGAACCAGTGAATTAATCTCTGAAGTATTTATTCCACTTTAATTTCTCTTTATCATTCTTATCACTGCCTAAAATGCCTAAAATTATGGAACAGGACGGGCAAGAAACTGTCCAGAACCTTATCAAGGTAACTGTGTCTTCTGAGTACAAGATGAATTAGACAACCTACATTCCAAACATTCTTTTTTTTCTCCTGTGTGTCAGCCCTAGAAAATTGAATAAAGACAACCTACTTTCCAAACATTTTACAATTCAAGTTGAAGACCAGAAATAAGTTATAGACATACAGAAGAGCACAGACCCAATACTCACCAGTACTATGGGTACTTAAGTGTACTGGAGACCTAAACACGGTATTACCTTTAGAGGCCTTTATGTTTGATAAAACATTTGAAAAAGGATCGTAAGAAATGTCATTGTTCCAGAACATGCTTTTTTCTATACTGCTCAGCACATGCAACACTTGCACTAAAATCAGAAAGCCAGAAACTTCCAGATTTAAAAATCTCAATAGTAAACAAGAGACAACACAATGGAGTTAGGTTACCTTTGTTCAACACTGTTATGCTTAATCAATGTCACAACACAAGTAAGCCATGAGTAGGATACAATTTATTAATTTGCAGGCATAGACTGTTCACATATCAGAGGAACAGAAAGAAAGATCAAAGAAAGATCAACCAATAGTTAGCAAATAAAGCAGAGTCTACATACCACCAAGCAATTTGGGCTCTCAACCTTGAGGAGTTTCCTGGTCAGGTGTCCCTGAACTAGGGAGGAGGTGACTTTTATCTGCCTCTCCTTGAGCAAGTCCCCTTCCCTTACCTATAGATATACCTGACAGTGATGACCACAAGTCATAAGACAAAGCTTTGTTCAGCTGGTGGAACCAAGATGTGGTTCAGATGAAACAAAGATGTGGTTCCAGGAGGTCAGTTCTTGGCAGACTGTCTTGTTCACAGGACAATGCAGCTGTCCAAGTCCTATTAATAAAGCTTGTTGTATCAGCCCTCAGGTATCYGCTCACATTAATAACTTTTATAACAGTGGCTGGAGGGCAGCCTGTGGAAGCAGGTGTACCTCTGGTGTAACAATGGGGTTCAGTGTAGCCTCCCTTACAAACATGCTAAGGAAGAGTTTTCATAGGGAAAATATATACTAAGCTAGGAAAATTATTTCTGCAACAGAAATAGTTATTTGATTTTAACATAACCAGACTAGAAGTCTGATGTCTTTCAATTATACTTCTTAGGGTAAGAGGTCACAATCTACTAGAGTTTTTACATTTAAATGACTAATACAAATTCTGAAAGAAGTTATTTAGAAGTTTCAAAAGGGGGGAAATTAAAATATACATAGCTTAATTTTAGAAAAATCAGCACGATACTATAATCTTCTAGAATAGCTTAGTATGCTTCAGAAGCCAAAGAACATTACTGGAAAAGAAAGTTACAGTTACTTCTTCATTTTACAAACCACTGACAGCATTCAGGTAGAGTAGTATCACCTTAAGAAGTCATACCAGCAGCAGACATCAAGTTGCCAGGTAATGTTATACTTTACAACCTAGTCAGCACAGTAACCTTAAAACACAATTAAGTTAGAAATGTTCCCTGTGTTCTTAATTGTTCTGGCCTAGCAGGAATCTGGAGAAGGGGAAGAAGAAAAAAAAAGAAAGAAAAAAAAAAGAAAAAAAAAACCCACCACCCACAACCAAGCAACGGAGAGAAAAGCCTTAAAGGTGCACACTCAGAGGGAACTGTCACTTTAATAGGCAATTCCTGAAGTTACACAGTTACTTTGGCAAGCTTGGGAACTCAGGATCAAAGTCTACCTATGAACCATTAAAAAAGACACTCTGGAAGCAGAAAAACAGAAGATCCACCAATGACTTTAAATGCAGCAACACATTTTACCGGACCACTTGAAGAACACTAAAGTATTTCCAAACTTGACGATACTGTCTTCAGAAACTTCAGCAGACAGACAGGCTCCCCAATCTCTGACACCAAGTCAAACAAATAAAAAGCTTCAGAAGCAAGCATTAAGAGTCAGGTTACTGTACACCACTTGTCTCTCCCAAGAAACATGGGGATTGAACCCAAAGCACTCTAACTGAAATAGGATACAAGGGTACACCAGCTTCAATGTGACCAGAGAAGAGGATCTGCATAGAGCTATCACAGAAGAAGCAGCAAGGAAAATACAGAGATGACTTCAAAGACAGCAAGTGGTTTCAGAAAAATCAACCACCATGACCGATCCTCCCCCCCCCCCAAAAGGGATATTGCAAGTCATCATTATAAAAGTAACTTGACTATTACTGGAAAGTACAGTAACAATAGAAAAGAAAAAAATATATAATTCTGTTTTGTTCAAACTACTATCTACAGTTGAAGGGTCTAAAGTTCAGCATCCATTCTGCTTAATTTAAGTATTTACTAGATCAYTGAAATCCATACAACTGTTCTTGAAATTAAGATCAACTCTCAACAGTATTTGTAGATGCAGACCTTGAATACCATATAGCAGAACATTCAATAATGTAAAAAATCCACAATACATCTAACCCACCTTGCAATATCTGCAAATATTAGAATGCGATTAGGTAACATTTAATTCTAATAGCGTCATCACAGTTCATGACAGTGTCCACATATTTCAGCAGTTTGTGAAACCATTACAATAAAGTTTCCAAGTGAGTAAACCAAGCAATGGTCATGTAATGTTGATTTAGAGGAGTTTTGTAACATACATTATAGAAAAAAACATAAAAAGAGAACATTCTCAATTATCCTCTCTGATAGCCAAATCAATTCATCTCCTAAATTCTGCAAGTCATCACAAAATTCACATTTTGGATTAAGACAAAATTAAATTCAACTATTATCAATCAAACAGCAAAAGCAGTAGTAAGTACTGCACATCATGGAATTTGGTATCACTATTATTTGACAGTTACCTTAGTAACCTCATGTTCATTTTTCAAATCAACAGTTCATAGATAAAAAAAAAAAGTTAATTTTATTGTTTCAAGGAACTCATCACCTGTCCTTGTCACAATGTGGACGAAAGCTATCTGGACATTTTAAAAGAATGGGGAATATGACCTTTCTTTTATAAGTCATGTGGTATACTGACATCTAGTCAGTATTTGCCTTGGATGACAAGTGGGCTACACCTTGACATATGGAAAATACTGATTAGGAAAAGCAGCAAGCAAGAAAGATCACGATTTGCCTTCAAATCATAAAAAGTACAAAACTCATAATAGTAGTAAGACCATGAAAATGAGGGGAAAAAAAAGACAAGAACATTTCTTCACACCTAGTATCAGAAACAAGGGATCTAGTTATCCAAATGGAAAAAGTTTTCTTGGTAACACTTCTCTCCTTTGGCTAGACTTCCAATGTCTTAAAGCTGCTTTTTAAGCCACATCAAATTAAATTTCAGTCTCATCTACAAAAACATACTCTCACACTATACCATCAAGTCAAGTTTGCTCTTTCTAATATCCGAGGGAAGAGATGGAAGGAAGCACAGTCGGAAGAAAAAATAAAACAAAACAAAAACCCCCAATAAGTTTACAAGAGTAGGCTTTTATAGTCAAGGAAACCTGGCTGTTCGTCGTCTTCAGACAATGAGATCTTACTAAGAATTCTTGTTTTATCTATCAAAAATTAAGCAAACAACACACTACATTTAATGAACTTTAAAACAGCTATTGCATCAGCAGGATGTTTACAGATCTCAACATGTCAAAGGGTTCAGCTTGGCAACAGCTGGCAATGAAAGACACAAAATAAGAAGTCGATGGAAGAACATTACTGGACCAGAAAAACAGAAAAATACTGAAGTATAAGATGAACTGTAACTGTACCTTCTGGACTTAATATTAAGTGGAAATTTCACAAATATTTAGAGCTACATTTAGTCATGATTTGTTCTTTGATGATTCATTGAAACATACTTTCTGTGAAAAGAAATCAGTTCATTTCTGACATCATGGTGGCTGTGCTTTTCCTGCAGTCTTGTGTTCTTTTGCCCATCTCTGCCCCAGCTGAATTCATAATACGAGCTAATTAACAGTTCTGAAAAGAGGATTTAACTTTTTTTTTTTTTTTTTTTTTTTTTTTTGGGCTAACCCTAGCCTAACATCATCCACGCTGACAAGCACAGTGGACTGTCTTAGTGGCACCAAAGGCACAAAGATTTCTTAAACTGGATCCACTCCCCAAGATACACTAAAGAAGATCAACAACACTGATTTTCAACAAACTTACCTAATAAAACCAAGGTAGGAAGAAAAATCCTCTAGGCATCATACAAAAGAACACAAATACAAGTAATGGCAAAGATGCCATAAAAAAAAAAAAAAAAAAAAAAAATCAAAACAATAAAAGAAAAAACACCCAACACACTTATAAACCTAATAATGTTGAGCTGAATTTTATTGAATAAAATTCAGGCCAAGCAGCAAAACTACCATGTAGTAGAGTATGGAACATCAAGACTCTTTCGAAGTGAATGTTTTCTGTTTTCGGTCTAAACCCCTTATTCAAACGGGTTCTTGTGGGTGGATTGTTTATTTTTATTTTTGTTTTATACAATTGTTTATTTTTAGTTCTGGAGCCAAGAGGACCAGCTTAAGTATCAAAATGACTATTCAGAGGGAGGAGCTGCATATCTTAGTACATTTCACACTTCTAATAAGAAAGTCACTAATAGAAATTTCAAAATTTGGCTGCTATAACAGCGAACAACAACAACGTATCTACCACTAAGAAGCTATTCCAGTGTTTTTTATCAGTATTACCTTCTTGAATAGGTAGTTAAGAGGTTAAAGAAAAAAGACAAGTAACTGACTGCTGCAGGAATCTACTGACATATCAAATTACAGACTTTTGCTCAGACTTTTCCATCTAGAAGTAGTACAGTTGGCTCAGGAGCCATGACGTAGATGCACATTCCAAAATGATCTTGTAACTTGGATGACTCCACTCAAGTTTTACATTGTTGTAAAATCAGTATTACCATTTATTTTCTCCTCACCTCCAAATAATCAACTCTTGTTAATAAGGATCACAAAGAGCAGAAGAAAAACACACTCACAGATTTAAAAGGTATTCATATATGATACTTAATTCTAGCATTGAAGCGTAGTAATCATTTACTTCTACATCAGTAAAAACTATACGATTATGCTACGCCAGTGCTTCTCCATCTGATGCTTCCCAAAGCAAAATAGTCAAAGACTACAGAGTTAGGGCATTATTTCAAGGCACTGCTCAGATACTAACAGAAGTTATGGCTATTGATGTGTACATGCTTTGAATAAAGACTGTGTCTTTAAATATAGTCTTTGTAAAATGAACCATTTACTATGAATTACAGTAACACATATGCCTGGAAAGCAATAGAAAGCATCGTGTCCTTTACATCTTGAGCACTTATCCTTAAGTTACAGCCTGGAAATAATTCTGCTCCACATCAGATCATTTTAGATACGTCCAAGAAACTACCTTCAAACGTTATTTTGGCTTTACGTCATTAAAAAAAACAGTAAAATATAAGCACTTTTCATCGAAGCCAGAAGGGGGTGCTCTGAATAACTGAGGTTGGGGGGTGTTGAACTGAGTATTTGCCTTGTGTGAGGAGAGGTCAGCAACACGCTGTCTTGCTTTAAAGTTCATGATGCCATGCCTTTTCTACCAAGAAAATAAATAAGTTCTTCTTAAAAAGAATAAAAAGAATCTGGAAAGCAGGAGTGCTCCTTTTAACATAAAGGGACTGCTTCAGTTTGTGCTATTGTCATCACAAGGGCAAATTAATCTGTGACAGAAAACTAGCAACACAAAGAGACCTGGCAAGTGTTAATTCCAGTTTTGTACCCCATGATCTGCGGGCTATTTAAGATACTGACACTGAGATACAGGAAAAGCCAAGAAATTCAAAAAGCCTATCCTATAGTTTTTAACCTACACAACGCCTATTCTGACATAACTAGTTCATCTCTTTTTAAATGTGACTGTGCTGAGTTGATACCTTATAGTGAACTGCGTCCTAAAATGAAAGCAACGGCCCCAGATCACTCTGCCGGTGTAATACAGTATTTCATCCCTGGCAGCACTTTGGTGCATCAGCCTCCCCCCACCCAAAAAGAGACGAAGATACGCACATTCCGCCCAAGCCTCTCTCACGGGGCTCGGCCGGCTCCCCCCTCCCACGCTCACCCCAGGCCTTGCCAGATCCCCCGATCCCCTCTGCTTTTTAGGTTTCATTTTGTTGTAAACAGCAAAACGAAAGGAGAGAAAGCTTCTAAAGCGAGGATCCTTACCCTTGAAATCCCGCCATGCGCGCAATAAGGAGGGTGAATTGGTTTTGCTCTCCCCCCCTTTTTTATTTGAGGGGGGGAGGAAGAAGGGAAGGGAGATGGGGGAGGGAGAGAAGGGGAGAGAAACAAAAGCCTGAGCGGAGGAGCGGCTTAGGCGGCGGAGACCGAGGGAGAAGGCGGAGAGCCTGGTGGAGGCGCAGGGCGAGCGTCAGCCATGTTGTGTGTGTGCGTGTGTGTCGGTCCAGTATTTACAAACCTGCAGCCGCAGCAGCGCTCGGAGTCTGGGAGCGAGCGAGGGGGGCAGAGCAGGGAGGGAGAGAGGAAGGAGCGGAGGGAGGCGAGGCGAGGCGAGGCAGKCTCGGGCCGGGCGGGAGGAGGGGGAAGCGGCGGCAGACAAAGGAAGCCGGCGGAGCCCGAGCCCGAGCGGAGCGGAGCGCACACTCACGCACACGCACTCACACGCGGCGTGTCTCAGGCGGCGGTGTGTGCCAGCCCGGCGGCGGCGGCGGCTCCCCCAGCTCCGGCCCCGCCGCCGCCCTCGCCCCGCTTGC
>NW_028185150.1:460365-498292 GCF_003343005.1 Rhea americana
GCCAGGCCGCTCAGCTCCTCCGCGGCGGCAGCACGGGCGGCGGCAGCAGCGGCGGGGACGGCTGCGCCTCTCGTCTCGTTCGCCCCCCTCCGCCGTCGCCGCCGCCGCTGCCTCCTGCTCGCCTCTGCCACATTTGGATCCCCCTCTCCCTACGCGAGCTCCGCCGCCAGGATAGAGGCCTCCTCACCTTCCTGCCAAATAGTGAGCCAACCGCATCGAGCCGTTCAAAACACAGGGCCGGGCCCCGCCCTCCCCCGCCGCCCCCCTCGCGCCGCCGGCGCGCACGCGCCGTGCGGCTCCCGAACTGCGACAGGAGCGCAGGAAGTCAGCCCCCCCCGCCGCCCCGGCCGCCGCCGCGCCCCAGTGCGCATGCGCTGCCGCCGCCCGCCCGTTCAACCGTCGCTTGCCGGTGSTTAGGTGGAGGCCGGCGGCCCCGGCCCAAAGGCCGGTCCGCGCAGCGCCTCCGCTCCCGTTGGTGTCCGAGCGACGCCCGAACAGTGCAGACCGCCGTGCTTACGGCGGCTGGCTACCTGAAGGCAGACGGGTGTTTCATAGGACTGCACAAAGCGTGTGGAAGTAACAAAGGTTTTGGACTCGAGAGTCGGAACATAGCAGTGTCGAAATAGTTAGGTTGAATTTACCCTGGTCTCTAAATAATTTAAACAAGGCCGAAAAGGCTGCACTTTCTCTTTGGAGGAGAGCCAGAGTTACTTCTTTGGACAGAAAAGCAATTCCTTCCAAAGGATTTCTTCAAAAAGTTGCCCCCTCAACAGTTTGTTCTTGCTGTGATCTATGGAAATGAGAAGCTTAAAAGTTGAAAAAAARTAATACCTGTGATTGCAATTTCTTTATATACTCTTGGTAGAATTTCTTGGGTGCTCCCCAACCTGGTTTCTGTTAGGGATATAACTCCAAGAGCCATTCATAGCTCCAGATTGACCAAAAAAAAAAAAAAGAAAAAAAAAGAAAGAAAAGAAAAACAAAAAGGAAAATATCTTCTCTTTATTAAATAAACGCTTCAAAGATGAAGCATACTGTGCTTTAACAAGTTAAATTGAGATTTTTTTTTCTGATTAGACGTTGGTGGATACAGCATGATATAATATGACATTGTTGAACAAAAACTTCAGTGCATGACCAAAGCACCGAAGAATTCTTTATTTGGCTTCCTTAAAACTCAAGCAGAGTTTGATTGAAGGCCATCATACTGTGAAATCAAAATGGAACTTAATCTAATAGCATTCTGAAAATTGTCCTTTATCTTACCAATTAAAACCAAAAAATGCTATACATAAACTTCTGAGTCGTCTTGGATGCTTTGAAGAACTGTCTAGTTTGGCTACAAATAGAACGCTGAACTCCTGCTCTTGAGAAGCTTCAGGTGGGAACTAGGTTCCTATGGTCCTAGAAAACTTTGCTRTTCTGACATTCTCCCAGCCTAAAAAGAATCAGTGTTAACTCCTGAAGAATCACAGCCCCTTGGACTTGATGGTAGAATCAAGAACCCTCAAAATCCAAGTGGCAAGATCCTTGCTTGGTCTGAATTTGAAGGAAGAATGGCATCTTGCCTCTGAGGCTGATCTGCAATCAGTGTCTTTAAATGCTGTAATCAGTCGGCCRCTTCAGCTTTAATTTCACTTTGCAGGACCAGTTGTCTCTTTGAGATAGCTACCTGGCTACCTGGCAAATTTGTCTTTTCCAAGAAAGCTGCTATAAAGCTAATGCAACAGGAATTATCTAAAGTCAACAGAAACAGAAGCTTCTTTCCAATGTGTTTGCTCTCTGACATTGTTACAACACTGATGAAATTTATCATGCTGGCAGGAACTGATCATCTATCTTTTAGCAACTTAAAACAGCAATAAGTTTTGTATTCAGGTGATCTAAATTAAAATTTTCCTTTTTAAGTGAATGCTTGCATACCACAGGAAGGTGTTAATAAMGCTTGGCTTTTAAGGGAAATGTTGTAACTACTACTGAAGTAGAACTCAGCTGTAACTTCTAGGAACAAGCTTATAAAGATTTGGCTTCATTTAGAATTGAAAAATATGTAAAAATAAGATTGAAAACCATGTTTTAAAGAAGTTAAATCAGTATTTCAGTCTACAGATCCAACAGCAAAGTTAGGTTTCAGAGGTTGACTTGGGTTTTACTGGTTGAATTAGTTCAACCCTAGGTTTATTGGATTGAATAAGCTCAACCTAGTAAAAGGCTTTTAAAAGCAGCGACTCATGCTAGAAAGTTGGTGGATTTGCTGTAATACGTTCATGCAGGTATACATATATACATATATATATATGGTAAGATTCTCATCCTCAAGATCAGGTCTATATGGGAAAGTTTCAGTGGCAAAATTCTCCACCTCACAATTCCGTGTCAGTCCATGATTAGATTTTTTTTCTGTCAACAAAACTCTTCTGCTTTTACCAGTGCAGATACACTCATTTTCTAGATGCAGRATTCCTACTGTATATCAGGAATGATAAACTGCTGGGGAGAAGGTGTCTAATAAATTTGCCTGGAAACAAAAGCCACTGACACTAGCCAGACATGCCTTTAAAGCAGATACAACTTTTTGTCATGTAAGATGAGACCCTTCTTCAAGAGACTTTCTTTGGTCACAGCAAGGGAGAATACCAAATAAATCATACTACAATTGCAGAAATGTAAATCCTTGTCCTCCCACTCCTCACTTGCATCTTCCCTCTTCCCTTTCACACACACACACAAGCTGTAGTCCTCAGGCTGTTGGTAGACAAACTGTATAGCAGGTTTTTCCCCAATAATTTCCATGCATGTAGAGAAAATTGTTACCAAATTAGGTATGTACTGCAAATTACACCTTTTCCCCCTTATTTCCTTTTTGTGGACTTTGAAACATGAGAGGCTTGATGAGCAACTTAATTTGCAAATGCGTTGTACTCATTTCCATCTTGAGAATTTTTGCTTTATAGCAGATTCAGAAACATTTGAGACATATGTGCTGTCTGCATATTGTACTTTACAGTTTCCCTGGGGGAATCTAAGAATAATATATAAAAAATGCAGCAGGAAGAAAACCCACTGTGAGAAATCTCAGCAAAAAAAAAAAAAAAAAAAAAAGACATGACCTCCCAACTTCACCTATTAGTAGCTTTCAAAGAAGACAGGGTTCTTTCAGAGGTTTAGTACTGAGATAGGAGAGGAAAACTTCATAAAATATTGATCCGTTTTTCAAGCTAAATTCATTTTCATAAGAGAGGGAAAATACCATGTAGATAATTACGTCATTTTTCTTCCAGTAATGTCGGATTAATTAGCAAATATTACAGGCTATTTTAAAATTACACAATGACCATACGCTTCAAATTCTGTTTAAGTTTTCCGTCATATTTACATGATTTTACTTAGTATTTTTTATTCTCATTTGTTGTTCATTCACTTTTTATGTATAAAATGTTCTTTTTTGCTATAATTACAGTCATGTCACTTGTAGTTTAGATGTGTTTGCTAGTTCTTATGCATAGGTTGTATAGAAAGAAAATTAAGCACTAATCTGTTCCAAGTTGATATTGAAGATGAAGTATATACATAACTTAGTAGAATGCTTTGCTATATATTAGTGCTGTCTCAGTTGTGACGGTCTAAGGATATAATAAGGCTGCTTTGGTAGGGGTATTTATCAAGTCAACTTCTAACATGATGATAAACATAAAAGGAAATGAAAACTGATAGACTTCTAGGTGCATTTAAATTCATATGCTAACACAGCTACTTTCATAAAACCAGCAGCCGTCTAAAACAACCTCACACAAAAACAGTGGTTACATTATATATAGTTGCACTTGCAATGCTTAACCTAAAATGAATTTCAGCAAATAAGGACAATTCACAGGGGAARTATTGTTTGAGTGGCTCATCACTACAAAGACTCAAATAAAACCCCCGCACATAGAGTTAATATAATATGAAGTGCTAACCCACACAGACCATAGCTGCATGGTTATTACATACCACTCTGTGTTGAAAATTCCATGGGACTTCATTAAGTGCAAACTGGAAGTACAAATTGGAAGAAGATTTGGATATCAAATAAACCCCATTTCCCCACAGCCTAGTAAGAGACATGAGGGCCAGGCTTCCAGGAGACCGTATCACAAATGGAASCAGAGTACACCCCAAAAAGAGGAAGCTTAGCAGCAGATCTTTACAACTGTCTTAATAGGTGCCTCCCTGCAACGGAACCATCAAAATGTAGGAACTCTATACATGTGCTTGCCAAAATGTGATATATTCCTTTCATGCATCCTAGGTCTTTATGGAAACAGCATGAGTCAGGCAAAACAACCACTGTTCATCAGTATTGAGCCAGATGGACAGTCAATGAAGGATAGTGACACCTACTTAACAGCAGTATATTTTTCACTAATTAACTTCTTTCTCTTTTTCTTAAATTTATTAGCACAATTCAGTTAAATTTAGATAAACTGTTCTTAGCTTATGTGTTTTAGTTCTGTGTAATGTTCTTAGATGTGTATTATTTCTGTTTCAGTCCTGAAAAAGCTTATTTTTTGCTGTGTTTTTGCCACTCCTCCCAACATCCATTCTTATCCCACTCCCTCTCCTCTACCTTCATTGAATCAGTACATACAAYAACAGGTATTAATTCACATATAACTATTGCTGTATTTACTGTAACTGAACATTCTTGTGGGCATAAATGCCTAAATGAAGACTGTCAGAGTTTTCCCGTGCTTTTTGTGCCRGGCTTAACTAGACTACTAGACATAACTGTTTAATGTGATGAAACTTTATGATCTACAATCTGAAAATACATCTTTTCAGTCTGTTTTTGTTTAACAGTACTATTAGTATAGTCAACCTGAACAGTCTTCCATAGTCTAGAACCAACACATAGCAGACAGACAATATATATTTTTAGTCTGCAGTTAATATATAATATAAGGATCATATTGTGAGCCTTGATATGAATTAAGAGAGCCTATTAATGTATAGATGTTCTCAGCATCTTATAAGCTGTTATTTTTTAAAAAACTTGGAAGAGAAACACCTCTARCATTCAGGCTTCAATGCAAGCAAGTTAGTTGTTTAATGCCAACCTCCTCCTGCCGCCCAAAAGCCCCAGCTCATAGTATCTTAGTAGTCACTGTGTTTGCAGCATTTTAATTACAGATGTTTCTTCCGTCCCTTCSTATGGGTCACCTTTGGTATTTGAACATTTTAGATGTTTCTCCATAGTGTCTATTTTTAAAACAAAAATTCACCTGACCATCTCACAGCTAAGTGGATAGCACTGAAATATATTTTCTTACAGTCTTACTTAACACATATTTTTGACCTGTACTGAATGCTGATGCAGAGACCTCAGTGAGTGCAGTTTCAGGTCTAACATCAGAYTTCATGATCTGAGTGCACATTTCATGAAACAGAGTTTCATACTTTTATCATATTTTCTATACCCTACAAACTCTAGAATATAGATAGTTAAAAACAATCTAGAATGTTATAAACAAACCAGAAAGATTTTCATTTAAGTCTTTCATTGAGGAAGGCGTATTCCTGTCTAAGCAAAATGAGAATTTCACTTTAATTCCACGTAGAAATTTTGTTTTAACTCTACACTGATAGAGAATTATATAATCTAAAATCAGATAACTATCAGAAAGGATAAATAATATCCCACGAAAATTAAAKTAATATTGAAAAACATAGGAAGGTTGCCTCACACAGTTCTAGTTTGACTTTCCAATGAATCGAGCGCATGTGAAATAAGCAAATCACCCTCCCAGCATTTCCACTTCTGCTGCTAAATTTTTTTGATGTAGGAGTTTTGACCTTGTCTTGTGCTTTCTCTTAGTAAGCAAAGTCATAGCTGATGCAAAACTACTACAGAAACAAGGTAGACTGAAAAATACTGAGGCAAATTGTTCCTATTAATTTTTGATCCAGAATGAATTTATTTTCATTAGGAAAACAAAACAAATGAGAAGTTCCTACTGTTAGGAGATGTTTAAAGTTAAGATGTATAAAGTTAACAAGAAGCTTACCATGCAATGCAATTGCATTGCATGCAATGCAATGCAATTACCAAGCAATAACTGCTTGCAGAAATTGTCAGTCTTTGTAACAGGCTTTACCTGAACACCTTAGGATTTGAAATGCAGTTACTGTATATTGTAACAAGATCAAGGAAGGTGATCCTTGAGGTTTTGCTGGCTGTGGCTCTGAAGAGCTTACRAGTATCTTCTCTATCAGGTAGGTGATTAAAAAAAAAGAAAAAAAAAGACAAGAAATAAGTACCATAGAATGCATATAAGCAACTTCAGCATGCGTCCTAATTGGAAGGAGGGAGAAGTGAGTATAGCTAGAGATGCGAAATGGGGATTTGGGGTTGTGGCTGCATGTCTCTCAGTAGTGTTAAGCTATTGCTACCTCCCTCTTTACAGCTTGTTCTCCACTTCTCATCACCTCATGTRCTGCATTGACACAGCTGTTTGTGAATAACATCCACCCTGCAGCAAATTACGTACAGACGTACACATGCGTATGCACACAGATAGCATAGGAGGTTTGGGGACAGCAACTGTGTGAACTGGAACCACTTGGCAAATGACACTCTTTAGTTTAGCTGGATGTAGAAAATTGTAATGGAAAGGTTCAGAATGGTACTGATGGGAATGTTTGGGTGCAAAAGCAGCAGGGGAACAAAGAGCAGCAGAAGAGATGTAGGAATGGCATGTGTTGATGGCACCTAGATTAGCAGGTCATCAAGATTCCAGCACATCTGCATGCACCTCCTCAGGACAGCCAGATTGGGAGATAAAGGACAAACAGTAAATCCTAGTGATTTGCAGAGGTGAGATGGGATTGAGGGACTAATCACTATCAGCTCCTGAAAGGCACAAAAAGGTACATCCATAACCAGCACATAACCAGTAACCTAGAAGGGATCTGGGAGATGTGTTGAGGACTTGACACCTGAGCTGTTCTTTGTCCTCTGACATCTTGAGGAAGCCTAAATACTGCTTTCCCACTTCTTGCTGCTGGGTGCTGGACAGATTGCTTGGACATATACCTGGTTGCCTATGAGAATGTAGATGTGACTGTTTGAGTGAAATCAGTTCTGTTTTAAAATAAAACCACCTTCCCTTCCTCTCACTTTGAGCTTTGCTACTAGGTTTGCAACATTTCCTACATGGAGATCTATGTCGCAAAGGGAATGTTGAAAACTGAAAAGGTTAGAGGAAACTTGAGGCTATAAGTAATTAAATTGGGACTTCTTTTACGAGGATGTCTCTCATTTTGTTTGACAGGAATGGAGCTTTCTTAAGTCTCCTCCATTAACTCAGAATGTAATGTGCTGTTGAAACACAAATGCATGTTCTAGCATGCTAATTAATATAACTTGCCTAACCAACAACAGTGTTAAAAGCGGGTTCTGACTGAGCACAAAAGGGATGTTGTGGTTACAACCTCTCATTTCACCACAGAACGAGGCAGATCACATAATCTAGTCAGAAGATAGCTACACACTTCAGATAAGGCCTGTGATGCGTTCTCAAATCTTTTATGTTTATACCTATCTATACCTATTGCAATGTAACTGTCTCCTTGAAAAATAGGCTTAGCCAATCTACATGCAAAATATGTGGAAATAACTGTATTTTCAAGAGTCACTTCTGACAGCTGAGTTATGTTCAATAATACGACTTACAGGGCACCTATTCTTTTTCTTCTCAGATGCTGTCAGTTTGTCTTCTGTGTACGTATTGTCTGAATTGTGTGCTACCTAAGCTTGTGCTTTACTTTCCAGTAAGGAGTTTTCTTCAAGGCATGCTGTAGCTTCTACCAGCTGGACACTTCTCAGGGGTACACAGCGAAAGGACAAGAGGCAGCAGTCATAAGTTGCAACAGTGGAAATTCTGGCTGGACATAGAGAACAACTGGCTCCCAGTGTGAAGGGTCAAGCCCTGGAACAAGCTGCCCAGAGAAAGTGTGGAATTTCCATTTTTGGAGATTTTCACAGCTGGATAAGGCCCTGAGCAACCTCATCTAACTTTAAAGTCAGCCTTGCTTTGGGCGGGTAATTGACCTCCAGAGGTCTCTTCTAACCTATTTTTCTTCTATGATTCTAATAAGGAAATCCCAATTCTTTAATGTCTTCACCCTACTTCTGCGCTAAGGATTCTTCCTYGTGGAAGCAACCAACAGCTTTTCTAAAAAGCTAGTAGAAAATGGTCATATAAATGTATGAGATGGAAATACCATTTGCTTATAAATCAAGAAAGCTCAGGGAAAGCTCATCCTCCCTTTTTCTAGTGAAAACCAAGCACTGAWAATTTAACAATCAGTAAAAAGACAAGAAAGCTGTTCTCTACATTGTATTTTGCTAACATTTCTACCAAATATCTTGTCAAGAGACAATTCAGAGGATTAAACTGGATTCTGCCAGGAATACAATAAGGATGCATCATGCATTTTTTTCTGTAGCCAACAGTTCCTTTCTTCTGCACCTTCCAGCCAACAGGCCTTGGCAGCATGCAGGAATGTGCATACCACTATCGGCAACATTATTAGTTGACATGAAAAAAAGTCTTTTCTTGTGCTCCACAACTCCACGACTTTTTTGTTTTTCTTCTTCAGGCATGAGTATGAGGTCAAACCCAACTCCTGTGTCCTCAGCTGCRTAAAACTGAAGTCATGGCTTCACCTCAGCTGGTAAGAAAGCATGAGATAAGACAGAGGAAAATAAGAACCAGTGAAATTAATTATATAGACATTTTTAAAATGCTGTACTAATGCAAATAATTTGCAGATGTTAAAAATATGTATAATTATTTTGTTATTGCTAGCATATTATTTAAAAGTCACAACACAAGCTTGTYGAAGAAGTAATACCTAAACAAATAAGAGGTTGCAGTTATTTATGAATTTCATCCAGAATCAGTTAATAACACTTATATACAAGGAATGATATTATCCCTAACTCTCTGAGTTGAAATTATAAGCCTGTGATAAACAGCATTTAGTAAATACACCAAGCCAGACAAGACTGATGCAAGCCTGAGTCATTTCAGATTTTCACCACATATATATTCCCAGCCATACAGAGTACTTTACATTTTTGTGGTGCTAATATATTGCTTAAGTTACAATGAAATGTGAATTGTCCATGCATCCTGAAGCAAAAGAAGCAGAAAGCAACTTGGCATTTGACATTTAGATCTGCATTTGTTTTGTTTTTAATAATTTTAGTTAGCATGGTTCAGTTGTGAGCATGGGATGGAAGAAAGACAAAACTGAAACATTATTTAAAACAGAGAATGGAAACCACTTACACAATTTAAAAACTTTTCTTTGTCGTGCTCGGTATAATATCATGTATCTACTGTTGTCAGGAAAAAAAAGGGCRTATGCTAGCAGTAAAATTACATCATGATGTCACTGAGCATCAACCTGAAAACAAACCCTCTCTACATATGGACACATACACTTGGGGTTAGTGGATAAAAAGACTTGCAGGCATCAAATAAGCAGCTATGACTGATACTGGAAGTGCATATCACGTAACTCCAGTGAAGAGATTTGTAGGGCACTGACTAGATCTGTACAGGGAATCTTAAAAGCATTTCACTGGGTCCACACTACAGTAATCCACAGTATCCCTCTACATGCCCTGGCTTCTTTTGCTAAGCAATCTGTGCAGAGGCAGGGAGGGAACCAGGTATGTCCCTGTAGCTCTTACGGTTTGTATGGCTGGTGAACCAGAACTAGGGACAGCCTCCAAAGCACATCTGCTCTGTGCTTTAAAGACAATCCTTGGAAACATTTATGATGGACATCCCATCTTCCTAGTCTTCTCAAGTGGCTTGTCTTGGAGGCACTCCTCTTCCAAATGCAGTGGAGAGGTGGCTAGTAGAATTTAYGCTCCAGGGATCCTAAAATGAAAAAATAACATCTTCTGAGATACGGCTGTCACTACATACTTCCAGCAACCCCAAGGCTGAGAATTGCTGATTTTTTCTTGTGAAATGCCTGGCAGTCTGAGAACATGGAAGTCTCCAAAACAGCCTGTGACCTACTCCAATGTTTCCCATATGGAGAATCAGTTTCAAGAATGTGTATAAGTTACTTGGAGTGGTAATTTATTGGTTCCTTAACAGTTCTCAGCTGGAGAGTGACAGTTCTCTCTTTCTCCTTCTTTCTCTGTTATCAAGAGAAAAAAACATCTAAGGAYGTAATTTTAACTGCTAGATGTTATTAGATGTTTTAAAGTTTGATTTTTCAACTGACCTGTARATAGAAATAGCAAATGCTATCTCAGCTCACATGAAAGTATCAGAAAGGGAGATAGAAAAACAAGTAAATCTTGCTTCATATTTTTACAAACTTGATGACCCTTTATTTCTTGTGAAAGAAGATCTTTAGATATTTAGGAAGCAAAAAGACAGCAAGAACATCATCAGTGAATATCTTGATTATATATATAACCTTTYTGAAATCTCTGAAAACCTTGAATTGGCTATAGAATAAAGAAGAATCATAAGAAATAGACTAATTATAAATATAGACGAGACCAACATCAATATAGCAAAAATRACATGTGGACAGGCAGTAATAAAACCTCAGACCATTAGAGCATACAGTGATTTATTACTAAAGTCAATAAAACATAGTTACAAATTATACATATTATAATATATATATATATAAAATATAATATAATATATAATATTATATATTATATATGGGATGAACAACTTCTTGTTCACAGCATACCTACCAGGCTGTGATCATAAAACAAACAAGATTCAGGTAACTTGGATGATGGTTACCCCAGATCTCTCTTGTCTGGGCTCAGCTATTCCTTTTTTTTTTTTTTTTTTTTTTTTTTTTTTGCTTGGTGGAGGGAGGTTGCTTCCAACTTAACAGTGCTACTCAAAAGAGTATGTTTAGATACTGTATACTATACATATACCATACTACAGAGGAATTCAGGTAATTACTTTCCTATGTCCTTCCTGACTAAATTCTACATTTACAGTACCTTGCCTTTGATGATTGCTGTGTCAGTCATGCTTTTATTTCACATGGTCTTAAGACTATCTTAGCACTTTCTATCAACAGTAATCAAGRATCTGATTGAATCTAAAATTGTTTGTATTGTTGACTAAATGGGAAAAGTGAAAAAAAGGGAGAGCACAACAATACAATAAATGACCCATGCGCTTAAGCAAAATGATGTTGACATAAAAAATGACTGCTTAATTTCCTCCTTCACAATTACTGTTTCTTATAACATGGTTAATCTTAYGAAGAACAGAGCACAGGTGATAAGAAACAATTAGAAGCTATACATATATATCTCTACTTGGAAAAATCATACACTTTTCTGTACAAGAGAGATGAAGTGGAGAGAGCAATCAAAGGAGAATCTTACGGAAGAATARTATTATAAATTACCATATCTGTTTCCATGAATAAAAGGGTTTTCAGATTAGTTTGCTGTCTTTATAACCAAGGGTACTTCTGAAGAAAATGATTCACAAGGAGAAGTGAAAAAAAGTGTAATATATGTACAGTATTATACAATGAGAAGATGAAAAACAAGAACCAACTAATGTAACGTGTATTAGGAGATGCTTGAAAAATGTAAACAGAATTGACTGATCAGAAGCAAAAAGTGGATATCTCCATCTTCCAGTCAACTCATCACCAAATTTTTAAATTCTATAAAGCAAACAGATGACTCTGAAAGTTTCCTATTCTTYGTTGTGCAGAGTGTGTATGAATTAAAATGTGTAGTATAGCTAATATCGTTAAATGAATATCACACTATTAAATAGTTATTTTAACAAGGATTCCAGTGTTGCAGAAAGAAGATGTGTGATACTACAAGAAAAATAGTTTGGAATCATTTAATATTATGAAATACTTTTGACAGTGTTAGAGCTGGGAAGAAGGTGGGAAATTGGTGGCAGAGGCTTGGGATGAACAGACACAGAAATAATAGAGATCTGTATACTGCTTTTCAAGAGTACCTGAAGAAATACTCAATCTTCCTTTGAGTCACAAATGGATTGACACTTACGATAAATATATTTATGTGATACCACAGTTAAAAGTAGCACTAAGAATGTAAGTTAGTAYATATTTCAAAAAGAAGACATACTTAATGTGTTTTACACACGGCTACAAAGTGGAATTCAGAAATGTCAAAGATAAGAGAGAGCCATAGGAAGATAAGAATTACCTGGCATGACAGGAGTATATAGCATGATTTCAAGCTTTTCCTAATTTTGCAGATAACTAATATTTCACTAGAGATCCCCTTTTACTTCAGTTTAATCTCACTAGTGGAATATTTACATTTATTTGGGCAATCTTACTTCTACAGCATGCTTCAGGACCTAACAGTGGGAGGAAGTATTGCTGCCTCGCAAACCTATTCTTATCTGAGAAGTGGAGACCTTGCCTCAGCACAGTGCAGGATGGTGAGACAAAGATCCGTCTTTCTGTTGCACTTGGATTCTGCCAGCCATTTCAACCCAGCTGGCCAAAATCTAGCACAATTCTGAAAATACACTTTTGAGTCATTTTCTGTGTATACTTTGGTATCAACAGGACTATTCATGGCGTAGCGTTTGCAGGATCAGGGGCTGTAATTCTATCTGAACCAATACTATATCCATGCTCCATGAAACTCTTGTTGACTTTGGATGTAGTTCCTGAGAGCAAGATCAGGCACTGACTCACCCTCCCCCTAAAACCGATGCCTCTTTCTGCATTTCTCTCATACTAAGGAGGTCTACATTAGGGAGTTCAAGGATCACTATGTAAGGGACAAAATGTCTCTTCAGTTAAAAGATTTTTTTTTCTTGAAAGATATTCTTCYATGATTCATGATACAAGCATTATTTTTTAAAGGATTTGAAGTTAACACCTCAAATATTTGTAACTTGCAACAATAGCAGAAAATGGTAGTTTTGTGGGTCTGGGAAATTTGGATCAAGAATGAAGGAAGTCCTGTCTGATTAGGAACAGCTGAAATTTTATTGCCCTGTTTCACATAAACATTTGTTACAAAGAGAACCTGAGAGAACCATATTCCCCTTGTGTGAAACAAAATAGTACTAAGTTGTCACAGCTGTAATATTTAAAACCACAGTGTTTTTTGTCCACCTCACTCACACAATTGTAACACTAYGGAAATCAACAATCACATGGATGCGTTTGGATGGTTTCCAAGAAATGGCAGTACACAATATCCCTGTCACAACTGTGTTAAAAAAGATTCTGTGGATAAAAGTGCACCCCAGGCAGAGAGCATGCAGAGGGCTCACGCAGCACTTTAAATATCACTGCAGCTCAAAGAACAAACAGAAAAAGAACAAAAAGAAAAGAAAGAATTTCTCAAAAGTTAATCTAATAGAAAAGTTTTTATGACACAAGTTTTTTTTACATAACTGAGTTTGGCTTACTTCCCTTTGTCTTTATATTCTCTTAAAATGCAAGCAATGAAGTGTTACTTGAGACCGAGGAAGCAAATCAGGCAAGTTTGATTTCAGTTTTCCAAGACGTATGAAGCAGCAAATGAATAAAAACAATAGCAAAAAAAGACCTGGACTCCCCCTCCGGGGGCGGGGAGTGTCACATTTTAAGTGAGTTAAGTATGACAACAAATATCAAATTGCCTTTATAGAGATTGCAGATTTTTAAAGTACTTAGTGCTCATGTTGTCGTTGAGGACATATGGCTGTTGCAAAGGATTACGGAAAGGCCGCTTGTGCTTATTCTGCATCTTGCCGGTCGCTTGCATGCACTCTCACGGCATACAGGCGGGAAGAACCACCTACCTTTAAGCTCTTTCTCCATCTGGAATCCAGATGATAAGACTCTAAACTGTGAGGAAGGTCGGCAAGTCATGGGAGTCATAGGTAGAGACCATCTAAAAGAGACCACTTTTAAAGTAAATGTAGCTGTGTTCTTATGACTGAATCCCAAACTTAGCAGCTGGCATATGGCTTACTCTCGTGGAATTTGTTTTGAACAAGACCGAAGAACTGGTTTGATGCCATCCCTCAGGACTAACAGTAAATATATGAATTGACTCAATATGGTTGTTCACTATGTTTCASTTATGGATCCTCCACTAAAGCATACAATGACCTAATTTGCATCTGTGGTGAATGAACTCCAGGAATATTTGAATGAGTCATCGTGTTAATATTACATGTTGTCATTTACAACCATCAATCTGTTTTGAAATTTCGAGGCAAAATTCATTTTCCTTTGGCTCTGTAACCAAATGTTTCAGGTGATTTGTGAATGGATTGCATTTTATGGAGATAATGTATCTGTGCTCTTTTGACACCTGAAGTTTACAGCACAACAACTCACCCTTGAATTAAGTCCTGGGGAAAACATCAGTAGAGTTTCATGCTGACTGATAATAAAATATGATACCAGTGGTGAGATAAATGTATGGCAGATCTCACTTTTTTATTGTCCTTACAATGAAATCAACAATAAGGGTTTGCCATAAAAGCGTGTTTCTCATTTATGCTCTGCTGAATTAGAGTCTAGAAATGAAATATTCCCTGATAGATGAYGTAATGAGCAAGGCATTATTGGTTGAAAGGGTGGCTCTATTAAGGAAAATAATAGCAGATTTAGTCTGCAGTGTTGTGGTAATCTGGCTCATGAAGGGAAATACTTAMGATAATTATTAAAAAAGCCCCTATGAACTATTTGATGGAGGAAGAAAAACAGATGTCCTCAGAACAGAGACTGGTAATCTCATATTCCTGCTAAATTAGCTTTTATACATCTTACAGACAGTCCTACTTGCTTTAAAGGCATAGCCAAAGTATTTAGGATGAAGTTTCAGATGGAATTCAGCCTTCACTCCATTGTCCTGCTACAATACTTCCGCCACAAATTCGTTTGACKTTTAAAGACCGATTTCTGTCCACTGAAGGTGCCCAGACTGTACCCAGTGTATCCTTGGTCTTGCTTTAAGTGCTAGAAAACTTAGAATCAGGGGAATCCCAGATTTCTACAAAACTAGGAATCACGAATCTGATATATGCATGGGTGTGTGTATCAGGATGAATGCATATATCAGCTATGATGCAGATCAAGAAAACATTTGCTGTGCACATAGTCTTTTCTGCTTTTAAAGTAAATGATCAGACAGTCTTCCTTGGATGTAAACAGTCTATCTCCAGTGGGAGGTATCCTTTACTCAGGAAAAGTTTGGTTTGATGTGGAACCCTTCAGAGTCTATTTGAGAGTATAGAGATTTACACCAGAAATACTAACAATTTGTATGAACAAATTATAAATGTACATGTGTAAAATCACAAGAATACATTGTAGAAGAAGGGTTAAAAGAATGGCATGTGTTGATGGCACCTAGAGAAGCAGGTCATCAAGATCAAAGCAAGTAGAAGCATTTCTCATGATCAGGAAAACAAAGGACTGATTGGAGTCATTAAGAGAAGATGGCAGGAAGATAAAGAGAAGAGCTGGAGTCTTGGGCCACCCAGCTAAAGGAGACAAAAAAATGAGCAAAGTTGCACAAAGACTCATGAGAGCTGGGATAGAGTGAACAGGCAAAAGATGTAATACTATCAGATCCCGAGGGGTATGTACCAAAGGCAGGTCTGAAAACCACTCGCTTGTTATCGGTCACAAGAACCCAGGAGACATGCTGAGGACTTGAGAGTAGCCATCCCTTTCCTTTTGGGTCGCACATAAGAAACTGTGGCCAAACTAACTGGATACACACATTTTGTGCCTTGTGAGAATGAAAAATTGAGTATGAAAGGATGAATACAGCTGACTGAGATCAGTTTGTTTATTTAAAGTAAAAATAATCTCTGTCTGCTCTACTGTCTCGCATTGAATTTGTTATGTGAATTGCAACAGGAAAAAATTAGGACATCGACAAGTTGGTTGGCTAGTCTGTCAGTCTCCCCTGACAGATGTGTGRCTCTCCTACAGACATGCCTGTCTCATGAGAGTATGGTTTCATGGCATAGGATGACTGATCTTTGTCCAGCTATGTTTTGTTTGATACATTGCTGTGGAGCTGTTTGCTGCTTGAACTGTAGACTTGCTCAGGAATGGATGAATAGACTTCCACGCTATACATGTTGTCCTGAGCTTCAAGGATATGCCTGCATTCTTGAAACTGCTACAAGAGATCATATACCTGAGAGCTATTTAAATATTCTTCCTCTTTGACATCACTGTCTCCTCCCTATTATTTATTTATTTTGTAAGCATCAGATTCCTGGTCAGAAGAGATAAAAAAAGAATAATAGTTCATAACTTGTAWTATGTGGATTTACCCAGAATGTAAGTAGCTCTAAATATCTATGAAGAATTATTAATTCRAGATTCATGATAAGAAAGTTTCAATGATGGACTGATTTGAGTCATTCCTGAAGTGATYCCAGATGAAATAATGCAAATATTTTGACTCAGTTCACTTGAAATTCTTGTTATTTGATGGTCAGAAATGGATCCACAGCCATCAATCTAATTGATAGATGTTTGGAAATATGCCGATTGTTGGGTAAAAGTTTACCAATTAAACAGTCAAATTCAGTCGGGAACATCATATGCTTGTGCAGCTGAAACAAACAGAGAAAAAAGTTAACACTCTTTTGTTGCTATTATCTACCTTTAAGCAAACTAACAAAGAAAAGGTTTTAGCAATTTCCTGTGGCTTCTTGGATATGGGGTGAGATCTGTGGCAGTTTAAGACATCCCACATAAGCCAGGTTCTCCCAGGTATAGGTCAAAATTTTTACTTAATATCCAAAGCCCAATGCGTAAATAGGGAACCACAAACTGCAAGCAAGACATATAAAATTCACATATAAGCAGTAGAAAGCCTCTAACTGTATAAAACGGGAAAGAAACAAATATTTGAGTGCAACACTTAAAAGTGTCCCTTTAAGATTACTAGCTTACCTTGAAGATGGAGTCCTCTCCAACCTGAATGTTCTACAGTTCTGAGATGGCAAGTCAGTTTATCAAGGAAGAAATTCCACTGGATTTACTTAAATTGCAAGACTAAATTCTAAAAGCAAACTTGGGATGTCTGCAGGTGCCCCAAGAACCTTTGGAAGAACAGAATTTAGTGAAAGAGGAATATCATTTATATATCTATATATGTATATATACTCTCTGGCTCAAGGCAGAGGACTTTTTATTTTATTACTAATGCAAAATCATCTCAATCTGTACAATGCAAGTGGATACTATCAATAGCAAGTTGACGTAATCTATGTAAGGCAGTACACTAACAAACTTATTTATTTATTTATTTTTACACTCAAGCTGTTTTTTGACTCTTGCTCTCAGGAAAACCCCAGCTCATTTCTCAGTTTGATTTCTCTCACTTTCAGTTTCTTCTGGTCCTATTTCCAAGTAGCCCAACCAAAGACAAACCATAGCTGTACAATCTATAGCTATTATTCATGTTTTGCTGAAGTTCCCTGCATGTTAGAAACAGTTATTTGTATTAATGTGTACTGATATGTTTAAGATATATTTATATCAATATGTAGATAGTATATGTAGCTATGATATAAATATTAGACATAGGAAATGTACTAATGTCTATAAATTTAGTTGAAGTCATTTGTTACATAGGTTAACTATACTACAAGTCACAAGTACAGGAACACAGAAYTTTGACTCGGGAGGAACAAAGTAAATTATACGTGAGAGAACATATCTTGGGAAACAGCTTTCAAGCCAGATCATCGGACATATACCTCTCTCYCCTAAACTTACCTTGATTTACTATCATTTGCAATCTACGCTATGTAGCTAATAAGGTACTTTATTTTGAATTAGCAGTAGAATCCTGTCCTTTCCCAACAATAGCATTGTTATTAAAACCTGATCTTGCAGATATTTTTTAAATATTAGGTTCCAGCACAAGCCAATTTCATTAATTGTTTTATAAGATCATTCAGTGCAAAAACATCCTCATCACCTCATTGTTGCACACTTCAAGCCAACACATGAATGTCTGGCAAGATTAGTGCTTTTTCACCTATTAGTAGGTGACTCCTACTGTGGCTGATATCTTGGACCTCTGTCTTCTTCTGACTCAGGCAACATTCATATAGACATATCTCTTAGAAAACTAATTATTTTCAATTTGCAAAACTAAAAGTTTGAACATAGGCAACAAATATACGTTGCAGAAGAGAAATCTTCACATCTCTGGAATACAGACCTACACATATAGATGGGTTAATGAGAAATAGCTGGATAAATTCACAGTTATTTTTTGTGCCTCTTTTTCAAAGGAAAATAATTGTAGAGCCTTGCACTGCTATTGAATCTTGGAGACTTGATTTTGTGACTCAATCATCAAGATGAGAGTAACTCCAAGGAATAATCTAGCTACAGTGTGGTCTGATCTGGTATCTTGACAACTTGGGTTTATGTGTAAATGTAAGATCTCAGCATTGCTACATTCAACTTTTGGATACAGCAATTGTATAATGATAACGTGATAAAGAAAGACACAAAGAAAAGTAATAATTTCAGTAACTTACTCTGTAAAGATGCAATAAGGAGGTCTKAAGTAATGTTTGGGTTAAATTCATACTGTGTTCTTTCAGGAAGAGTATGAAGGTCTGGAAAGTGTTTGCACAACACTCAGCTCATGGCTAGTGAAATCTCAGGAACTCCTACATTCAGGGTGTCTGGGCACTATCAAAAAGTTCAACACACATGACAGCTCTACTAGTGACCCCTTTGACAGTCCAACATTAATCTGAGCTTGAAAATAAATAAAAAAGAGTGGGAGATAGCCTATTCCCCCCTGTCATTCTCTGGGGCAGCTTCATGATTGGTCCAAATTAAATGGAAACTGTGCTGTTGCCAACAGGTCTTACTTTCTTTTGCTCTTTGATTTGCACTTCTGTTGATTATCCTGTGTGGGCTCTAGTTGCATCGTGAGTTGGAGCAGCTTTTCCATTGAAAAGATACCAGTACATAGGCAAAAAGATTTTTTTTCCCATTTGGAACAGTGTCCTGGGTAAGGGAGTGAGGAGAAAGAGAAATGGTGGGACGGCCGCTTTTGACAACAGCTCTGCATCTGATTTATTTAATTGTGTCAAGTGAAGACTGAAAAATCATTTTTAGGGTCAACATTTTGGATAAATCTACACTCAGCTTTGTGTCTTTTATACAGCTGTGATGAATTTAAGGGAAAGAACAAATGTTTGAATTCCAGAATAAATATTTGTAAAAGAGCATTGCAGAAAACATTAAGTATGACCTGAGTACAACCAATTCACTCCAGGTAAGATGGCTAACATAGAGGAATTCAAGATGGTCACAAAACCTAGACATACCTGGCATAGTAGTCTCATTTATCTAGCACAAACAGACTGTTAATTAACTTCAGGCATCGAACGTAACTGTAAAGGGCAATGCGTATGATTTCCAAATACTTGTTCCAAGACACAGTCACTTCTACTTAGACGAAATTGCATATATTTAAGAAATTGTGGACAACTTYACTATGAAGGTCGCCACCACCTCCCTTTTAATGTAAGATCAAAAACTTTCTCTAAAAAGTAGCTACTTCTAGCAAGATTCTAGGAGGCAATATTTTACTGAATGCCAAAATACCTGTTGACGTTTTCTACTGTTGCATTTGAAAAAACATCTTGTAAAGGAAAAGTACACAATATTGAAATATTGATTTACTTATATATTTAACTTACCATACACATCAATACTGCATGATTTAATCTAATCTAAATACTATTACTGTTCTGCAATTATATTTAGGCCAACTCATACATTTTTCAACAACAGTAAATTAAGAACCTACACACATAATTACATGGAAACAGATTTTATAATCATAACAGAAATCTATCAAGATGGTAGCATTTGCATTTACTGCAGAGCTCATGTTTATATTTTGTCAGTTTGAATTAGATCAGTGTTCAAAGTGAAAGATTCAGAAACTTTCAAATAAATCCTGTTCTACAGAATCCCCATCCTCCTAGCTGGAAAACTGTCAAGGACTGCTGCTAATATATAATCGCTTTAATGACCCAGAAAATAAATAGCAGTGTAGGCTATGTGATAATCTATACATCAACTGTTTCGATCCTTTATCCTGAGTTTGTTTTCCCTATGATTTTTTGCTGTATTCCATTTAATACAACATTAGTGTTAAGAATTGCAGGTACAGTCTGTCTCCTAGAGAAGTGCAGAAAGGTTTAAAAATAGGATAAAGTGGTAATACATACTCTTTTCTTTTGTCCTATAATTTGAGTATCTGCTTAGACCAGGATTGACGGGGAAAGCATTATTATTATTTAGAATATAGAATGTCATCTTGTATACCAGAGAAATTATGTGCTATAAAATGGTCCAAAAATAAAGTTTCATCACAGCTGTGCAAAGTATTAAGACTTTTGTTTTTACAGATAATTGTATAACATCGATGGTAGGATGAACACTCYAGGTTAATGAAATAAATTATGTGTGGAAGTATATATAACCAACAAGTCCCAACTTCCTAGCCCATTTTTATTACTAAAAGAACAACTTTTCTCTAAAAATTGACTGCTTGCAGTAAGACTTTTTTTTATTCTGTATAGAAGATGTTTATGTGAGCAGGATGCTTATATAATATGTCTCTGGTGTAGAGAAATTAACTTTGTAGTGTAGCTTCGATTTATTTAGAGGACTGACAGGCAAAAATGATAAAGGAGTGATATGCCTGATGGAGTCAGACAATAAGATGTCCATGAAATCCTAACTGATTCTGCGGAAATAATATTCTGTTATTGAAGGCTAAAACTTGTCGCTCTCTCTTCTCCATTGCCATGGCAGCCTTCCTCTCCGGCATTGTTACTAATACATTCACCTTTCCAAGAGAATGGGAACCGCATCTGAAGATTAATTTGCAAAATGCAGCTATTCATACCATACACTCTTTGTGCCACCTACTGCTTTTCCTGCCACAGCCAAGAATGTCAGCAACAAAGTTCTATTTCATTCCATTTCTGCTACTTTTGAAATAAGCCACAAAATTGAACAGAAATAATGAGCATGGTTAAGTGACGCTTTCAGGGTGGCAGGCAGCGTGTTTGTACTTTAATCCGTTAGTGGATATAAGATGGCAAATTCCAGCTTGAACGGTCTTGCCACAGGGCCAGAAAGTCAGAGTGCACTTTCTTCGGTTCCTAGGGTATGCGAAGGGGAGGTAGGAGGCTCAGCTACTTGAGGGTACTGAGGCTGTGGAGTAAAACAACTAAAAATTAAGACTTGGTCTTACACCACTGGAATCAAGGAGAGTCCTTCCATTAACTCCAGCAGTATCAGGACTGCATTTCTCAGATAAGRGTATGAAAGGTCACGGAAGACTTGAACAGCTTTTTTAATAGCTGCAGAAGGTGAGGAATCTGGAATATATAATTTTCCTGGGAAAGTCATAAGGAGCAATACATTAGAGCATTGTAGTCCATAAAGACCAAACACCTATTGTGGCGGAGCACAACTATCCTCTGCCCTGTCTCTCCACCCTTATCTTGGGCCCAGCTCACCACAAATAACTGACAGCCCCCAGGGCTGACCAAGAGGAATGAGGTGATACTGGTTGCAACTGGTGAGGCCAGAAATGGGCATGAGATCAGCACAAAAAGGTGTATCTCTGCACTGACTATCGTATGACCATGAGTCAGACTCTGTGCCCATAAATAGTGCTGCAACCTGGAGCCCATTGAGCTCTCCTGCACGGCAGCAGGCYGCATGGCAGTGGATCTCCCCTTGAGCTGAGATGCCTCTCAAGGTTACTCTCCAGGAGTCAAGAGAATCTCTGACGAGAAACCATTGGACAGGTAAGAAACTGAGACTTGGGCAATAACAAATGTGCAATAAGACTCGCTTGCTATGACTACACTGTATCGCCATCTTCAATAAACTTGTTTGCAATAAACCCAGATTTAATACCCCCTTTACTCCCCTGGTGTGACACCTATGCACCATTGGGCTTCTGGGCTGTAACAGAAGGAAATTTGATTTACGCAGATGAAGTATATTCTGGCTCTTTACACTGGGGGCAGACGTCCTTGTTTTATGGGTCTATTGTAGCTACGTGTATGAGTTTAACTAAGACCTGTCAGACTGAAATCTAGGTTTATGGCCTCCAGGTCACTTCCCCCTGCCCCTGCAAAATATACTGTACTGAACACACATGGTGTCGGAGAAATTAGAAAAAAAGACTTCATCAAGCTTAAAAAATCTACAGAAAAGGGAAAGTATTTATATAGCACTGATTTCAGATGTGCTTGTTCAAATTGCTTCTTATGCCAGAGGAAGGCTTGTTAGGGTTCAGAAGGCAGAGCACTGGCAGAGGTTTTGCGATCATTGGTAGAGGTTACACGATCATACTAAGCCATCTTCTTTCTCCTCTGCCAGTCCTGGGCTCAYTTTATTATAGTGCTCAGCATTCTTGCAACACAAATAAATCTTAGCAGCTTGAGGACTATCTTCCTGTGGAGATTAGTAACTAAGAGCCTTTTACAGATGCTGGGATGATCAGAGGTTCTCTGCCAATGTTCTTGCCAAGGTGACAAGGCCTATAAATGCTATAGGTGCCCAAGTCAGTTGTGGGGTTACTTTGTTCTGGTGGAGAAAGTTCACCTCATCTAGGGCAGAAATCATTCTTGGTGTCCTCTCTTCGGATTCATGAAAACAATAACCTGATTTGATGCTTCCTCTTTGAATGGAGGCTTAGTAAAGTCTTAGGTAAGTCTTTGGTAAGACAAGGCATCTCTCTGTATAGCTACTTGAGAAACAATAGAACCTTTGCGGTACGATGACATCGGAAGCCTCCTCAAACTGGCAAAAATCTGTGTGAGAAGAACAAAGAACTATAAATGATCTTTATAAATAATCACCTATTATCAGTGATCTCAAGGGGAGCGAAAAGCTTGTTAAGGATCTACTTATGAGATGAGATGTACCTTCAGGAAAAAACACTTCTAAAGATGGATATAGTATAGAATATTGAAAAAGTCTTAAAAATAGTAAAGACAACAAAGTACTAAATTAACGAACTTCTTCCTGCCAGCTCTCATCTCCAAATAGTCATATTTCAAATTTATTCAAATTTATGTATTGTAGTATCCAATGCATGTGTTCTATAATTTTTTCTTTTCCCTTCTGTCCCCCAAACAGTAACACCCTCACTTTTATCAATATGCCTTTTTTGCTGATGCAACCTACTTGTACCATAAAACAGGAGATCTGATGAGGTGGGAGAAAATGCGTGGCAATTAAGTGATACAAGGTCTAGATCCCGGGGTCTAGAAGGAAAGACCAAATGAACTGGGATTATTTAGTTTAAAGGAGGGAAAAGTGAACYGACACTTAATCACAGTCTAGTATGCAAAAGGCTGCTGCAGTGAGGAATGGAATAATCTAATCTGTTTATGCASTGGGTAAAACAAGGCAATGTTAACAGGTGAGATATAGTTCGGAGACTGGTAAAAACCTAAAAATAGATAAGCACAGGAATAAGTTGATTAAGAAGGTTGTAGAATCTTATAATCCTGAAGCAGTTTAGGAGCAAAACAAACACACTTCTACCAAGAACAACTTTTGTAAAGTCAATCATTTAAAAAAGGTAGTGGACTAGATATCTTATCAAGGTTTCTCCCAGCTGGATTTTCTATGGCTTATGAAAAGTGTCCAGAAAATGGGGACATGATATGCTGTTGTAACACAAAAGGAAAGTGATACAAGTGATTAAAACTATTTGACAAAGTGTACCGCAGAATATTTAAACCATTCTGAAACAGCCYGAAGGAAGCGGTTAACGGGAAGCAAGAGAGAGATCTGGCTGGATCAAGCAGATTTTCACCGTGAGTCTAATCACAGTGGGGAGACTTTGAGGAGCCTCCCCTGATCCTGCTCCTCGCAATTTTCAGAGCTTTTTGTGCTTGTTTAACTATTTGACAGCTTTCACCAGCATTCACTTAGGAATGTCTGCAAGTGTTATGGCTTGAAAACAAAAATAGTGATCATCATGAAATGTCTCCAGCAAGGTTTATTTGACATACTTGAAATAAGTTCTAGCTTGAACAAATTGTTCAGAACAGACACTTGAAYCAAGAAGTTGCCTCATCTCACCCTGCTGTGTGGCACTACTACTGACTTAATCAGGAGTGAATACAACATAGGCTCTAAACGCCAGAAAATTGAGATTTTATTGACAGAGTGGGTCTCCTAAATGACAGTTCCATTAACATGCTGAAAAGAGAAGCAGCTCTAAGAAAAGGGAGGGAATAACAAAGAAATCAAAATCCTTTTAATTTTTTGCAAAAGCATTAGCTTGGAGGGCAAAGGAACAGAAGAAAAGAAGCTGGTATATTCCTTCATTTCAGCATCAGTCAACAGGGATGGTTGAAGACAGTAACRTCACAGGCCRGCCTGGAAGCAACGTTTACCACTTGAGGCCAGATTTGTTCTGCAAAAACATACCATGTAAAGTCCAAACTATCAGTCCTCCTCAAATGTTATTCCAGTCTTAACATCTACTAATTAAAGCTGAGAATCCACCAGAGACACAGGGATATAAGTGTATGKGKGTGTGTGTGTGTGTATATAGATATATATAGATATATATATGTATATGAATGTTAAATGGAATGAATTTATAACAACTGCTGAAGTTCAGCAGCAAATTAAACATCCCTTTCGCTAAAGTTATTCATAAAAGAAAATGAAAATTCAGTCCTCTTATGAATGAAATCGGAGCATTTAATGTGGAAGACATGCCATGGAGCAGCTAAAGGAGCACATTAAATGGGCTAAAGGTGAAAAATTCCTATATCAAATATTACTCAGAAATAAAAAAWTTTCTTTAAATCTGACAAAGTAAMGAGSAGCTCAAATAGACAGGAATGGCAAAGTTTTGGTCATACTTTTCACTGATCAATGTCTCGGCAATATGGGAAAGAATCAGATTTCTCCAGTAAACRTCAGTGTCAGGGTGTTACGACTGGTTCTAACTACAAACCTTTTCCTCAAATAAACACTTCAGAGTGAGMTCAAATGAGCAGCCACAGAGGTACCGCTAATGACTTTTTTTTAGAATAGATCCATTGCAGGTGCATTTCGTAACAGGCAGTTCTCTTAGTTCTTCATTTTCTTAGAAATCTACAGAATGAAAGACACGGTTATTTCTTAGAAATAACCTTAGAAATCTGCAGAATAAAAGATATGGTTATTGGGAAGGAAATGTTGAACTCATTAGGGCAATGAGTCATAGTGCTCTGTTCCAGTGAAGAAGAATCTTAAATGTGAGGTACAAGACAACTAAAGCACCAAATCCTCTAGCTTTAAGTAAGCTTCCACTCAGGGCCTTCCTGAAGGAAAAATCCCATTGAATAAGGATGGAAAACTACATATCTCCTATTCTCCTTCTCCTTTCTGTTTAGCTGTTAGCTAGGCAACTCTCTTGGAAGATGATGGCATAGTCTCATCATACTAAAGACCTCGCTATCTTTCAGCTGTACTACAGAAACTCAGTATACGTAGGCAGGGTGTCGTTAGTGCTTAGGGAACTCCAGCTAGTACCGAGCAGCGTGCAATGTTTCCTCAGCAACAGCTTATTGGGACTAACTGTTAAACATCTGCACTGTTTTCCCATAGGATTCCCAATGCAATTCAAAAACCTGATCCTTTTCTTCAAGGCTCGCCATTGCCTGAGCCCATGGTACTCAAAAGACTATTTAAAACACCATGATGAAAATCATGSCCGACAGTTTTAACTCTTGTGGCGTAGTGGAATACCTTGGAATGCAAGAAAGATGAAGCTCAGCTAAATGTACTTGGCAGCTGGCTCGTCACTGTGAAATGACTTCCCTGGGGATATAGGGCTCATCACAAGCGTACSGCTTCCCGTGCCGTATGCAAAATGTTCTTTTTGTTTGTTTGAATTATTTGTAACCATCTTTCCTAAAATACAAATATGTGAATGTATCGTGGAGCAAATTGATGCTCTTAAAATGCAAGCTCCCTCCCTTCCTCACCTMCCTCTCAGAAAAGAATAAAAACCTGACTGAAGGCCGTTAATTGACTATGTCTCTCTTCTTGCRAAGATGGAAGAACAAGCAACACATGGTAGCTGTTGGTCATGTTGCTTTTCTCACAGATCTATGCKCTAATGGAATATGCTTTAATCAGAGTGCTCAGCTCACAATTAAAAAATCTGTATCAAACTTGACAAGTTCTGAAAGTCTATTTGTAGGTAGATCAAAGCTGTGCAAATATATTTGTTTTTTCCATGTCCTTCTGGTGTGAAGGAAAATTTAGGTTAGAAGGAGGTCCACCTGTAAGTTCGCTCCCCCCTTGAGACACTTTGGATAATCTGAATTACTCTCCCTCTGATCAAATGATGTATTTCTCATTTAAAACCTATTTCAAATTTTAAATTGTTCCTATTTGTTTCACTGATCCTACTGCTCCTTTAGCTTTTTATGTGATATATACATGTTCTTGAACAGAATAACTGTACCAATGCTTTTGTGCTGTCTTTTCTTTAGATGTAGTTACTGCCATGCCTGTTCTTTTAAATGAGAAGAGTTTGAGTGTACCCTGTCACTAACTCCGAAGTGATCAAAGCATGTCTTGGGATTGTGTAGAAATTGAAAAGACCTAACAAAAGAGTCATCCTCATAAATGAAATGAAGGCACAGAACTTAGCTGGAAAATGCTGAGGACATTTTGTGTGAAATATGCTGAAAGTAATAGACACTTCAAATTGTTGTGAGAAATCAAAAGAGGTTTCAGATGCTTTTGAATACCTATCAGAGGAGCACAAAGAACTGCAGCTCACACGTACTCTATTTTAAGCCTGGAGAAATAATATTCAGATTACTCTATAAATACATATATGCACAGTAGCATGCTAGCTATTTAGATGAATAAAGTGTAACTCAAACACAAACTTAGCTAGAGGTRTATGCCATGCAAACAACACAGAAAAAACCCCCACATAATACTGTTAAAATGCAGAAGGCAGTCAACCAGATTTACTGAGTAAAACCCTGGCTCCATTTCAGTCTTGGGAGTTTTGCCAAAAATTTTAATGGGGCCAGGATTTCACTATTTGCATTCTATGATAGAAGAAAAAGGGAAAGAAGATTAAAGGTAAAGAAAAGAGGGAAAGAAAATTCATACTTATAATCAGAACACATATAAATACACAAATCTATGGATTTTGGGTATAATGACAGTTATCAAAGTTTGTCAAAGTGATTTAATATTCTTAGTGAAGCCTTGAAATTGTATCTCTTTAATAGATGGGAAAACCAAAGTACACTGAGATTATTAACTTGTCTATGGGAGCAGTTTGTTTCAAATGTGGTTGGAGAGTCTGGAGATTGAAGATTGTTATTGAAAGAAAAYGGAGCAGAAAGTATGGTAACTGCCTTTATTTTGTTCAAGAGCACCACTGCTAAGGAATGTCTGTGCATATATGAATCGAATTCAGTAACTATCATCTTTGTGGATTTGTGCTTGGGGAAGGTGTTATCTAGCCCGGAAGGCTCATTATTAAAATAATCTGGTTAACAATATGCCCATTACGAGGCTGTTCTTTCAACGCGGGTAAATCGTCTGTGTCGCTCTGGGTGACTGGTGAGACGGCTGCCAGCYTCAGGATGATGACAGCAGGAACAGCACACTTGGATTTTCTTACCTGATACACTGCTACTTCCGTTTCCTATTTCTCCATCATTCTTTTTCTTTTTTTTAATCTGTTATTGTTTCTGACTGTATGCCATTTAACCTTCAAAAATAAAGACTTCAGAGAAAGACTGATTTATTTGTATTCAAGATAATTCATTAATCCTTGAAAAAAGTTGTTTAGTCTTTGGTGAAGAAGAGAGTTTAAGTTCCTGGAACGATTCCAGTTTTCCTCAGTCCTGAGAATTCCTAATGAGCTGCGAAGCATTTGGAAGAAAAGGAGAGCAGATCCAGTGTCCTGTCAAGCACTAAGATAGGGAGACTAACGAGGTGGAAGCACTAGTGCCCATACACAAGGCCCATAAACGAAGAAAATGCAATGCCAGTTTCACTCCAGCCAAATACCAGAGCAATGCAATGGGAATGCAGGTGCTAGAGTAGAAATGCTGGAACGGGAACATGTTGGTGCAGGTGACCTAGCTGATTTTTCTATGTTAGATACTCCTGAGTCATGTATAGTGCTCTTTCACCCCGGTAGAGCTAGACAGTGTTCCCATATCAAGTCTTGGCTTTGTTCAGACCTCTTAGCAGGCACTTGAAATGCAGAATTAATACGAGACAACGCTCAATCCACTTGTTTGAAAGTAGTGCTGTCTCCCAAAGCATTTTTCTCCCAGATTAGTACTCCACCTTAAGTATAAGCCTTATGATTTCCATTCTGGTCTTTTTTCATGAGCGTACGACAGGCACAAATCCCAACACAGGAACAGGCTTTACCAAGCTTTACAAAGACAACTGCCTTTTACTTACACGGTTAGGAAAAATTAAGTATAAATTACTTATAAAACAGCCAGTAACCTGAAGAATTCCCCACTCTGAATTCCCTCCTGAGTGTCCYGAGTGCCCGAGACTGCCCTCGTTTTACCTGACGTCTATAGCGGCACGCTGTGAGTGTGCTCGGGTGGCATGATCAGCGTTGCTGCTCGCCTCTTGACTTGTTTGCTAGGTGATCTTTGCTGATACACCAATACTCCCAGCTAGAGGACAGCCCACATGTAGTGTATCCCCTTGCAGTAGAGAGTCATCAGATTTAACGATACTTTATTGTTAGCCTCTTGACTCCCTTGAGCACAGGCATAATCTGGAAATAAAACAGCAAGGTAGAATGGAAAATCAGCTACCAAGTAGAGCAGACAGCAATGATGAGCATGTGCACACAGCAGGTTCATGATCTCAAGCAGAATTAATAAGCATTCATAACTCCCCCCCCCTCCAAAACCCTAGCATATTCGAGAAGTTGTTAAACTAAATTCGGCTAATTAGTTTTTAGCACACAAGGAACTGTCCAAGCACAGGAGTAGTCTGTTTAAAAGTTTCTCTTATCTTTTGTTTATGTTTAACTGGACATGAGAAGGTCATGTTAGTAGTAGTCATTCCTTAGCTGGAAAACTATTTCACAAGTTGCATCCATCTGTTACAAGGAGAAATCTGAAGAGAAGTAAAAATGCTTATTAAACAAGCCTGGTTTCTAACCCCCAGAGGTTTATAGTATCTTGAATAGAGAGCTGAATTTGTTAATTTTTCACTTCCATTTTTGTGTATTTTTCTCATCTCTTTCACCTATTTGCACTTAGTAAGTGCCTATGACTTCTATAAGACAAAGCACGGTGGTGCTTAGAAAGTAACCCAGAGACCACAGTGCCCTATTAGAGAAGTATACGCTTTTTGTGTGGTTATGAGATTATCACAYGGATAAACCATAAATTCCAGAAGAGGATACTGGAGAGGGAAGGGAAGAAAAAGGGAGAAAAAATAAGGGAGTTAGGCAGCGCTATACTGGTAATACATTTTTCTGAGTTTCTGGACATGGCAACGATCCAGATTTATAAAAGACCAGGAGAMTATTGCAAGGAAAAGTGAGCATGCAGTGTCAGCATGGCTCTGTGGAGCCGCTTCTTCATACATATTGGCTATCATCAGTCCTGTTTAATAAACACTGTCTCAGCATGAAAAGGAAAAATTACAGATGAATATAATGGCAACAGGCAGCCAACAGATTTCAGGAGTATATTTGCTTGCAAAATGATTTTCTTAAGTAGAGTCCAAGTTACCGCCACACAATAGTCCTTTCTCCTACCCCTACACTTCTTCAATGTGAGAGTTTAATTCTTCAAAGTTAAACATGCAAAACCCAGGAAATGCAGTGTCACTTTTCCAACAGCACGGCACTGACGTTCAGCAACAAAGCCCTTTGCACGAACGCTGTAGTCTGGTGAACAAAGAAACCTCAGACTAGGAAAAAGTGAAGTGCAAAATTATGGTGATATCATGCAAAGCTCTTTAATCCTGGAGGTGAAGGTGTAACAAGATCCAGTGGCTGTCAGACAATATAGGGAGGCTTCACACCAGAACTACACTTTCAGTAGGAAATATAATTGGAACTAATATGAGAAATCATACGTTACTTGGAGACATAAAACCCACTGCTTGTTACTGGATTAGGTGCAGGAATCACTAGGTGAGGGCTACGGCCTGCTTTATTCAGTGAGTCAGCCTAATTGGTGATTAATTAATTCTGGTCTTTGAGTGTATGAGTGAGTGCAGTGTTGCTGCTTTTGTACAACAAATATAACAGGAAGGAAAACACAGGCACAGTGGGGACTGGATAAAAATGTTTACTAAAAATATGCAAATCAAAGAGCTGAGCTCGCTCTCTCTCTGTGCCCTCCGCCGCTCTGGCTTCCGTCCAGGAGCCCCCTAAAGAGAACTAAGACCGAGTGGAGGCCACTAGGGGAGCTCGAAGGGTCCAGAGAGAGAGTGCACAATTTCTGTACACTTCAGGGGGGATTTTTCAGGAGTTTTCTTTTTCTTTCTTTCTTTTTTTCTTTTTTGGTCCGTAGGTGATGATATTCAGCAACATGATACCTCTCAACCTGACTGTAGGGGAGATGACTTTCTGTGACAGTGAGCCGAGTTTCATGGACAAAATGCTGGCCGCCCTGGGAATGGATCCAGGACAAATGCATTTGGATTAGAGAGTGCTTGGAAAACTGGCTTTTAAACAGAAACAGTACCACAGTGCCGTTATTACCATGAATCTATAAATCTCAGTTCGGGGTTTTCAAACTACACGCTCTCCACTTTGTACTAAACCGCTGCCCCAAACTGACAACATCTGTTCAGAATGAGCAGTCAAATATGGGGAGCTGGAGGATCTTCACTTCAAGAAGGGGCTGGCTGGCAGCAGGGAAGTGAGGGACTTCTGGAGAGGATGGTTCGTTTCAGGATCGTTTTCCGCAGGGGGTGGGGAGAGATGAGAGGCTAACATAATCCCACTTAATTCCCCAGAATTCTTCTTCCATTAGTCACGCTCCCAGCTAGAGAGGGGTCTGCTGTTCTTCCTCTGAGCCAACTGGAGAGCACTGCTATCTGGAAGGAGATAGCAGTGCGTGCACATGCGCATATGCACACCCATTCTTTCCCTGTTACCCCGATTCACGATGAAATGTGGCCGTAAGAACCGATGTGGGCAGAAGTAGAAAAAGAAAGCTAAGTACAGCTGGCTGCTACTGATACATAAGTAATAGATTGAGATTACAGCAGTTTGTCAGACAGCTCAAGGATTAAAGAGAATTTAGAAATTACAGGTGACAAGACGATCGCATGCTGAGCTTGCTTATGTTAAACCAATCTAACATCTCCGGCCGTTACGGAGTCCTGCACCACCACAAACAGTGGGAGTTTGGTCAATGCCGGCTCCTCTCCGGCAGGCAGACTGGGGTTTCAGATCCACAACCAGGACACCTACGGAGTAACGTTATTTTTACCAGCAGTTGCTCCAAAGATGTGCCAGGGTAATAGATGGCAAAATCTGGAAACCGATACATGTCTTTGTTTTCGAGATGAGTAAACGTTTACCTTAACACTTCCCAGAGACAATATACAGAGTGTCATCCCAGTCAAAACATGTGAGTGTAAATGGAAAAATATAGAAAATGATACTTGCTAAGGAACTGAAAATTTATAGTAATTCTAACTGGAGCACTACCCCTTCTGACCCAAGTGGCTGGTCAGAAGTTCACATCATCACAGGTTACGGAGGAAGGATGATGACAGAGGGTGAAGACAGTGTGTGGTATCTCTGACACAAAAACATTTTTTTACAGATATTGCCTAAAGTCTATTCCCTTGCATATGAGAGAAATTAAACACTGGGAGGCAGTTTGTTCATTCAAAACCTCTTTCATTTACTAGCTGAACTGTAAGTGTGCTAAGATTTTTCTCAAGGCTCTGCTGCCTCTGAATCTGTGCCCGTTTACATTAGCCAATAAAGCTCAATAAAGTGTACATACTTCTAGCGCTGAACAGATTTGTACTGGATTTTGTTCTGGGCTGGAGACTTTTTCTGTTTGAAGCACTTTGTGCAAATGCAGATATCATCTGCTGTCTTTCTACTGCCAGTGAATTCTTAGTACCTACTTATGATGTCCCAAGTAACCTCAAATTGAAAAAATGAAACGTCAGCTTCCAATCCCCCTGAGGACCCTTTTCCCTCTCCTCTTTCTCATTTTTTTTCACTTCCTAGCCCTCCAGGGGAGTGGATTGTCTATCTAGACTGTCCACAGGGAGTCTGAGCAAGCCAGAAACAAAACATATTGTCAGGGCAGGGTAAGGAGAATTAAACCGAGAACAGTGATGTGGCTTGGAGGGTCAATAGGGCATCAAAAGAGAGGACCATTTTTGCTAGAAACAGGCATGATTTAACTAATGCTAGATGCCTCTTTAAAAATTACTTCCTCGAGTCGTATTTGGGGAGGTAGTCCAATATTTTGGAAACTTCCCAGCTCATCAAAAGTGCAGTTATTTCAAGCAGTGTTGGTAGCCAAAGGCATATATTGCTTAGAYGAAGGGCTAAACTGACTCCAGGGACAGAAGCTTGGCAGAGTGACTTGGCTGACCTAACAGCCAAAGTGTAAGTACTGCTAGCAAACAGGCACCTCAGCCAAATTTGAACAGATTTGGTCTCGCTAACAGAAACCTCTATTCAATCTCATGAAAGAAACCAATCGGTTTTGCTCTGCCCATCCCCACTGCTCCGATTCCTTTATGTCTCCCTTGATGCACTTTGCTGTCTGTTTTTTTTTTGTTGGTTGCTTCCCCTTTATACTTTGGTTTTGCCCAAAACATTTGACCTGCACGCGTCAAACTAACAAAATCTGTAGTCTGAACGACTGACAAGGATAACTGGAATCCAGAAAGTGAGGTGACACAAACAATATTACTGCATAAATTGAGGACACAGAATTGACATTAYTTCAGTATACTCAATGTGCATCTATTTGTAGTGTAAACTCTTGACTACTGGACAAGGAGGCTTTAGTTATCTAAAATTCCCCTCTTTTTCATCTTCTCTACTTTTTGATTTTTCCCCTGATAAACAAATAAATTAATTAAAGAGAGAGAAAGAGACTCCTCATTTAAGCTATTAGCCTCATTTTARCGATCAAGTTAAACAAAACACAATTTGCTGCTCCTTCAAATCAGCTTAATTAATTCTAGGAGAACTAAATTAGTCTTTATGTTGGCTGTATTAAAGCCCCTTGTTAACTGGCAGAAACATAAGCTCATTATATGCCTCAGTATTCATAAGAAGTGCAGAATTGAGGTCTGTAAATGCAGCTATAAAACTAGAAACAAAAACTATGTACTTCATGAAAAGGAAAGTATTTTTGATAGAAATATCCAAAATAATAAAAAAACAAGACACTTTTTGTCTTTTATTCACCTAACCCTAAACATTTTTTCTTCTATTTCCTTGGGAAAAGGAGTCTAAAAAAAAAGGAGAAAACGTGGATTTTTTCCAAAGCTGAAAATAACTTTTAAATATTTTAAAATAATCTAATATGAAAAATAAATAGTTTTGTTGCTACTTAAAAAAATGGCACCTGACTTCTCATGGGTCTATGTTTGCATGTTCAAATAAGTACAAGTTCTTTTGGAAGTTTCTCCCATTTTCAAGACACTAGGAGGCTCCGTTCCATGTGGATTCTTTCTTGTTTAATAATGTATAGCCTTTCCGCTGGTTAAGTGGCCTAAGTAAAAATTTTTTGCTGCTCCCAACCACACCTTTCCCCAAATTTTTAGGAATTATATTATTTTTTAAAAAAATTAAATTCAAATGTAAGTTGAATAAACCAACAGGTCCAAAACTTATTTTGTGTAACAAGACACACAGATGTCTTGCATACAAGACAACAAGCATACAGACAGACTAGTTGCATACATGTAACTTCCACAGAAAATCATCCAAAATATTCACTTGAAGTGATTTTTCCGGTGAATATAAAATACATTACAATATATTAAAATATATAATATTAAAATATGACACAAAATATTTCTCTTGCAAAAACACTTTTCATTGAGAAATATTCTGAAAAAAATCAACCAGCTCTAAATGGAACACACAGGCATGCTGTGGGATCAGAATTGGCAATAGAAAGGAGCTGATGTAGTATATTATCATGAGATAATAACACTTATTGCACTGTGTTCAAATGTAATTCCCAGGAATACAGGTTGTAGAGTTCTCCTCTGGCAAAAAACATGGCTTTGCCTTGGGAAACATGAGATGACTCAGTAAGGCTGATGTTGTCCTCACATACCAACTGAAGAGACTGGTCCCTTGTATTCTGGTGGCTGGTATCATCTGGAGCAGCTTTCTCAGACTTTTTGTAGGAAGCTGTTGGTATGTAGCCAGGAACACATTAGAAAATGACAGTGTGACCRATTTTGTTGGCTCAAGCGGAAATGACTGCAGGAATGATAAGAATAAGGCCAAATTTGGAAGAGCATTTAAGGGGACTTAAACTGGTATGAGTTGCATCCTCCTCTTTCAAAACTAAGGCTGAGATTGAAAAGAGGGGTTAGTTTTCCAAGGATTACCCCATCTGTAATAAGGTTATCTTAGTTTATGCTAGCATATGCCAACTATGATGCCCGATACTTAGCAGTAGAGGCAGCTGGCTCTCAGAAAAGAAGGCCACTGATCATATGCAATTRATAAACAGACTTACAAAATAACATGATCTGTGTACTACAAAATGTAATCACATTTCTACCCTCTAGATTAGGTGTACTAGGCCATATTCAGGCCTGGTTGTAGTTTCCCTGAACTCATCAAAATTTGGTGCATTACTCAACAGCAATTCAGGCATAAGGAAGATTGCTATTACTTGCTTTTTGGTGAAATAGAAAAGCCTTGCAAACCTGGGTACTTCCATGTTCACGTCTATTGAGAGGTGTAGCGATGGCACAAGTTCTGTGGCTTGGACCATTTTAAAAATATTTCTCACGGTCACATGAATATAAGCTGATATTTACCTGTATTTTTCCTCCGTGGTCACTAGAGGCTGCCATATTACTTGTTGGGCAGCTGTTTACAACTTTTCTGATGAAAGCAGAAGCCCTGGTATAAGCAAAGAATCCCACACTCCAGGTGTTTTAACAGAGTGCCGGAAGGTGGCTTCCCACCTGGAAATCTTTCCTACAACACCTCCATAATCCCCTTGGAAGTAAGACAACTAAGGTGCTATGGGATTAGCTATTTTTCACATTGCAGAGTCCACCAGATCTCAGGATCTTAACTGAATAGGGAGGAMCAGTCACCTGGATATTACCAGTAACCTTCCTGTATTTATTAGGGTACTTTTACCATATGGGACAGGACTTTGGTGAGGATGAACCGAAATTTATTTCATGATTTTTATGCTCTTGGAATTGGTACCAATGCTTGTTTGAATTTCTGAAAAGGCCTCAGATATAGATTCTCCAGAGTTACCTGTGACAGAAAATTTCTTTGCAGTTAAGTTACAGCTGGAAAGCAGTCGTGGCTATTTTCAAATAGTACAATAAGGAAATGGCTAAGAACTTTCAGTTTCAGGTTAGGAGGCTTATTTGGGGAATATAATAATAACTAACAAAATAAATAACTAATACTTTAATGTTTAGAAGTTGGGTCAATGGTAATGGTGAATACTCTGAAGCTAATCTATCCTAATAATTATATATAGAAAATACAAGTTTGCAGTCAAAAACAGTAGTTGTATTGTGGTTGTAGTGGATAACACCATTCCCGTTTGAAGAATGAGAAATGATTGCTTCCTGGTAATTACAGACAGTAGTCAAACTGCTGTTAAACTAAAGATGCATAGTGGGAACTGCTCGTCTGCTGTGAACACAGAAGAATAGAAACCAAATCTAAAAATAATGGGAAAGAAGAAATATAAAAAGACTACTAGAGAGAGTACTGTAGAAAGAATCACTAGGCTATATTGGTTTTGCTGTTTATAATCTTTTACACTAGATGATAACAACTGTCAATAAATCAAATACTTCAGTTTCGGATAGCCTTGAGGCAGGACCAAGGGCTTCGGCACAGAGAACTGATTCTATTACAGTTAAAGATCCCCAGYTAACAATTATAGTTTAAGGGTCTGACAGTATTTCCCTAGTTAACTTGTATGTTCAAGGATTCGTGAAACATCTATGAGAGTTTTACTGATACTTAAGTGTGAAGTAGCCAAACGTTTAATATAAAAACACTTGAAGCCAAAAGAGAGGCCGTTTGCACCCGCAAAGCAGAAGTACACTGCACAGAATATAATTAATATTTGCATGCCTTGAACCTAGGCATAAACATAACAAAATAGTGTGTCTGGCAACACTATCTAACATTTTGTGATGCTGTAATACTGCTAATAGCAAAACTGGCAATAGCCTATAAGCATTTTGTAACATGGTGAAGCATTAATATATACATAATACCTAACCACAAAGGGGCAAATGGAGACTTGTGGGATAGCTGCACAAACAGATTACAGGAAAGCATGTGAACAACAAGTCAAGTACTAAACTTGCAAGATAGGAGTGAAAGATGCAGACAAGCAGGGAAAATATCTGGAGAAACTAGAATAAGCCTGTGGAATAAGCAGAAAAGTTGTCTGGTGGAACTAGACATGTCCACTGYCCTAAAAATAAGATAAATAATGCTGGCTGAAGATGAGATCTCCRCCTTTTTTGTGGTGGAGAGGGCAAGAAGCATAAAAACACCAGAAGTGAGTGAAGAAAAATAGTGAAGAAAAATGTTGTCCCCTCTTGGCTTCCTTCCTGTTCTTCAAAGGGCTTTCAAGCCTGATTGTCAGGACCTCAGTCACTAAWACCACCAAGGACTATAGCCATAAATGCTAACAACACAGCATCAACTCCTTACAGCTAATTTAGGTTTAGATTATGACAAACTGTTTGGATATGTAGTGCTAATGATTGATAGCAAATAAAATTTGTTGGCAATGTGTATTTTTAATGAATGTCTGTGTAGTATGGCTTTGTTCTGAAGTTTAAAACTGGCCTGATGCGTCAACCTTTGCACACTCGCACCACAGCAATTTCTAATTCCGTTATACAAGCATTCAATTGCAGAAGATTTTACCACAGAATTCAATTTCCTCAAATTAAGCGATTCCAGCAGACCTAATTTGCCTTATTGCTTGCTTTTTTATTATATCYAAATCAATCATCAAAATATCAAAAAGGTTGAAGTTTATTGGGTCTGGGTTTGGAAAAAGCCCTAAGTTCCAGTTTGGTCTGGGAGCAAGGCTTTTATTTATTTATTTTATTTTTTATTTATTTTTTTTATTTATTTATTTTTTTTTGCATACGAAGCCTGGAGTCACGCAGTGAGCTTCACAGACCTGCCAGAGGTGATTTCCCATGGTGCGAGGGGTGCACACAACTGTTGTGCTGTAGGTTTGGAGGACCACTGCACAAGCTTAATATGGGTGAAAGCGTACTGGAAGTAAGCAGGTGACTTTGTGGCACCACTGGGTGATGCTGCGTTCCCTAGGCGGGCAGGGACAAACCAGCACTGATCTGCACAGCCCATTTGGGCARTCGAGCAATGCCATCAGTGATCAGCCAAGTCGATGTGAAACAGTCTWGTGCTAAACTGGTACCCGAACACTTTCCTGGGGCTGAGAACACTGTGCTGTGGCTTTACTACAATTAACTGATGTGAGAAAACGGCTGTTGGAGTAATGTAAAATAAACCTGCGCACCAATGGAATGTCCAATAGCCAGCAGACACTATAAAGATATTCTCAGTAAAAGA
>NW_028185150.1:498482-590767 GCF_003343005.1 Rhea americana
CCCCATGAACAAATGCATAAAATCATTTTGAAAGGCTGTCCTGGAACTAGCAAGATTATAAATAGCCTTCCACAGTGAAAAAGAGGTGGAGTACCGCTGTGTGTTTGCTAATTTCTGAGTCATCAGGCTGACCAAACCCACAAAACAAGGAAGAAGAGATGATACATGAAGCAAAACTGTCACTGGGCCAGAAAGAAAAACGGAGTCGTACAGATTAGCTGACCCACAATTRCTATCTACCATTAAACCTTGTCTGCAGGAGCGGGGAAAAAAGACTTGCAAAGAGAAGTCAACTTGTTAAGAGACTTTGGCATACAAAAGTAAACAAGTGTCTGAAATTCACAGTTAGCTAAAGCTTGTCCTCATCTAGCAGCTGTGATATCTTTGAGGCTGTGATAGTCCGACTCATACTCGGGTCGTGTAGCTGTGTAGCCTTTTCAGTCCGAAAGCAAGAAAGTTTTACACCCACAAAGAGCAATATTTTATTTAAAAATCAGCGTTTGTTTACAAAATCTTTGTAACAAAGTTTACTACAGTTTTATCAGATCCCTTACACTCTCTTTTATGCAGTCAGTTGTTTAAGAAGGTAAGTAGTTTTCTAGATAGTTGTTTAGTTACCAATCAACAAGGTTTTCCCTATTTAATAATCAGTTGCTGACAATAAATTGGAACTTGTTTTACCTTTTAACAGTATGGTAACCTCTGCAATGTTCTTCCAAAAATCTGTTTTTTTTTTTTTTTTTGGAACTTAATCCTTTCCTATTTTGTCTGTTGTTTCATTCTTGCTGGACCCACGGCTCAGCCTCAGCGTAGACAAGATAGTGATTCCAACGCAGTCAGAAGCAGAGAGACGCTGTCTTTCGGATCTCCCTGTTCCTGCTTTATCCAGTTCTGTCAATGCCCAGGAAAGTTCCTCACTATCCTGCTGCCATTCGTAGTCTGAAAAGTTCAGGAAACTACCTCTACTGAGAGCCACCCACAGAAGCGAAGAGTCAGTTACCCCCGGGTTAGAAAAGGGTGTTACTTGGACCGTAACCAGCAGCTGGACAGTGTAAAGTGTGTAGCTTATTTCCCTTGATGTTGACATCTCTCATTTTGAGGGTTTKTAAATACTCAAAATGTACCTATTTTATGTTAAAGCTACTATTTACCAATTCTGTTCATGATTTCTCTGGATCATACGGTGCTGATTTCAGAAGCAAGCTTTAATTCTCAAAGGAGAGCTGTTAGACTGCAGTTACTGCCCTCCGTACTTACAGATGCTCGTGCTCGTGCCCCTCGTGTCCTTGTGCTTCCTATCCATCAGGTGTTTCTTAAACTGTAGGTTCCTTGGGGCAGGGGCATTTTGTGCTGTCTTTGTACAGTCTGTACCACAGCCAGGTCCTAGTCTATATCCAGGTCTTTTATATACTAGTGTAAAATACGCATAGTAAAAACTTACAACAACAACTAAATATTTAATCAATGAACATTGCATAGCTTCCCTTATACGAACATTCACAACTGCTCGCTAATATATATATTTAAAATAAAGGGGCATATCACACCATCAATTTTTAAGGACAAATTTAAAACAGTGGGGAGTTGGCTTGAAAACTGGCGGCATAAACCAGCCTATTTAAGTTTCAAAAGGAGACATAGCTTAATATAGAAAAGCAGATGACTGAAATGCCTGTCCTCCTCAATTCAAGTGTGAAAAAATAAGAGGCCTTGGAGCTGCTCTCCACAAAAGAAACAAAAAATTTTGACCTGATACCAAGTTATTTCAATGTCATCCATATCTGCACCCTTCTGTATGAGGCTAAGACTCTGTTCTTAGCTTCTCCACAATCTCTGCATTGCAGGCAACAGCTTCGCTCTTACAGCTTGCAACTGTGAGCAGAAAAACTGTCTGTAAAGACTAATCTTGCTTTGTTAGGTCTGGTTTCTTTTTTCTTGACCTCCAGTATTACAGGATTTTTAAAATTATGATTCTGATTTTTTGATGATGGTCCAACTCAGGAACTCATCTATTTCTTTGTGTATAAGAGCCATTCTTATCCTAATCCTACGAGGCAGAAGTAAAATCTAATAGTCACAAGTTTTGTAAGACATGTTTTTTTTCTCCTTTTTAAAGCTCACAGAGGGCAAAGAGATGAATTTTCAAAGATTTGATGAAAAACATCAGGTCATAATGGAAAATGCACTAGAGATAGTAAGGAAAGAATTTAATTAAAATACCGTCCCACAGCTGAAAAGCAGCCAGCTGAGCAACCTACTGATCTTAAATCCTTATTCACCGTATCTGAAGCTAGACTTCCACCATGCAGCGCTAACTGGGTCTTTATACCAGCACATAAGAGCTCAGTTGTTCGTTTGGTGCTGTGTTGTTGCTATGATCTCGGTCACATGATTTTGGCTTTCAGCAGACTGTTCACATTCCTTTAAACTGTTGCATAATAGRAAGCAGTTGCTGAGCGCGCGGCTGAACACTTTGCTGTTCTCTTCCTCCTACAGAGAAGCTGGAGATCGAGCTGTAAATGAAACATCCAGGTACAGCAATTAGCATGAAGAATGAGTTATGTCATGATACCTTGCTACCTCCAGCCAAGCTCCGCAAATACTAGAGAGCTACTGCTCTGGTAAACTACATTTTTAGCTAAGTTAAAAATTACCCCCCCACACACACACACAAAATCAAAAAAGGCACAAAATATCCAGAAATAGAAATACCACAAAGTTAATCCTCGTGGTCAAGTGGAAAAGATGTTATTCTGGACATTCTCTTCAGTAAAAACACATAACAAAATGGGAAATGCAACTGTGGATTTTCAGGGAACCGGCTTTTCTTACATGAGGTCTCTGGGAGACAAAAAGCTGTTTTACTCCAGGGGGATTACCAGGACCTATGGTGGATCTATGAGCAGCTAACCAGGTTGCAGTCTTTTCCCCTGYCTATTAGCACTGCCCAATGTTGGAGGTCACATGTAAAGGGGAAGCAACTGTACAGTTAGCTCCCCTTCTGCCCTGGCTTCCTTGACATCCCAGGACATCCAGCCTTGCCAAGAGAGAGCCCTTCCAAATCCTGGGAGGTAGGCAGCACCATGAAGAGGCGGTCATCCTCCTTGGTACTTATTATATTAGAGTCATCATATTAAAAAAAGGGGGGGAAGAAGGAGAAGAAGAAGAAGGAGGAGGAGGAGGAGGAGGAGGAGAAAGAGAGATAAACAGCATGTCCTCTCTACTGGGCTACAAGATTAGAACATTTCCATCCCCACTTCTCAGAAGGGCATGGGCACAAGTCAGGCCCCGCAACTCAAATCAGCCAGGTCGTCCTTCCTCTGCTGCCTCGGCACAAAGTACTTCACTTCCCCGTGCTCACAGAGCGAGAGGGCTGGGGAAAGCTCTAGGCAATAAGMACACAGTTGCTTGTCCCATATGCTATTTTTGAAATCCAGAACAGAGCAACGRTCCTAAAGGCTCTCCTTGGGGGTACTAGCATATGCATCTACTCTGTGACCCCCCTCTGTCAATCTAAGGTGTCTGGCCTGCAAATTTTGCCCTTGTTTTCCTTCAGATCACAGTTCCAGTAAGTCTAGGACCTCTGAAGAGACTCAGCCTCACAGGGGGCTCAGCATGACGCAGTGGTGGCGTATGAATAGCACTCTCTCAGTTCTGGTTTCTGCATGGAAATCTGTGGCCAAGGAGAGGGTGATTCTTCAGAAAGCATATACTTCCCTGAAAGCTTTTCTCTGTTGTCTGACCCTTCTCATTCCAAAACAAGAAGGATGAAGCAGGGTCTGCAGAAACTTGCAGGTGGCTGCAGAGATGGCTGTGCTGCGCTCTGAGCACAGGCGGGCGGCATGTACGTACGGCAGAGGTTAAAACTGCCGTCTGCTCTTGCACAGCCAAGCCCAGCTCCAACCTGAGTTGTATCTTCTGTCCTTGAAAAGTCTCGGAGTCGTGTTCTTGACCTGCTCATGTTATGAGAAGGAAAAACATCCAAGTTTCACCTCTCCCTCATGATAATTTCAGAAGGCTGTCCTTGCCCTCACGGTAATAAAAGAAAGGCGTTTTGATAATAATAATAATAATAATAAAGCCTCATTCTGCATGGACAAATAAGGATGTTTTAAATATATGCATAATCAATGAAGCAGTACAGGAAAAGGGGGGGGAGGTTCTTAGCTTCCTAAGAAATAAACATTTTCTTGGTTCAGTGTGGGTGTTTCAAAATAATAAATCAGAGAGCTGTGGTGAAACAAAATGTGTTTAGCATCTATACAATTGTTCCATCCTCCACGTCCAGCAAACATAACTAAGAAGCTGAAGAAAAAAACAAGTACAGTATTTGAAAGCAATTTAAAAATGTTACCCAGAACTAGTAGTCAGTGAATTGTTCTAACAGCTCCCTGGAGTATTTAGATAATGGTGGTTTTGTATCATCTTGGTATGCAGTGTTCAGGGAAGAAGAAAAACATTCTGCAGAAAGAACTGTGCCCAAATCACATATAAAAAGTACCCAAATGGAATCTTCAGTCATACCCACAGCTGTACAGCTTCATTTGGAAAAAAGTTTACCCTTAGTTTACAGATCTCTTTCCTTTTCATTCTCCTCTCCTCTGGCTTTGAGCCAGGCTTCATCTGGGCTTTGTGCTTTCCAAGATTTCCTGCAGTTTCTTATTTCAAAATAAAAAAAAAAAAAAATCAAAAAAATCACAAAATCTAACCCAAATATATCTATACATGACTTAACAATTTAAAAGATTATCTAGTCTTTCATACAGGTCATTTTTAAGGTAAAACTTCTCTGAAACTCATTCCCATTCAACTTGAGGTCTTCCTAAGGTTTGTTTTTTTTCCCTCTAAACTGTATTTTATTCACTTTTTGGTTCAATAAGCAACACGAAATGCTTTGTGAAATGCAGTGTCTGCTCCTAACTATCCCTATCCTCGTTCACTTGAACAAGTTTTGCTTGTGGAAGGCGGTAAGTAGTGAGCCTTTATACCTGAATGGCGGAACTTGTGAGTGAAATCTAAAACCCCTCCTGTGCCTGCCCTGAACATCTTTCAGGGCGACAAAGAGGAGATATAAGCACGTTTGAGACCATTGCCAGGGGTTCTCAGAACAGATCCTGTACAAGTCTGAAGTCACCTAAGTAAGGATTATTTTTATGTGCTTGGTCTGCAAATTGAACTGCAGCTTGGAAGAATGTGTACCTAATGGCCTAATGATGCTGCTTGGAAAAAGCCATTCTTAGATTAATAGCAAAATTGCAAATGAAGATAAACAAAATCAAATTAGGAAGTTAAGGTATGGGGAAAAAATGGCTTTAAATTAAGTTTAGAATGCCTGGAACAACATATGGGTACAAAATAAAACTACAAGAATATGCAGCCTCAGAAATAAGATCATTGTACTCTGCTAATGTTAGGTTAATGAAGCATGCGCATAGACTCTCTGAATGACTGAAATGTATGATTATTGTTATTGATGTTGTATTAACTTTAAATAGACTGTGCTTTAAATATATCAGTTCTTGGCATATTGAAGTGTGTGCACACTTAGTGTTTACATTCTCTTTTGAAATCCACATTTCTACTGAAAGATACTCACTAACTTGCTATTCTCAAATAGCTGTTGTTAACTTATGGAGATAGGAATAGAGTATCATGAGGATTTATTTGCAGTCCTTACAATTCAATTATTTTCTGACCACTGAGAGGCAACTTGGAATCTCAAATAGGTATTAAGCAATTAATCAAGAAGCCGTTATGCAAAACGGCCCCCCTTACGTAATGCAGCTACTCTGTTACATTTACTGCCGAAGATGCAGCTCCATGAAGAAAAGGTCAGGAGGAGCCAGAAGAATCAAAAGCGTGGAGTCGGTGAAAACAAGTAAAAACAGATCAAACTTCTAATTGGATAGCCTCTCCTAGCAGTAAAGTGAGCTTTCAGTTTGTCTGACTGCCCGTTCCTGTACAACTTATTCTTATTAGTCTTTCGGAGCTAATCAGCTAAGAGGAGCTGAGCTGAATTTTACTGTGGCTCATTGTATGCAAACCATTAACCATCATTATGCAAACCATTTGGACCAAAAAGTCCAGAGACTTTTATGGTGATGTTGCAGCCAGTGAGAGATCATTTTTTTCTCTGTTCTGATTACAAATTCTGTCTTCTTTTTTTGACATTTATTAGCAGACACATTCGGGCAAACATACGACGGCCCATGCTTGACTCAGCTGGTTTCGGTCTGATTAAAGGAGAACTGGAAAAGAAACTTGTAAGAGTACTGGAAAAGAGTGTAAACAGCTGAGCTCACCCAAGCAAATCTGGGAGTAGGAGCTCAAAAAGATGAAAGAAAAACTGTTTTTAAGTTCCTCTATTCAGTAGAAGATGTTCTACACAAAAAGCTGTGGTTTATCCCAATGCCGGCATTTGATTCCAGCTGTTTAAATCTTCATATTGTAGCAAACAGGGTAAATATTAGAAGATACAGTATTCAGAGGATATTTCCATGGAGTGCTGAAACAGATTTAATGTACCAGCCAAAATAATATTAGAACCAAAAAGTTAGGGAAGGAGTAGTTTAAAATAAGTGAGTTTTAAAGTTCTCCTACCAAAAGCAGAAATCCCTTACTGGCCATTCAGAAGAGCTGTTCTCAAGAGTGTAACAGCTCACTGAAATGATTTTTGTGAACCACCACCAGATCTTCAACATGACATCTCTTCACCTCTGGTTCAAGTTATCATCTACATAAGGAATACGTGTTTTAATTTAACCACTTGTTTTGCAACCCTATTTCTTCCATATTCCCTCTTTATGCACAGAATTATTTTATAACAAATACTTAACTGTAATTCAGCTTCATATGCTTCCAAAGTTGGCTGAAAAAAGCTCATTCACTTAGGCTACCGTTCAGTCAGTACTTTAATACTTTCTCTGCTGTCAAAAGAATCAGTCCTGCTCTCATTTACCCATTGCCTTGTTCCACAACAGCTGTCTGAGTGGCTGCAGGGTTAGCTTGATCAGGGAACTAGGGAACTTGTCCAGATGAAAAATAAGCATTTTGCTCATTTCCTCCTCCCACCTAGTTCCATGATTCACCTCAATGCATGGCTACACAAATACTTGTGCGGGAGCAGGAAAAAACAGCCATGGATAAGGCTGCTTCTTTTGGCTTTGCAAGAGAGCTGTGGCAGTTCAACTTTTAATGGTTTGCTCCTATCACTCTGCTGAAGGTTTCTGAGTGCACACGTATTCAGCATAGAGGTTGCAAAAGGGGGAAAAGAATGTGTTTCTGCTGCTTCAATATGAAGGTCAGCAGTCTGTTTAAACTCACCTGCATCATCAGTTGAAGTCAACTCTCCAGTCTTTCCACACRAGTATGTATTTTTATTCTGTGCTATGGAGAGAGTGACCTCTAGCAAAGAAGTGGAATAGAGACTTGAGGATTGGGAAGTTCTTGAACTTTTGTATATGTTTATCAGTGCCATAAGGGCAGAATAAAAGGATCCTACTGAAAAGCTAATGGAGAAGAGCTACTGCATAATGCCTATTTGGAGATATTTTTGCAAATATACAAGCTCTTAGAGAAGAGAGAAAAGGCAAATTCCTATTGCATTTGTAGGATAAAATCTCAAGGTAGAAATGCAAAAGAAAGAGCTTCTGAATAGTGTAAGGACTTCTTGCAGCAAGTTGGGAGCYACAGCGTTCAAACTGACAGTTTTGGTAAACCAGGTTCAAGAGGGAGTCGTTCCCRCTGGCACTGGTGAAAAGAGAAGCTGTTAAGATCACGAGTCTTGTCAGGCTATTAATTTGTGTTAAAACTGAAGATTAAAAGGATTCTATATGGCTAAGATCCAAACACAATCACCAGTAAGTGTGTTGAGCACAATAAAAGGGAAAGACAAAGCACAGGAAGTAAAGAATGCAGGATGAGGAAACCCCATAGGTTTCCATATGCCACTGCTATTTGTTGTTGAACAAAATAACTCCTTGCACAGGAAACTCCTTTTGTAATAGCATGAAAACCACTTAGAATGGACACTGCCACAAATAAAAGGCAAAATGTGGAAGAGATATGAAAATTGAAGGAGAGATTGGCAGGGACAGTCAAGGGCTGTGCATCTAAATCTAGCAGAGGCAATCAAGTACTATGGATCTAAATCCTGTTTAAAAGACCAGATCTGTATAGAGAATTAGCTACCTGCTTATTTTTTTCACTCGGCAGCACAGGCACTCAATAGGGAAGTCATATCAATCATCAAGGCTTGCAAGATTTTTGAGAGAGAGGCTGGTTTTATAGACCAGGTCATTAAATCAGTCTTAATAGCAAGCAGTCATCCAAGCTCAGCAAGAAAAGAGCCGGATATACAGTAATAACCTTGCTTCTCAAGGTAACTTGCTTGGCAAAGTTTTCTCCTTCCCTGCTCCCATTGCTAAATTTAAGTCAGCTCAGTGCTGAATGAAAGGGTTTGCTGCAGAAGCCAAAGATGTCAGGCATAAATATCTTCATGTAGTTAAAGGATAGATTTCTGCTAGAGTTGCCAAAAAGCAAGTTACATTTAATTACCTATAGTATTGCTCTGGGGGAAAAAAAAATGTGTAAAGCCTTGTGTAGTGAGTAAACAGCAGCGGACTGGCGAGGAGACAGGATCGTGATGACCGATCAGTTATTCCAGCTGCCAAAACACTTGGTGTGCAGAACCCACGAGGAATGGCAGGTCGCGACCCTTAGGCTTGTGCCACGTAGGCGTCGAGAGGGACTTGTGTGCTCCTGAAGAATTACTGCTTCCCTTGTTATCTGTATCCCTAAGGAATGAGTGGTTCCCTCGTTACCGGTAGCGCTTGCGCAGTACCCTGTATGGTAACCTGTATACCCTTCCCCGCAAGCTTCCCGGGGTTCCCCTCGTGGTTCAGGGATTTGAGGCAAGGTAATAAACATCTAACAGCCTTACTCCAGAGGGGTGTCTTCTACCTCTGCATATTGCAAGTGTCAGTTGCCAACATTAACAGCTTGTTTGAACATMTCGAGGGTAGCAAAGAGAGAAGACAGATGAAAAAACTGCTGTGATTCATGGACAACTTGGTGAACCAGAGACAGTGTAGTGTAGCTGAGACCAAAGTTCAGCTGCCTGGTAACTTTCTATCAATGCATCTGGAGACATATATTTTTCAGAATACAAGAATGGCAAGGAGGATTATTCTTTTCTTTCACAGAGAAAGAAATTCATAAGTTTTTTTTTTTGCTGTAAAAGTGAAAGAAATATTTGGGGGACTTTTTAGGTGGCTCTGGAATAATTTTCTGAAAAGTAGGGTTGTAGCGTAGAAGCACTTAAAACTAGGTGCCAAAGCTTTGAGCTGTGAAAGAAACACATTTTTTAACAAGCCACAAGATTAATGATTCCTTTAAATCATAAATATATGCAGGTATTTTTACATAAGAAAGACAAATACAAATTTTACAAAATAAAACCCAGTCAACCCCCCTTCTCCAATCTCCCCCTGCCCCCCCCCCCCAAAAAAAAAAAAGTGGAAAAACTGAGAAGTGGCAGAAAATCAAAAAAAAGGAAAACCTGAAAACACTTCAAATGGGACAAAACACAAGAAATAGAGGAAAATTCACCCCCCCCCCAAAAAAAAAAAATTGAAAAACTGGAGAAACAGAGTTGAATGTTACAGAAAAAAAAAAACCCAGACAATTAATCTCTCAGAAGAACAGCAGGCTGCCTTGGAATTTGGTAGCCAAGGGACATAACAGCTGGCTAAGTTATGTAGCAACATATCACAGTGTCTGTGAAGAAATAACCCTCAAATAACACACTGTGGGAAAATGTTACTACATTTTCCAACTTGTTCTTTGCAGTGGTAAATTCATATTCGCAACAGGGGATCATTGCACCCCCATCAGCAAAGGGTGCAGTGCAGAACAGGTGCCGATGGCCTAAGGAGAAAGCAAGTTGCAATGCAGTACATCAGAGAAAGGGTTTTGGAAGGAGCTAGCTGCTGCAAGATCTTCTGGAAAGAGTGGGTAGGGACTTATAAGAGAGATGCTCAATCTATTCAAATTTCAGWTGATTTGTTCCTACTCCTTCCTGGGCTCTGACCATTTCCTCTTGAAGGCTGATGACAGATTCTTGTAGGCCACCTCAAGAATCTGGCCCAAGAGGTTTGTAAACTTGTCATTACATTCTCATTAATATTCTTGAAATAAAAATGTACAGAGTTTCCATGTGTAATATATTGCTAGCTTTTTTTTCTCTTTTTTTAATAGATGAGAAAAATGAGAAGGAGGGCAGCCTGCTGCCTTAACTCTGTAGTGGATTTATTAATTCTCTGCCTATCATATTCCTCTTTCTATCCCACAAGGATAGTTTCCGTTTATAAGAGCTGAGGAGGGAAATCACATCCAGCTGGCCATTGCCCAAAAAACTTCCTTCGTGTAGCCCTCGTTTAATGGCAGCATTTTCAAATTCTGAGGTAATACAGAAAACACACTGGGGGTGCATAATTATACAGGATCACACCAGGAAGGTCATTCCATCATGCAGAGAGGAAGAGACGTGTGGAGAAAGAGAGGTGTGGCCATACCAGTCTCAATAATTATATCGCATGCTGATATCCCCAGGATTCTCATATCCCAAAGGCTTTCTGTAGTCAGTGTTTAGGAGGTGGAATTCTAGGCTTAAGTCTAACACCACAAGAGGTTCTTGTTCATGTCCATCTGGCAATGATCTAAAGAAGAAATGTTAGTTATGAAAATGAAGCCACTATTTGTGGAATCAGCCCTTCTCAGAAACCTGCCTGCTGCTGCTTTCTGAATTGTTTGGTGCAAGCTTCCTTCCCCTGTTGAAAAGAAGTGGCCTGAATCAATTAAGATTTCTCTCTATAAAAATTCCAAGGAAGGGAAACAGAGAATATTTGTTTTTATGTTTTGTAAGAGTCATAATGCAAAGATGCTAATGTTTCCAATTTTTGTAACACAAAATATAGTATCATTTGAAGTGGAAATCGATGCTTCCAGAAATGTGATGTTGGAAATCTGTGCTTCCAGTAGGCTCACATGTAAAATGGAGTAGCACAGAGTAGGATGAGACACCTGACCATGCTCATGCAGACTATTCTCTTGAAACTCTAACAAGCATCATTAGCTTCCTTCCTTTATAGGAAGCTGCACAATAGCACCCGAAGGAATGAAATTTGATAGGACTGAGGCTATCCCAGCAGCAAGACCCAAGCACCATAGACTGAACTGCCTGTAAAAATTTCCTTCAAGTAGGATATTAGATACCACTCTTTTCTTTAGACAAGAAAAAAAAAGAAAAAGAAAAAGAAACATCATGATTTGAAACTGTACATTTTCTACAAGGATATGTAGTCATTTTTAGCAAATTAAGAATAGTACATTCAGTTGCACAGTAGCGATGCTGTGATGTGCAGAAGAGAATCTGACAAAACAGGGACTTTGTGTTTCAGGTGCTTTCTAGGCATATTTTTAAAGTTATTTTGGCCTATGGCTCCAGCCAATCCAGGAACACTGACTTCACATCAACCAAGACTCTGGGAAGTACTAATAATATTAATTTCTAAGAATATGGCTCCCAGAGGAGTTGGAATCCAGAAAGAAGTTTGTCAAATCAAACATTTCCACAGGTAAAAAATATGAGTAAGTACTGATAGAAAAAAATCACAAGAGTTCTCTGGAGATGCTGTGCCTTCAGGAATGAGGAAGGTGCTTGACTGCTGAGCTACCTTTTTTTGACAGAGTGAAGCACATGCTTCCACTTGTACCTGTCAGCACTGTCTAGCAAAAACTGTGACACGACACAGCACTGCAACATCCCAGCTCAGTTCCTCAGTTATTTCAGATAGAGCAATTATATTGCCTTCCCTCAAGTCAAAGTTTTTTGAGACCAGCCAGGCCAACCCCTTCCTTTTTCAGGTCTTTCAAGACCTTTTATSAGCACTTCTCATTCCTCTGTCACAGCCCCCATGACTAGGACCAGCCGCACTGCCTGAAAAATGCCTGGAGAATTTCCTACTCTAGACCTGTGTCTCTGTAGAGAGACTTTTGCAGACTTAGTCCCATGCACCAAAATCCTCCCTTCCTCAAGCCCAGTTTCTTACCCCAATACATTCTATCAGAAGAGTGTTTCTGAATAGCTCATCTCTTCAACCTCTTCTTGATCAAGTTACTAGTATTCCGTTTCAATTTGCTGCTGGTAATGCACATCTATGGCATCAAGGCTATAGTCCATCTTGTTTAGTGAACCTTCTTCGAATCCCTCATTCATCCAAGAATACCTTCATTCCGTACCTTGGAAGGAAGTTGATTGGCTCCGTATCCACGTTACTTATAAAAATGGTATGGACTTCCAGACCATGTGCCCTTCCTTTTACAACAGTAGGCTTTTTTACTTCTGTGAAGTAAAACCTTGCTAGGTTTCACAGCATTTTCCATTTTTTTTTCTTAGAACAAACCCATCTGAAGAGAAGCTCTGTTAAAAATAGATCCAGAGGTGGGCAGCCCCTTTGTTTGGACTACAACAGTTGGGGCAGCTTAGGGTCATTCGCATTTTCCTTAAATCTCTAGGATGCTATGGGGGGTGTGTATGTGTATATAAATGAGTCTCATCCTCATATAGCTATACAATCATATGTATAATACATTCAGTCTCATTCTGCCAGAGGGGCAATCTGGCACCTTGAAAACGAGCACTAAATCTAAGAGCAGCCCCTCCAAATATTCATTCAATTTTTAAAAATGTCGACCTTCAGCTTCACAAATACATACTAATTTTGGACAAATGGTAAGCAGGCAGTATAAAGATTACAGCCTTTGCAAATTCCTAAATGACTCTTCTTTTTATTTCTTTCTTTCCTGGCAGTGGCCACCATTATATGATGCAAATTGTCCCATGTAGGTGGAAGCAGCTTAAGGATAGTGCAATTCAGCATCTCAGGAGGCAAATGTCACCAAAATGAAAATCATTCTTCATAGTGYTTACGATTATAAGTATTTCTAGCTTGCCTTGTCACAGAAAAGAATCTTCCCTTTGACTCTGTCTCACACCAATGTTAAAGAACATTTCTAGAGGTTCCAAATAATACCTGTGTGTCTAACTTTAGAAACTGCAGGTCCGGAAAGACAAAGGCTCTTATAATCCTATCCACTGCTTGGTTACAYGTTGAAATGAAGTCTCTGAGTTGAACTGGCAGTGCAGAAAGTCATTAGTTAACACAGCTTGAGCTACCATAAAGAACCAGAGAAGAAGAAAAATAATTTAATTACTAGTAGTCTTTCCACTTATATCTACAATGGCATTTCAAAATTACTCTGAATTTTCTCATCAAGACCCACTGTTCTACTAACCCCCTTTTCTCTTGGTAATGATAAGCGGAGATAGATTTTGCTACAACACAGACCTATGCTGATCATTATTCCACAGTAGGGAGCCAGCTCAGAATTTCTAGCTTACTTAAGTCATTTACTTTCACAGTTTTTCACCATGTCTCACTCAGTAGCCACTTTACCTTCTCTGTTCTCAAAAGAGATTTATTCTGCCACAGATTTTCCTTGTTTAATCCCTTTGACAGCTTTCCTTATTACATTCCAGTCTCTCAAGTAAAATAGGCTTCTCCACTAGTCCTGGAGACGGGCCTGCAACTCTTCTCAAGTTCAAACTTGAATCATCTGCAGTTTTCCCTAAAGGGAATAAGTCTKCATTGAAATTATTAATAGTAATAAAATAATGCACCCATTCTGCAAGTAACTCACAGTGGATTGTTTAGTAATTTCAAGTCATTCAGGATGAATTAATTCTTTTACTGAGCAATATCTTTACTTAGTAATTAAATCACTAATTAAATATTTTACTAAGTAAATTAAGTACTGGGTAATTTATCTGCTCAGTAATGTTGTTACTTGGTAATCTGGGAAATCTTCCCAAGCAAGTAATTGAAGGAACATGTGACCCATTTAAATTGTTCCCTCCAGCAAATAGTTTATATAGTAATTGTATTGTAGCAATAATTTTGAAATTATTTCCCCAGAAGACCACATAGGCAGGTTGCACACTGAGCCTGCAAACTCAAATTTTCTTGTCATATCATAAAAATGTACGAAATTGACCTGAATGGCTTCTATCAAATTAAAAGTTTATTAGCCCATAACTTGAGAAAGTCACTGCTGAAATTTCTATATGGCAATGGTGATGGAGGAATGCTGTTTGACCCATTCTCACCATCCTTTGATATCCAGTAAAGCYTTTATGCAGCTGAGTTGATGCTTTGTTGAAATGGGACCTTACCTATGACAAAAAATGAAACTTTTGGAGAGGAATCTAAGTGTCATTCTTGTTTCAATGAGAATGAAAGCTATTTACTTRTCAGACCAGTCCAAAGGGTATATTGACACTGTGAGGAAAGCTGGAGTGTAAGCCAGCTATCAAAACGTGTCCATTGCACATTTAGCATCAAGCATGTGCTAGAAGGGAGTCTTAACGCTGGAGTCAGCCTAAGTATGTTTTGTGCCTTAGCGTGGCCTTGTTTCTCGTGTTCGTAAGTTTGCATGGATCAAGTACTGATGGATCTATGGTGTTTTGATTCAGCATACAGCTTCAGAGATAAGCTAAAATGCTTATATATTTTACAGTATATATATGCTCACTGTGTTGTCTCTCCCATGTGAGTTTGGAAAATTCACAATTGCAACAATTTGCATCTAAACTACAGGTAAACTGTTACTGACTTAAGCCAAAAGTATAGATGGAAGGCATGAAGTTATCAGACTCTCAATGAAGTTCCCAGTAAGAGCACTTCAGAACTTTATTTCTCATTTGCTGAAGTCATTCACTTCTCCAATGATGTTTACAGGGTCATTTCCATATTTAATATTATCAGCCTTTATGTGCGGGGTTTTCTGTGACAAAAGGAATGTTCTTCCCTTTTGCATCATCACTTTTTCCTTGCCTAGCTTTTCTATGGGATTTCAATCTGCTTGTTGTATTGAACTCCGCTGGGCTCATTTTGCAAAGTCTGACAACAGGGGAGTGGGAGGACAGGTCTCAGCCACAAAGCTTTGCCAGTCTTAGGGTCTGCCTTGCAGATATCTAGGTGGGAGCAAATACARATATCGTACATCCCTCTGAGTCACCTCTGCAGCTGCAACTGAGCAGTCATGGATGGACACCAGCCAACAACAGTTCAAGTTTTGTAGGAGTCATGTTGCCAGAGGGTAGAGAAGCAGAAAAGGAGCAGTCACTGCTGCATCTCATGTTCTCACTACAGAAATTCTCTCCATCGGTCCTTGAGGGTTTTACTAAAGAAAAAAATCTCTAATGTGCTTTCTGAGTAACATGCAAGTTCTGACCCATGAATGTTTCTCCTGTGATTCTTTTTCTCTCTTAAGCAGAGACTTCTATATAAATGTGCACTTCAAAAACAAACAAACAAAAAAATAAACCCTAGCTCTGAAAACCTAAACAAATAAGAAAGGATATCTGCAAAGAAGCCATTTTGTATTTGCCTGAGGCATAATAAGATTCAAACCATGCCCAGGTGATTCAGGAAACCTGCCTTTCTTCCTTGCAAKACACCTGAGAGTTAATGTCATACAAAATGAAATACAAGCAGTATTTCACCCCTTCCTGCTTTACTTTCAGGTCACAGTTCATTTCCTCAATGTGCCTAATAAATCCACAACTCCAGTAAGAGAAAGAAAGCAAACATCTAGCTCTATGGATGACAAGGTGAGATGCTTACTGCAGTTGCAGGTAGGGTGTCTGTCCTCTTGGAGAGTGTTTATTCTGTTAATTCATATTTCACTTTGGGGATTTAAGTGGGAGGAAACTTATGCACCAACACACACCAACACACACACGCACACAGACAAGGCTCTTCAACAAATTTCAGACAAAGAGAAAATGGCTCCACAGAGAATGAATGCTGCTCTTCCTTCTTTTATTCTGGAAATTTGATTTACTTAGAGGAAATTCAAGTTCACAGCTACAGAGTTGCTAGTTATATTTGGGTGAAATTAATACAGCACTGGCAAATCAGCAACATTATTTGAGAACCTGAGCTTACCGCACTGCATTCCATTTCTTTCTTACAATGAATCCAATGTCTGTGATTTCTATTTTATATCACCATGATAACCCTAATTACTAATTCCAGGAGTTACTATCATTACCCTGCTTATTTTACCAAATTAGTRTCAGTAGAGACTAAGTTCTCCAGGGTTGAAAACTGGAAATGTGAAAACTGAATCTCTATGAAAATTAATCATGTTTACAAATGATGTAAATTTGTACATATCAATAAAAATCAGTTGTATTGATATATGAAGAAAAAAGACCAGCTTAAATTCCAAGTACATGCTCACCCCTCAAGAAACCTTGCAGCAGACCTAGGAGTGAGATATCATCCTTCCTCTCTCTCTGCCTGGTTTAATTGTCAACTCCTCCGGAGTACTGTTCTGCTAAACGACCTGTGTCAAGACTACCTGAGGCTGAAGAGGTTTTTGACTGAAGTCACCAGTTCAGCTGCTATATCTAATTTTGACTGCGTTGATGAATAAGGACTTTGAGCTACTGCAGCTCACAGTCTGGCATATTAACAGACTGAATTGTTGATCTGTGTTAATATGTGAACTGAGTTGTCTTAGTAAGTGAACTGCAGAACAGCATCCTTCCTACAGACACTGMTCCCTTGGACAGAAAGGTGGAGTGGACAGCTTGCATGGATGACCAAAGATGGTGATGTGCATCATATGGATGCTTTCCAAGCACATGATGGCACTAGGAAGAAGATACAAAATTCCTCCAGACTGGCATATGCTCACAGTTCTGTAAAATCACAGATCTATCCCTGCATTTTTCATATACTTCAGCCACTTGGAAGTAGAGATGTCTTATGCCCTAAATCCACGTTTTCTGTCACCTATATGAATGGATTGGAAGCTGTTTTTTTCACCTTCCTCCCCACCTCCCCCTTTTTTCAGAACTCCCTAGAATAGCGTTTTCTTTTTGTAGTTTTTAGGAAGAGATGAAATACCAAATAAGTGTTTGCCCTTGTTCCTTGGCTGTCCTCAAAGACAAGATGGAAAACCGATGGTGTTCAATTACTTTCAAGGAGCAACCAAAGGTCAGCCTGGTACAAACCTTTTTTCTCAACATACCAACTGATTAAACAAACATGCTGATTTTGTTTTTTTCAGTAAACCAGTGAAGATGGTAAGCCTGGGGGGGAGGGAGGGGAGGGTAGCTGAAAGCCTCTGCAGAGAGAGGAACAAGATGGAAAAGAGAGAAAAGTAGAAACTTTTGTATTAAGAGCTTGCATCTGAATATCAGACTATTATCTTATGGTCATTAAAAGCTGATCTCTGCTAGCGAGGGAGACTACTTACCTGTCTGTGCTTCTATGTTTCTCCCTGAAATGTGAGAAATAATTAGAGATGGGCTAGAATCATAGATGAATTACGTAAAGAAAATATTTCACTGCTCACATGTACCAGCTCAGTCAGAATAACAAAATTTCAAGTGTTCATCTCCGCCCTTCATCCCCATTAAGCGAAAGAATGAAACAATGCCAAAATATAAGTGTATCTGCTTCTTCTTGGATTTCAAACACTGTGAAAATCTCCTTCATTACTTAATGTAAAAGTTATACATTTTCCTTTGGTACATTAATGCAATTTACAAATAAGGACTAACAAATGAAGAAATGAAATATATCAAGAAAAGTTTTTATAAGAGGAACTATTTTACCCCTTTACAAACTAATTCAGCTAGAATTATATAATTACAATAGCATTGGTAGATGCTCTATCTATAACAGAGAGAGCTTTCGTAGCTATTATAAGTATTCACTAGCAAGCTACGTTTCAAAACGGTCAGATGTTCACAATGACAAATCACATATTTAAAGATCATTTGGAAGCTTCAGCTAGCTTAGCATATGAGTGGCAGCTTTGTTAGTGGGTTAGATGGCAGAAAGAATTTAAAAAGTCTTTTCCAAAGATCATTCTGGATATTTACTCACATGTCAATATTGTTAAGGTGTCGATACAAACTCCCCGGGACAGAGGCTGTCCCCACTTCTCTGCAAAAGAGACTGTATAATTCTATCTGGGTCATACATTTRCTTCTGTAACAAAATATTGACTAATAATAATGACTGTTATTTTAGCTGTTTCAGCAATTGCATGATCCATGAGCTGAGGAACTCCTGAAACTTCCTTCCTCTCCTACTTTTCATTGCCTTTTAGTTTTCAGTTCCTTATAGTTTACTCAACAGTTGTAAGTACTTCAACCTTGGCATAAGATTTTCTGAGGAATGGGGGACAGCTGACTCTGTTACCATTTATTTTTGCTTCAGCCCAGCTTAGTCTTCATATGTACTTTGTGGTAGGAATGGTGTGAATACTCCGTATCTGCAACATGGTATTGGACCTTGATATATATACACATGAATATATATACACATACTGTAACCCATTTAAAACAGAACTACTATTGTAGTCTGTGTAAAATTATTAGTATTTAGTATCTCTTAGTCCGCTCACAGTATTTGGGCACCTACTTAATGTCCATATGATACTTCTGGTATTCACAAGTTGAAGAATATTCCTTTTCTCATGTGTGGTTTGGCATTGCTTCTAAGTTTAAATTTTTTCAGAGTTCTGTATGTGTGCATATAACTTTTGAAAATAGAGTGCTTGTAAATGTGGTCAAAGCTCGATTCCATTTGAAAGCTGAGCGGTGTGTAAATTAAGCATAAGGATGACGTGCTTTACCAGCATATCATCATTCTGTTCACAGTTCATAGTTTCATCTGTTTGTATTAAACAGTGCACTAACTACTCTTATGCATTTTGATACTCTCTGCCTCCAGGAGATATCCATGATCCATTTTTGTGCCCACATTGACAAAGAGAAAAATATTGACTTTCTTGGTGTGCATAAGTGCAGGTTTTTAGTTACTTTCCATCTTCTTTAAATATATCATAGATACTTAGCATGTTACAACTAGCCCTACTCTTTAAAGCAGAGTACATCCTGGATGATTTCACACAAGCTTCTGTGTATGAACAACCAACAAAGGGTAACTGAGTTTGAATGCTGCGCACTCTTCAGTTCAAGTTCTTGCTTTGGAACTCTGTTTTGAAARCCTTCGTTTTCAGTCAGGAAGAAAATTGCTCCTGGTCCAAAGAGTTTGTTGTGGCCTTCATTATACTCCTCCAGCTTGAGAGCTCRCCCACTGGCTTCCAGTCTTCTCTTCTGCAGCTGCACTAAAACTTTGTAATTTTGACAGGACCGACTCCTACCTGAGTCCCAGAATATAATTATATCCAATTGATTTCTGACTTCAGAAAGACTTGTGGAAATACATTCTAGGATGAAAAGCAAGAGAAATCATACAGTGATGAAGAGATGCTAACAGGAAATGGATCACTCAGAGCTTAAGTCGCTTCCACCTAGCTATTTCCTCCTGTGGAGTGCAAAGCTCTTAAACATTTACACATCTCTAAGAAGAACAAGCCCCTATAGGGGAACAGCCATCATTGTAGGCACAGATGGCCAGATATCATCCTCCACAATAAAAGACCTGCCATCAGAATAGTAGAGTTGCTCACATCACTGGGGAAAAAAAAAAAAAAAAAAAAAAAAAAAAAAAAAACTCTGTTAAGTCTTGAGAGGAGAACTGGAGTCTGATATAAGACAGAGCTATGCTACAGGGAAAAGGAGAACCTGGCCTGTTCCCAGGTCTGCCGTGGTATCTTAGAAATGGTCCAGAGCTCCAAATATTGGCTTATACACTGCTGCTGTACTTGCAGAGATATTCTTATCACTAATTGTAAAGCAGGACTGCAGAGGTGCATGCCAGTAAAATGGTCTGTAAATGCGGAGGGCAAAGAAAGCTGGAGCATGTTTCTGTGCTGATATCTAAGAGGTGGTATAATGCAATGACATTTCATTACAGTTGTGGAAATTGCTCACTCCTTAATATGCAGTTTTAGGCTAGAAATACAGTAGATACGTATTACTGGGACATTAGTGAMTAAGCGTTGTAATTCACAAAATGAACACTGTAGTGTTTAATGATTCACTCAGCCTTTTATGGATGAGATAAAGAATTCATTCTCCAAGATATCTGAATGCCTTCTGAAATATCATGAATTAAAATCAATCCTCTGTTACAAGTGATCCAAAGCCATTGATTATATACCTGTGTGTTTACAGGCAAAATATTAATATTAGTGTGTTCATTCCAGGAATTATGTTTTTAAAGCTGTTTTACATTTGCATTAAATTGTTTCCTGCTGTATTCCTGGTCTACAGGTCAATGACAGCCAACAGCTAGAGGAATGACAGAAACTGATTCATAAAAGCTGTACATGTTATTGAAGTCAAATTCTACTTGTACAGACTCAAAACTTAGCAACCTATGAAGAACTGAAAGCAAAAAGAGTCCAGTAATGATTTTAAAAGGTTAATGTTAAGAGGCAATTTTTCGTTGGACATCCCTTTTTTTGATTTTTTCTATATCTAGAGGTAAGTAGACTTGTTCCTAATTAAAGAGCTACATAAAGAATGGCAAATTATTGCTATTTTTGCTTTATTGGAACTGCCTGACAATAGTCAGGATAATCTTTGTCTTTTTAAATTGCCATGCTATTTTTTTAAGCACTTTTACACTGAAATCAATCAGGCTTTAGCACTTTGTACATCGCAATCACAGGAAGCATCACCCTATGAATACTTGTTGCAGCTGGTAAGACCATGTGCTCTGTAGCACCAGTTCAGCAGAACACTTAGGTATATAAAAGCACACCTAAACTTATCTTTGTTCTTATGTCTTACTTCACTCTTACTTCATAYGGAATATGTTCCATAAGACTAAAGTATATGTTTAAGAAATTACTGAATTATGGATCCTATTATTAAAGCAGGGGTCTCGTTAAGCTTYAGCCTGCCTAGAGCACTGAGAAAACATGGTCATTCAAAGCAAGAGCAAGCAATAACCAGAAGACAAAGTCTACCAGCTTCACAAATTTTGTAAAGTTGTGAAAAGGCTGCAGTCGGTAAAAGAGTCTTCTGCTGTTTCAGCTGGAAATCTAGAGAAATATCTTGAGTTCTATTTCCCAATCTGTCTGGGTTCCTTTTCTCCCTATTTCGGTTGTCCTATTTGTTATAATGGGGTTCAAGACCACTCTCAAGTTAAGGTCTACAATTCTTAAAAAGTCTTTCTCATCACTACCATGATTGGAGCCTTTACTTTCCCCTTCAGGTCAGAGGATCGTCTTTGGGAATCTTTTTTTTGTTTCTGGCTGGTGGTGCACTTTTTCCATTTACTTCTTTTAACTAGAGATAAACAAAGCAGGGCTTCAAAAAATAAGCCATATTGTGTACATATATTCTGTCAAGATCACTAGGGTTAGATCAAGAGGAACAGAGAGCCTAACAAGTTCCAGGAGCTTTTGAGATCAGGTAAGAAGGATGGCCCTTTTGTGAAACATTCAGAATATTTCTTATATTTATTCAGCCATTCTTCAGCTGTTCAGCCCATACTTATTCAGCCACTTCTTTTGGGACCACCAACCTCTTCCACCAAAATCTGTTCACAACTTGAATCTGTCAACTTCATGCTCATTTACACACCCACACTTAAGGTTGATGTGTGCTTCTGAGAGTGATTTGGGATGCTGCAGACCTATCCATAACCACATTCTGTATAAGGCATCTACTTCTAGTATGAATTATGGTCTGAGATCAGAGATTGAGTCAATCTTGCCTAGCCACAGTGCTCTCTTTCTGAAACTGTAAAAAGTATTATCACAGAAGTAGAGAGACTACAAATGTATCAGCTAATTAGCTCAGTGTCAAAAATAACTTAAGAATTTAACAAATGCAATGTTAACTTACTAGGTTGTCTATCAGAAGAGTTTATAAGTTTCATTGACATTTTGTCATTGAGCTCTTCTTCATTCACTCTACCAAAGATACAAAGCTAGGAATTTGAATAAAAGCAAAAGACTACAATGCAAATCAGCAAAATATGTCAAGAGCGTATAATTATAAAAACATGTGAGTTGAAGTTTGTTGATACCTTTCCATATTATGTACAATAACTTTATGTAACATTGCTTCAGTGTATTATGATCAAACCCATATGACAATTACTCAATGCCTAATTACACCACAGCCGTAGAACATGAAGACTACTTAAGATTGAGATGTTGTTTGCCCTGTCCCAGAGGTGTAAAGGAACAACTTGATCTGTTCCGTGCAAAAGGAGGTGTAGGATACGTGTCCAGTCTCTCCCCTCTGTTCGACTCTTGGTTATACAACATTTTTGTATGTAGCTTGTAGGGTAAAAGAAACCTTACACCTAGTAGAGGGCCGTCTTTATTTGGTGGAGCCTCAAAGCAGTAGACCAGTGGAGTAAACACTAAGTGACAAAATGGATGCCATCTTGAAGTACAGAACAGASTGCCAAACAGCTATGAAAAAACAGTCAGGAATTACAGGTAGCACTGTGGAAAAGAGTGCAGGTATGCCAAACAAGTTTTGTATTCTTGGGATAGTATAAGAAATGAAGCAGGTGGAGGTACTAAAAAACCCCGAAAGTACTGCGAAAATGTGAAGAAGTGCTGCAGGGAAAAAACTTTTGCAGTGTAAAAACTGCATCAGACACAAGTGGAAGAGATAATAAAAGCTCAGACTCAGTTAGTAGAAGTCTCACTTACTAGATAGCAAAGAAAGATACTGCTGGGAGAGGACACGAAGCAAATCCTGTGTGGTGCAGGCCTTGCCAAGTGCTCATTTCCTGCCAGCACATGGGAAGGATGGCAGTATTCAGAATCTGACTGCAAATTTCAAGAGCGGAAATAGTTCCGGAAAGTCAGAAGCCTGGCTAACCCCTCTTCCTACTAATAAGATTTTATTTCAAGTTCTGTAAGTTACTGATAAACTGTAGTTTGCACTGTTGAATAGTTAAATAAATAAATAAATAAATAAACTGCCATCAGTTCCATTTTTTAAAAACAGTACAAATTAATAAGGTTTGATAGGAAAATAGAAACTGAAGTGTAGATAATGACAGAGAGTAGATGATAGTGAATAGACAGTGACTATATAGGTAAGAACTAAAGAGACTGCTGAGTCATATATTGCTTGCATACATACAAATTGCATGCAGAACACACAAACCAGAAAGCTCAAGTGTTTGTTGTGACCAAGGGTGAGCAGAAGGCTTATTCCAACATTGCTTGCACTTACATAGCAATGAGAAATAAATGCTGCATGTCTGTGTCTACAAGCAGAGACGATTCCCACATAAAGTGATATCTTCCATTTTATCTCGGCTGTAGAACAGCAAACAATAGGAAAAAAAATAAATACAAAATAAAAGAAATGCACTGCCTGTGCATTAAGAGACATATCTCTGCAGGAGATTACACCCTAGTGTTCTTCATATTACAAATGAATAATGAGACATTTGCAAGTCTACAACATTTGTATAATTATAGGACTTGCCAAGGAAAGAATTGCAGCAATCAAAACTAGAGGAAAAGGAAAGTTCAGGATTCTGCATAATTCTCTAATCACAGAAAGATAGACTTTGTCTTGTGGATACTGCTTGCTCTTGCTTTGAATGACCATGTTTTCTCAGTGCTCTAGGCAGGCTGAAGCTTAATGAGACCCCTCCTTTAATAACAGGATCCATAATTCAGTAATTTCTTAAACATATACTTTAGTCTTATGGAACTAAGTAAGATATAAGAACATAGATGAGTTTAGGTGTGCTTGTCAGGCACGTGTCTTTCATTCTTCCAGACAGTGAAAGGTTGAATTGGGGAAGTTCAAAATGCCTAAAACTAAAGCCACAGTCCCACAAAAAGTGTGTGAGCGTTATTATGATAAAATAACTGTATTTGAAACAAGCTGCTAAGAAAACTTTCTAAGGATGACAGATGAAAGGGAAACCTATTTGCAATGCCATAAAGCATAATAATAATATCATGAGCAAATTTTATGTAGACAGAGTAGCTTTTAATCCCAAAGGTTTTGCAAGCTGTATTAAAGAATCATTTTCCCTACCAGTGAAAGACAGTCACTGAGGGAACATAAGCTGGCCTCGCTAGCAACGCACTGACTTGATTTAGTTCCTCCCTGCGAGAAAGGGCAGCTTCACTCCAAAGAACCAGGCGGGGTAACAGAGGTGGAACAGACTGTAGGAAAGGGCAAAGATGTGTCTGCACTAATCTTYACAGTTCAGTATTTCTAATTCAATACTTGTTATCTGTCCTGGTATCTCTTGGAAAAAAATGACTAATCATCATCCCCACCATATAACATGATGATTAAAAGAAGAGAATTTTGAAAGACAAAGTTGGCCTCAAGCAGGTTAATATTTAGTTTTCAGAGCTTTGTCTCCTACATCTTTTTGAAGGCATTTCCTCCAAAAGTTTTATCAAAATTCAAGTAGATTTTTAAGTATAAACAACATCTGATATTTGGCAGTATTTAGTGAAAATAATTCTGAGTTCCTTGAAATTCCGGGGGTCAAAAAACCATTCAAAAAAGGGAGGCTTAGATTGCTGAGCCTCCCTTCTCATAAATGTCATATGGGTTCATTAAAAAAGTTCTTAGTAGCTTTTTCTCATCCTTACTAATATTAAATTCATCATAAGATCTACTCATCTATTGTGCCCTGTAGTGCTTCTCCTTGAAAGAAAGGCATGCATAGCAATCCAATTCATTGCTTTAACTTTGAAAACTTCAAAATATTTCATTTGAAGTATGTTAGCTATTTAAAGGAAAAGAAGCGTGCCAAAAAGATCAAGAAAAACACCAAATTAATATGACAAAAATGAAGTGATAATGAATTTACAAAAAATAGACTGTCTTATTTTTATCTGATTTATTCTTCAGTAGGGAAGTCCACTCTGGTTTGAAAGAAATGGTAAAGTCATATTTGATTTTACTGATGAACTGTGTTACAACCTTTTTTACTGTGGACCTGCTGATTTCATTGGTAAAAGGTAATGTCTAAACTGACACACAGACTCCCTTGGTACTGACTGCTCACCATGGGAAGGAAGCAAAGGGTCTCAACATGTGTCTGAGGATATGTGTTATCAGAGATAAATCAGAGATAAATAGGACAGCATCTTGCAGGCTTCTGGCTAAAATAAAGTGCTGGATTGAAGTTGTTTGGAAAGCTTGTCTAGAGAAACATTGTAATCTGATTTAACCCATAAAATGTTGCTCAGACTTGTATTAGAGATTCCAGACAATACCAGAAGGAGCCATAACTTTTTAAAGGCACTGAAAAGTGGCCTTAGATTTAGAATCCAATGTTTCTTACGTATAAACAGTTTATAGTCTTCATTACATCTCACAGATTTGTAATTAACTGCTAAATGAAAGATCGCAAATTGACTGGGAGTATATTCAGATATTCTTTGATACAGCTCCAAGCAGATTCAAAGGCATATACAATCTCATTGTATGGCCCTTCTGTATCTRTTTAACTAGAATATTTCTGAATACTGTATTATTCTGCCCATCAATTAAAAACTGTGCTGCCTGACTAGCCCATCTTTGAAATTCTACCCACCTAGCCTTAATTTCGYCATAACATTCTTTGGTGGTATATGCCCATCTTTGGACATATATGTTCCTTCAATCAAATAGATATCCTGTTATAAAATATAGATATCACCACACTTAAAGTAGTATTTTATGCAAAGCCTTTTCCATATATACAGGTAGATAGATAAGCATTTATACCACTGTAAAAAACTTCCTCTCATTTGCAGAGTTCACCAGGAGCTCATCAGCTAATTACCTCTCACTACTAAGAAGAAAAGATGAGTGTTGGCTTTGATGAAATTTCCTATGAGCTCTCATTTACTAGGGAACTGCTTGGTCACTACCCTGATGATGGCTCCTGAACTACCTTACTATCTTAATGTAATTTCAGCGAGTGCTCAGGCATCCTGGATGCTTTTCTTGTCCTAGTGAAAGGACAAAACCCCAAAACCCTGAGGTGTTGGGAAGCAAGGGGCTTTGGGGACTGCAGTTAAGCAAGACTATTCAGTCCTCAGTTCAGGCAAATGGATTCCTAGATGACACAAACAGCATGGCTACATTGTCAAAGAACCAGACCTGCCAGTTAGCACTCCAGCAGCAACCTCTGCTGGCTGATGTGCATTGTGGCAAAAGAGAAACCCGTAAAATGTGGTATGAACAAATCATGCTGGAAATTGTGGCTTTTTTTTTTCTTTGGATGTGAACTTTGCACTTGCAACACTACTCTTGGAAATGAATCTTTCACTTCTACACCCCTGAAAGGCAGTGAAATTCAAGAAATACCCATGTGGTGCTGCTTGTGGCCCTCAACTTMGTACTGGAAAGAGTGCCACTAAAGGGGTGAAAACAGTCCACGTTTCTCTCTTATCCATCCTGGGTGTCCTATAAGACTTCCAACTGTAGTGGTATTTATTCATGCGAACAACACTCCACTTTTGTCATCACTTTCAAAACTCAAAAACCCACTAGAAAGTAATGCTATTCAGGCATTATTTGCTTAGATTAAAAGTGAATTAATGACCAATAAATACAGCAAGTTGATCATATCAACCTATTGATTTTTAAGAGGCAGTACTAAATGGAAATCTCTGCTCTTATCTACATGTTAGCTCTCTGAAAGTAGATTATGTTACTTTTTGCCAGTACTAACAGCTGCTCTCATAGCACTCACTTGAAGGATTTGGTAAGGGAGACATCTTTCACATACGTGAAGCTAGGAAAAGATAGGGATGTCTACATTTTCTTTTAAGCAACTCCTTGCTCCTAAGCTTGAGGTAGCTGGGCTTGATCCTCAGAGGCTGCAAGCAACTCAGCRTGGTATAGGATGTCAGTGTGAACTGTCATTGTGTTACAACTTTGAAAAATGGATAAAAAGTACTTCGAGTGCCATATGTTGAAGAACGCTTCTGAAAACCTGGGGCTAAATGTTTTGCCCAAGACTGCAAAGTAGCGCATTGATGTTAGAGGCAGAATTAGAGCGCAGGACATGCTGTCTCTTGGCCCTTCTGCTCAGGCTGTTTGAGCACACTGCCAGCAAACTGTCAGCAAAACATAAAAACAGACGACAGTGTAGCCACCCCCATTAATAATATCCCTGTTAGAATTCCAAAAAGGAAACATTTTTATATTTTTTATACATCACAAGAAAAATCACAAGAAAATCTTTGGACAGAGAATCAGTCCAAAATGGATTGGTCTTTACCAAGCACAGTGTGCTTGCTGTATGTGTATGATGTGTCCTTCCACTGGGTATTTCTCCTTTAACTTTGCGTTGCTGCCACGTCAATGTAACTGTGGGAAAATTGCTTAGAGTAAGTATGTATTTTCCATTACATCCTTCTGCTGTCTGAAAATTGTATTTAATATTCTCCCTCCTCCCCAGCATATTACAATTCTTTGAAATGTAGCTATCAAGAGAAAGATAACTATAAATAAGAAATAGCACTGGCTCCAGTCTAGGGGTGATGCAGAAAGAGAATGATTTCTCTCTACTTCTTTCTTATGAGTCTTGCTTTCTGGGAAAGATAAGGACATCCTGTCTGCATATCCCATCCCACAGTGCAAGGAACACAGGGAGCCTCTGGTGTGACCCTCCCATAACCACCCAAAGGGGCAACAGACCCTTTCACTTTACAGCAAATCTGTTTTACTATAAAAATGCCAAGTTATCACCAAGATGACTGATTTCCAAGTGAATGAACTGAAACGCAAGCCTGAGTTACAGGGGATGGGGGTAGGAAAAGAGGAGAAGAAAAGAATGTTTTATTAATCAGTCTCAAAGGATAGCTAATTCAGAGGAGCATAAGATACTGTAGAATATTAGTGCTGTCTGCAAAATGTCTTTTGCATCTCCTAGGAGGCTGATATTAGCAGTCTCCAAAAACACTCTTCTTCTCTAACAGTAAATAATCTGATAACAGTGTATTTTATTGGACATTAAATAAATATCTTAAGAGAGAAATAATTTGTAAGGTTGAAAGCTACCAGAATCCAATGCATACACAACAGTGCAGTATGTACTTTMATTAGAAAAGCCTCCAAACGTGTATCATTTGTCCAACTGTAGCAAAAGTATGGCCCACCCACCCTGGAAAGAATGAAATAACTTCTGATTCCAACAGTGTTTCCAGAATTAATAAAATTAGAAAATTATTAAATGGAGGGAAATCAAACTATTAGATGAGGATAAAAAGAATATTGTAKAAAATATATTATATTTATAATGCTGTCAGTAGAAGCTTCTTTCCCTTTTTTAAAGAAGTGATAGGTCATGGTTCCATATTCCCAGTATGTTCCAGTATCATAGAGTAAATAATTCTTCTTACCATTGATTTTCCCTCATCCACTTTTCAGCATTCTGAGCTGATCCCCGGATATACAGAATGGATATGCTTTGTATGCTTTGAAGGTGGCAAGTCTTGGTCAAGATTTGGAACAAGAAATATCATGGCAGAACATGGATATTTTCACAAGATCTGGAGTACTGTCACTACTGGGACCACTACATCCCAGTCGAGATGAAAGTAAATTTAAGAAGCAAACAATGAAGGAATTTGTACAAAAGATTATCAAATAATCTGCTTCAAAAGAATGAAAAACTTATTTACTAGTTAAAACATAATTAATCAATAAAATACATCAGTACATAGAAGAAATGGAGTAACTCCTATACAGCAATGCCAAGTCTTAACTTCTAAAACAATAAATTATACCATTAAAGTTTAATATGGTAGATGTGGTAAAATATTCTATCAGAGAATGTAAATGAAAATGTTCATACAAGTCATACATGACTGTGATATATATATCTTTGGAGATATTTGAAACACAGCTGGACAAGGCCCTGAGCAACCGAGCTGTGCTGGCCATGATTTGAATAGGTGGATGGACCAGATGACCCTCAGAGATCCCTTGCAACATAAATTACTCAATGATTCAGTGGTCCGATCAAAAGAATGTCACTGTTCAGCTGAGATGCAATGCTTATCCCAGCTGCTGCAATGAAAGTTGACTTCTCATTGTAAACTAACTACTCAGCTGAGAAAAAAAGATCCTGACTCAATAAGGAAAAATATCTGATACCAGAAAAAGCAAAAAGAGAAAACAAATGGCTTGTTAAAATTAAATACATAAATGGCATTAATACTCGGTCTCTTTATGTTGTCATATTAACTTCCCTTACAGAGTCTGTGACTTCACTTCACTACAAATCCTCTATCAAGTTAGAAAAGTTAGAATTAAAATCAAATAGATATTCCTGAAAAGACAGAAGAAGAAATGTGTATATTATCTCCTCTCATCACTCAGTGACTCACGACTCATGCTCTGGCTGCATTTCCAAGAGCTCAAGGGATTCCTCCTTGAATCAAACAGATATGAAAGCATATCTCCTTTGCATCATCTGAATGGAATAACATTCTTTTCCACATAAAATTATTCAAAAATTCTGAAGGAATCAAAGTACTTAAAATCCAGATAGATAGTAGCCGTGAAAAAGAATTCAGTATACAAAATGGGCAGACTACTCATCTATTTGAACATCTGTTTTTGGGTCCATATGACTTTTAAAAGTCCAGTGAGAGTCTTAGACAAGAAAATAATACCAACATGCAGCGTCTTTAATTGAGTAATCTAGGGTACTGATTTTCTAACAGAATTTATTAGATCTCATTATGGTCTAGTCCATAACATCCATTTACAAAAAATACATTAGTTATGAGCCTTAACAYTGGAACAACCCATGCTGGTATTATCATAATGATTATTTCCCATTTGGGCAGTGAGGAATCACTTAGGATCTTTCCTTATTTACCAAGACACCACTGTGCAAGGTGCTGCAGGAATGCAGAACAAAAAGACAATGCTCATCCCTCAAATTTGCCATCTATAACTTGACTTGTAACACGGCAGCTGATTCTGCTTTCGTGTGTAGGAGTAAGTGACTATGTACATTCAGCTGCTACACGTGCCTGGGCAGGAGATGTCAGCAACAGTCATGGAAAAGCTCTGCTGCACAGCAGGACCTTACGAGTAGGATGCTGCTCACTGCAACCCTGCAGAACTCCATTCTTTCTGCAAGGCCTATTTAACCACGTATTGTTCAGGTGAGAGGATTTAAGTCTACTTAGTAGCTATGCCAGCCCGCACGTTTTATTTTTAGTGAGTAATACTTTGTCATGGAAATGTAAATACGGAGCCAAGGTCAAAATACATTCTCTACGACAACCCATTCTTTGTGTACCTCATTTGTAAATCAGGCCTTGTGATTTTTGCTGTAAAGCTTTTTATGGTAAAGGTGAAGGCATGCAAAATATTTTTCCATGACAATTACAGCTTTGAAGTCTGCAGCAAACAGGATGGCAAATTAGTGGTTTGATTATACAGCTGGAATCATAGCCATGAACATTTTTTTAGCCATAATGTTCTTAAATTCTGCATTCTATATCTACTCAGATTACTTTAGTGACTCAATTGCAAAGGGTATAAATTCAGTCCTGGTGTAAGCAGGGTGCCACAAGGATTGTTCTGCTTATGACTGGGGTAAACATAGCCTATAACTATTTATCTGCCATATTAAATACAGTGTAAGAATTTTTTTAACTCTCATGTTTGCTTCTTCTATTAACTGTGATCATATAACCACATTTGTGTCCCTTCATTAGATATCTAATTAAACAGAAAGGGAAAAACAAGATGGGTAAGAAAGATCTTTCTGTACACATCTGAGTCATTCTAAAATTTGTACTACTTATCATTCTGTCAACCATCATGAATGCATTTACGTTAAAACAGAAATAACAAAGCACAGAGGATGGCAGATGGTTATGAAATTAATTTCACAACTAAACTCCCTTGATTCTGCAAGCAAAGATGCAAAGAAAGAGAAGAACCCATAGTACAGATCATTCCCATGCATATTACATAATTTGATCTTACTGATATTAGAAAACCCTTCATTTAAAAATATGCTCAAATAAGATGTTTTCCTGAAGCACCAAAATTGTTTGCTTTTCCATCCTCAGAGGGCCTCAGTGAACTCTTTTTTCAGGGAGTCTAAAGATTCATATTAAGTGGAAAACACCTCTTATCACCCTACTTTCATAATATAAGTGTTTTTCGAGGTCAACTCTTGCCTCACTTTCATGCATGAGACAGAGAGAAGAGACACTTTTTTTTTACCATTTGCCATCTCTCATTGCTAGGATGACCTGTACATGAAATAAAACTTGCAAATGTTAGGAAAAYATACTCATAAAAAACAGCAAGTTGAAAAAATGGGTAGCATTTGCCTTTAGCCAAGAAAATACTGCAGTGGTAGCTGCCTTATAGCTTACAGGCATAAGGTTTTCCAAGACTAGTCTAACATTTAAAATATTTAAACTTGCCTAGACAGATTAGTTTAACATCCACTTTAGGGGCCATTTCCCTTTCTATGGAATACTTCAGGATTTTTTAATTATATACAATCCAGACTATTTATTAATAATAATTAATAATTCATTATGTAAGCAATATCCTACTGAGACAATTTTGGGTGCAGCAGGATTTTAGGATATGTTTTTTTAAGAAGCACAAAAATCCTATATGGTTTTGAAACAATTGCCTTTCCTTGATGGATGCCATGCAGGAACAGATCTGTACTTTGGGGCATTGCAGAGATACTGGTGAGGRCTCAGCTGAGTCCCATTTCTCTGTTATGTGTGTAGAATTCAGCATATCTTCCCCAAATGTTTAGCACTTGTTCATTGACTGCTGAATGATTTTTCTCAGAATTGACATACAAACTCATAAACTGGATTAAAAGGAACTAAAAATGAGTCAGAACTTCAGCATCTGTGTGAGCTGGTTCTTTGTCCTCAAAAATACAAACAATAGAATAAAGCAGCCCTTTCAGACTCTTCTTCATATTAAAACTAATTGAGATYTTGCATATAGGCTACATTTGTAGAAACTGCATAGTTGTTGTACCTGTTTATCTGGAAATACTGTAAGAAGGACAGGTCAACAACTCGGATAACTTTTAAATGGAATGGCTGGAATATAGCCTAAATAATGACTACTCTTCCTCTAGATCTAACTCAAAAAGTTCTGCTGGTTTTAATGAGTTGGTGATATGAATAAAGCTGGATACTCATGTCATGTGTCATTACAAGATTACATGTTCCATCTTGCCCTGCTTTTAAAGATCCTGCGGCTATGTTATTGCTCATGTCAGCGCCTGATGGACACCTGGGAGCAGCAGTTGCTTGGTTGTAAATTGGTTAAGATTATATGCTTTTGGTCTTTTCTTAAACACGACATGGGCATTAATGAATAGTACTCAATTGTTCAATTAGAAAACCCGAGTGTTATAAACTCGAAGTCCCACAGTCACCAGCTGGAGTATACACATACATGGCTGTACGTTTCATTATTTGACCAAAATGCATTATCAGAGACTTCGACAGGTATTTACAGGACAAGAAAATATGTCAGCCTCTCTTTCTACACAATTATTGGGTGCTGCGCAAAGACTATTAAGATAAGTGTATACTGGGGATAATTTTCTACCTATCTATCTATTGTGCACAGATGAGGAACCATCAAATGTTTCATATAATGGTTGGCATTACAAAACTAACAAATTATAGTCACGGCTAACATAGGAAACTTGGACATTATGCAGGGATGCAGAAGGGGAAGTCTGCATATTCCATTACAATCCCACCGATGTAGCTAGTTTCCCATAAATTCTGTAAAAAAAAAAAAAAAGAAAGCCTTTTAAAAAAAAAAAGCTTATTCTGAATGAAAGTAACTCATGGATTGTTTATGTAATTGATCTTGGTTTTGCATGTTTGAAGAAACTGCATTGAAGGGAAGGGATTCCAGCAAAACTGGTAACTCCTCTAGCCCCAAATCCACAAACTGTTTTAAAACTATTTATTACTTACTTTCAGAATTTCAGCTGCAGGTAAGGAAATACCTTTTTTTTTTTTTTTTTCCTGTTGTAAAGTCAGAAAATAAAAACAAGATTAAAAAATAATAAGCAAGATTAGTTAATCTCTCTTGTGCGTGCATTATGATATAGTCTGTAGTTTCACGGTTGCCTAGTTTTTTTCCCCCTCCTCAATGGAATCTATACCTGATTCAGTCCACAATATGAATACTGCTCATTTCCTGAAAAAGGAAACAAGGGAAATACCATCCAACAAGACTGTAATGACATTCACTCAGGTCATCAGTGGCCTTGGAATCTCAGAATTCTCTGCACAGACCTCTGTACTTGAACTCTTGTACTCTGTACTGAACTTGAACTTCTGAACTAACAGAATAACTGACATTCTGCCAGTCTCTACTTGGACAAGCCCTGAAGGAAGAAGAGATACTCCTGTATTTGTTGGCACCAAATAAATGCTGAATTTCAGGAACCTCGAGTTATGGTGAGATGTCTTTGTCCTCACTGCTGAACGATCAACTCAAAAGGTGGGGAAAGGGGAGATTAACAGCACAGACCAGCGGCTAAATCATTAGGGAAAGATCATCCACAAAATTTCCAGTCTATCCCAAACCTACACTTCCTAAAAAGAAAATTTGCCAGAATGTTGTATCCTGAACAAACCATAATAGCCAGCATCAGGGAAGAGAGACATATGGCTTGTAAAATTGTAGCACTAATGATTACTCTTGGCAAAGTTATATGACATATTATAAAGAGAAGTGATAGTTGACCTTAAAATTACTAGATCTGCCTGAAAGATGTGTACATATATGTGCACATGCATATTTGTGTATACATATATATTTATGTGTTTAAGGAGGAGACTTTGTAAAATTGCATAGTACGCTGAAAGACATAAACATTTTAAATGCTTATGAGGAGACTTCTTTTAACCATCACAATGACCAGCTCTTTTCTGTAGAGCTATAGTCTTTAACCTATAGGTCAAGACCCTCAAGCAAGTCTTGAAGTGGTAGAAGACAGTAAGCAGCAGCTGCAGTTCAGCTTCCTGCAAGCCGTCCAGAAGCTCTGTCCCCTCAAGGTGGGAAAGTGAGAAAAGACTGCAATGACTGACAGCAAGTGTTTATGTTAGCTAAGGAACTGCCTTTCGTACTGTCAGAAGCTCAGATTTTCCAAAGGAAGGAAAGCGAACATAAACAGTTGCTGCCAGTTATTATTCCCAGTTTTGAAGGCCCTGTTCTGGAGGAGGCAAGCTGCTAACAYAGGCGTAACTTCACTGGGCTGTGCACAAGTAAGAGCTTGCAGTGAGTTCCACTGATGGAATAGGTAAGCATTTAGCTGTACTAAAATCCAAATACTATCCACATACTAGACAAATTAGAAAATCACATTGCTTTCATGTTCACATTTCCTTAAACAAAATTTAAAAAGAATTATATCTGAGGAAACTTTCAAATGGTTGTCATATATGTTGATACACCTATTGACATGCCAAGAAAATGAAATCAAAACTCAAAATATCTTGATGAGGCTTCCAAAAAACACTAACAAAGACTGTCATCTTCATTTCAAATTTACTTTAGAGCCCAAAGAATCTCACTCAGCTCTTCCAGGCTTTTTCTCATGGCAGTAGGTGATGAAAGATATTTTTTTCAGTATTTCTCCAACTAAATTGCAGGCTTAGCAGCATTAAATTGTACATATTTTTGCCATGCTTAGTGGGGYTTAATCTTTAATTTTAAATTGTATAAAAGCCTTACTTTGAAAGTAAACCAGCAAGGAGGCTATTTGTAAGAATGAATGAAGACTTTTTGCCCTTTAAAATACTGCACACAATAACTGTTAATTTGTCATTTTGTATTTTGTGGTTTTGTACCGTCTCTTTTCATGATTTCTACACTGGCTGCACATTCATCTCTTACACATTTCTTATGCTAAGAAGTACACTGCAGAATTTTAATAACAAAAGTGCTATTTCTTATTCTATTAGAGTAAAAAAAAATTGCAGTTCTCAAAAATGGTATTATATAAGAACTGTATTATGGAGGCAGCAATAATAACAAAAAAAAAACTGAAGCTGCTTTGAGATTTGCATTTAAAGCAGCATTCAAAATTTCTTCTTTTGGTTTTCTAACTTTGGCATACTCATTTTTCGAAGGACAATTAAGTATTTCTTGTAGGTGAAATACTTACAGAAAAATGTTTTTCCTACCTCAGATCTTATGTATGTATTTAACATCTTTATCAAAGAATTTTCTATTTTGAATTCGTTTTCTTTCATCATATCCTCTAGAATACAAATTTCTCTGGCCAGTTAGTTGACTTCCTTAATGAGAATCATTTTAACAACATAGATGTTGTAAGTATTTACTTCCAACTTAAGTATGCATGTCAACTTATGTACGTTATGTCACAACCTAAAAGCAACACAAATCTTTCTGTATGTTTAAATGTCAGAAAAAGTGACATTTTTCCTAAGAGAGTATTGGAAAGAAGTACAGTTATACACTGTGCGCTGCTTTGAGCTTGAATTTCAGCTGAAATTAGTTGATAAATTCCTTATCATTTGTGAGTTATTTTACTTTGAATCTTTGAATTAAATAATTCTTTGTTTTCCACTATGGTAGTCTTAAAAGAACTCATCGCTAACCTGGCACCAGGTTGTGAACCAGTGGCTTTGAATAGGTTAAAACTAAGAAATATTGAAATATAATACAGAGTTTTAAACGAAAAGTCATAGTAACAGCAGAGTAATTGTTCAAGTTATAACTTGTATACTTTGCAAGAATTATAAATKCTAAAAATTAGGGCTCTATATGACAGTACAAAAAGAATATTAACTATCCAAAAGGATAGTTTATGTCATAACTTTTGCAACCTTAAAAAAAGCACTAACATGCAATATAGCCAATAATTTACCAAAACCAAACGAAAAAAGTAGCTGAAATTATCCAGCTATGTAACTGGTCTTCTTATAGTTAATATCTACAAATAATTTTCAATCCAACCTGGATGGAATCTGTAAGTTTCAACTACTTTAAGAACTTGGGTGCCTAAATGCCCATTCAAATAAATAATATGACCTGAAAGATGGTTACTTACATGCACATCCTTAAGTCTTACATTGTATTTATCCTATGGAAGGTGATAAGAAAATTATTAAGGTAACTGATTCATGCTTATATAGCATACACCAAACACGTTTGCAAGCCTGATATTTTAATGGTATTCTTTATTTAATTTTATGTATTCATTTTTGCAAACATAGCTTTCCAGCTGCAATTTTTCCAAAGTTTGGAAAGAGTTTCTCCGGTACTCAAGTATATTGTTGCAGCATTGTGAGATGCGTTTCCTAAACACAAACATTATAGGACAGCTTTATTTATTTGTATTGAACATGTACAGATCACCAACCACTTTCCCATAGTGGATACCACCACACACAGAAATACATTCTCCACCACAGCTGAGCTGTGCCTGAGGGTATAAGCTGTGATGCCAGTGCTTTTTATCTTCTGTTAAGTAAAAAAAAAACCCTAAAGTAACAACAGAAATGGTACTGGAAAACCCCAGCCCTCTGCTCTGATCAGTTTGGAATGGGAGGGGAACGGGGCTGGAGTGTCTAGACTGAATTCACTGGAGTTTTGGTGAATGATACAAACTTGCTTTTATTGAGGACAAAATTCATCTGCTTTGCCACTTTTTCACAGTGGATGGCATGTATGATTGAGCTACTCTGAATGTCTTGCCTAGGTGTTCAGAGCTCTGATTGGTACCCAGATTTATTTCATACGTTTTCCTTTAAATCAGTGACCCGCTGCTAGATTACTTTCCACACCAGCACATTATTGGGTAGCCACAGATTCCCAGCCACTTTCACTGGAAGTGTGAAGAGGCTGGGGAAAGAGGTTGTAGTGTAATAACTTTCGCATAGTTGCATGCATATGTATTGGGGGGAGTCTAGGGAGACACAGGTTATCATAATCCTTATAATGAAATACCATTGGAAACAGTGTCTGAAACATATTATAAATCTGTCTTTTAAAATATTAAAATATTATCCCATTCTGCTTAAAAATAAGAAAAACCTGTTTAACTGTAAAAGGTAGTCAAACACTGGAACAGATTGCCCAGAGTAGCGGTACCTCCATCTTTGAAGATACTCAAACCCTGACTAGACACAATCCTGCTCTGGCTGACCTTTCTTTGGACAGGAGGGCTGGACTAGGCAATCTCTAGAGGTCTTTTCCAACCTCAGCAATTCTAAGATTCTATGCTGTGTTTGTTTATTGGGGGAAAAAAATCACAATATCATGCATATTTTCACTATTTGTTGAGCGAGATAGCTAGTCCTAAAGGTGAGAAAGAGGAGCAGCTGCTGTGTTGCAGCACAAAGACTGAGTAGGAATCAGTGCCACTTCGGCAGTCTAACAAAATGGCCTTGATTCTGAAAGAAAATATGCATTGGTAGCCTTGAGGATCTGTCCTAACCATACAACCAGGGCCTAAGAATATAAACAACAAAGGATGTGTATATGTAGTAGGAAGGACGGGAGAATATGTATAGGAAGAAGAAGGAGTGGAAAGAAGGAAGCAGCTGAGTGTGTTCAAATGTGTGATAAATGTGTTAATATTCTTCATACTAATAGAAATACATTAATTGTTCTATAGCAGCTTACCTTAACTTTTATTCAGGACTACTTTCTTAGAGGCATCTTTACCTCCAAAAGTCTAGTAGTGTGACTGGAGGGAAAAGTCTAGTATCTTACAGATCAGGTTAAGGAGGGTGAACAAAAAGGAAAGAATGGAAAGAGCATCAGAGACATAATATCACAAGGAGACAACGAGCTGTTAAAGATGATATTATGAATTGTCAAATGAGGCAGTAAGAAAGAATGGTAAAGAGTAACAGTGTACAGTTGTAAAGGGCTTAGGAAGAATAGTAAAGAGGCTTCAACTTGGCACAGTGAAATCTGCCACAGAGAAAGCCAGCTGCAAACTGAAAGATTAAAAGGATGGAGCAATAAAGATGATTTTGCGATGGTGTTGGGTTAGGAAGTAGTACTAGGGAAGACAAAAATTATGACTATAAGATTCTGAGATATTTAATCTGCAGGCAGGAGATTTGGCTGCCTGGAAAGAAATCACAAGTCATTTCTTAGCAGTATTAGGCAGCAAGATTTAGACAGAAATGGTGATAAAAACATGAAAGCTTAAAATCTCTTATTTCAGTTACTTATGTCTCTGCTGTGGAATTAGATTTGGAGAGAGGCACCATACCATAGTCTCTTTAGGTCACAGAAAGAGGCAAGTTTTAGATAAATATATCTAAAGCAAACTGTATTATTTTATCTTGCAGAATATTTGAAAAATCAAGCCCACAGGTACCATCTTTTACGTAAAATTAAAAAAAAATCTATTCTTTGACAATGCTAGCAACAAGCTTTTATTAAGCAAAGGCAGTGTCTTTCCTTTAGCCTCTCTTCAACTTCTAAATTCCACAGTTCATCTGAGATACATCTTGTATGCAATAGAAGCGTGAGCCTGTGTTTTATCTAGTCTGATAAATGTTCACAGCTTTTGGACAAAAACGGTATTTCTGGGGTCCTGGCAAATGACTGAAAACTCCTGTCCTGTCCTGTCCTGTCTAGCTTTCCTTCCTCAGAAATGCAGATTTTGGGACATATGTCTAATGCAACCTCAGACTGGCATTTAATCCTACATTTCTTCTTTATAAACAACTGTAGTCATGCATCAAGTTGATTGAACCTCATAATGTTCTGTCATCTCTCTAGAAGTGATAGATTTTACCCCTGCTGTTCAGCTTCAGAATAATAACTATTAAAAAAAGGCAAAAAAAAATCATAAAGAAACTAAACAAATTGCAAAACATCACCTTGCATGAACAACACTAGCAAAATTCTTATATTCAAAGACACCCATAAAAACTTGAAGACAGAGATACCTCCATTAATAGTTAGAAGGAAATACAACACCCCCAAAGGGGTTCAATTACTCATATTCTGCCTCACCATCTACCCAACAGCAAACTGAGTCAGATCTTTTTTCTCCTCAGTGTGAAGCACAGATTCAGCTCTGGCTCAACTTTAAAGAACATAAAATCCTGAGTGGGTTCTAATGGACCTGGTTATGTTGCTAACAGAAAACCCTGAAGGATGTGCACTTCACGAGAAATGACAAACACTCTCAACCAAATAATTTGTGCAACTCTTTCTACTGTACCAGAAGCTTCAAAGTTCCACTTGCAGAATCATAAAATTTCCCAATGTAGGAGAGGTTTTCTTGTCAGTCTAAGCATGCATACTGCTCTATTGTGGAAAAATATGTTCTCGCTCTGCTAATGTAATACAAAATAATCATCATAAAAAGTTGGAAAATTTTAATGCTGTTCATATTCACAAAGAAAAAAACCCAGAGCCAACATTTGTAATATTCATGATAACAGCAAGCAATCTTGGCTTATTTCTTTCTTACCCTGCTATGTGTAATAAATAAATAGATCACTCATTAAGAAACTAGGAAACTTTAGAAGAAAAAAAAAACTCTCTGTAGGAGTCACCCTCAGATTAGTTCCAAAGTTCCCATGCTCCATCACATCTACATAAAAAACACATCAAGTAACAGGGCAGACTTGTGCCTTTCACTCCTCGCTTGCTATTTCCTCTTCGCAATTGCTTCAATGGTGAATATTCCGCTGCTTGTCCTGTGACAGCCTTGCTCAACAACACATATATACAGCGACCTTTATGTTCCTTTCTCAAGCAAGAACCACAGCAGGCACTGGAGCATCAGTTTGAATGGGATCTCACCCATAACTTTCGTATGGAAGACACAGTACAAAATGTATACTCATCTTTTCAAATCAGAAGTTTTCTGACTCAATAACACTCTTTATCTTGCTAAAGTTGTTTTACCTATCTGTCACCCACTGTTTCAGAAAATCAAAATGTGCCAGTTTTGCGTATGTGATTTGTGTGTGCTCTTTTTTATCATTTGCTCCTGTACTTCAACTGATATCTGTTTTGGGGAAAAAAAAAGCTAGAAAGCTAGACATGAGCATTCAAAGCTTTGCCCACCTGCTTCAAGACAAGAACTTGAAGCTATTTCTTTCACATCCCCGGTGCAATTCCCGACCATACTATAAAAAGACTATAAAAAAAAGAAAAAGAAAAAAACCTGAAGTTGTTCCATTTCTGTAAATTGAACTACAGATACAGAATGAGAAAAAGAGGGAGAGAGAAAAAAAGTCCAGTAGCATTGTCCAGTAGCCAGGGCAGATACCTCAGCTATTGGACACTCGGTTTAAATGCTTGCTCTGAAAAAGAATTCCATGTCCCATGGAAATGTCCTGTCACTGGATCACATATTCTTAGTATCAGTATTTTTTTTCAGAGGACTTGCAGAAGGAAAAGGAGACTTTAAAATATCTTGAGTTTATCCTAATTTTTATAGGAATACTCTGGAAATTCTGAAGATATTTTCCACCAACCTCTACACACAATGTCTGGAAACACTTTTCAAGATGTAAAGTTCCTGTTTTTAAATGAACAGTGGAAATGATATTCTTGAAAGGACCTGTGTTTATCTCTCTGCTTCAAACTATATTTTTATGTAGAACTAGTAAGTCCTGAAATGCTGTACATTGAGAACTGACATTTGGCACAGAATTAGACTCTTATTCAGAAAACTTACAGCAAATAACCTCACCGACTGAGCCAAGCCGCCTTCAGTGAATGAAGTAAGAAGACGTGCAGAAGAGGCACGTCTAAAGAAGCTGTATTCCAACTAGGTCTCTATGTAGCTTGGGAAAGTAAGCTCTAGGATTGCAGCAGCAGCAGCGACATCAGTTAAGAAAGTTAACCTACTGCTGTATCCACCTTTATTCGATTAAACCACTAAGAAACACAATTTCTCTGTAGAGCCAGCTAAAGCCTTGTAGCTAACATACCTTACATAGAATTCTCCTAATAGAAAAAGCTGCTATAATATGCTACACTTTTAGAATGCAAAATAGATCTTGTTTCATTTTCATATTTGAAAACCATGAAATTCTAAATCAATTGGTAGATTCTTTGCCACATAGTATAATATGTAAGTATTTAATAATATATAATACTACAATATATTATAATATATGTTAATATATTCATAATACAAATAGCACATTTTTGGAGGTGATAAGGATGTAGGGAGTCCTACTTGGGCACAAGCTGAGTACAGGAGAATTCCCATCACTAGCTTCCATTACAAAAATGGCATTGAAAACAAAATGTTTTCAAAACATTATATTTGTAAAGACAACCCCAGCCCTTCGTGTTTATCATTGCCTTAGTGTAACTACAAATAGTATACATTTTTACTGAGCTTTTGTACTTACTAAGAGCAAAGCTGTAGATTCTTGGAAGACAATCTTCAGCATCCTGGGAAGAACATCCTTCAAATAAATGTGACTTTCCTTTTACTACACTATAACACAAAGCAAAGATTGTACAATTGTTTCATAAAACAGCTTCTGAATGAATCGGTAGAATTTCTATAAAATCAGCCTGTTTTTAGATTTATTCTTTATAGCAAATCATGCATGTAAACCATTTCTTAGATTCTGGCAGATTAAAACTCACCTGCAATCTGATGAAAATCTTTACGGTAACATTGCTTGCATCTACACTTTCTATTTTACTCTTCAGGATATTAAAATGGCAGATAATTGTGCAGATTTCAGAAGTGTTACAGAGAAAGCTGTCCTTTGATTCTGAGAATTGAACAGGCCTACTGTGAGCTCATCTCTGAGTCACTGAAAAAAAGTGTTGTTTTTGCCCTTATGACACATCTTTAAACAGTGTGAACCTCCTGTGTTGCCTCAGAACATGTGTCAATTCACAAATATTCCCCAAGCTTTGCACATTCCTACTTCTCCATAACAGCATTTGTAAGGAAATTAATTTTATTTTCAGGTCTCCAAAAAAGAAATTACAAAAAAGGAAAGTATTTCTTAATTGAGGCAAGAACATGGCAGTGCTCTTAACCCCCAAATGGAAATTGCTGATGTATTCAAGGAAAATTAATCTACAGATTAAAAATCTGGAAAGCAAAATTGCATTCCTGATAAAAACGTGTATTTTCATATACTTATATAGTTTAAAGAATGTGTATGTCTTTGCAATATATTGATCCATTATCTTGCTTTTGAAAAAGCTAGATATTCTTCTGTCTAAAGCACGTATCTCTAAAATAATGACACAGTACTAGAAATAATATATATGGAGCAAAAGTGCAGACAGTTACTTTATTTGACAATAGCAAGTTTAATTTTTGTGAGTCATCTCACAGGTCTTGGATATTTAATACCAATGCTTACACAGGAGGTGGAAGTCTTATTAAAAAAAAGGTTTACTACGCCAAATGGGACACTGATATGGGAGTTACAATGATTATAAATATGTGCCTCAAAAACAGACGATTTCAGAACACAGTTATTTCAGCTATTTTCCTGACAGTCCTTCTACTCATCTCTCATGGTTGAAGACTCCTTGCCACATAACTGTTTGCCACTCTCATGTTTTTGGTTTATTTGCTGGCTGTACCATATGAAACTGATTCCAAGTATCAAAATGAAATATTTTTGAAAGGAGAAATCAGTCACAAGTTTTATGTGCTTACTATAATTCTTCTATTTACAAAAATACATATTACAATGACAAATACATGCACGGTCCAGAGGGGAGTGCTGAGAATGAAGGCTCCGAGGTTCTAGGCCTTATCTAACCACAAGCTTCTAATAACACTAAAATAGCTGTTTTTCACTCTCCTCATTTCTAAAAAGGAACTAATACTAAGTAACTTCATAGGAATGCTKTAAGTTTTGATCACCTGATACTCTAAAAATCTTCAGGATTCTTAAAAGTGGCAAAATGTTCTGATTTCTTTTTAGATTAAAAATTTTGTTTTTCTTTAAGAATGTATTTTTCTCCAGTGCACTAACTGGCTCCATATGGGTAAAGCCTGTGCGAGAGGCAGTGAAGACAATAGCATAAATCAGGGGTAACATTAAGGAACCTTACAGATGATTCCAAAATTGTTAACAAATGTGATCTTTTGCTGTGGGATATTTTCTATGGTGTGTTTCCACTTAGCAGTCGGATAGTTTACTGCACTCGAGCATATGAAGTTCTATGGATGTGCGTTTCCTGAGAGGCCTGACACTGAGAGCAGAACTTTGCCTAGATTAGAGACAGTTGCATCAGCAAATGCTCTGCTACACTTCACTCCAGCACGTTGCACAAGATTACMTGAATATAATTATATGAGAACAAATACCTCTAATTCAAGCACAGCTGGAAACCTCCCGCCATGTCAGCTTCATTTGGTTCCCTTATAGCAGCATTCCTCAACCTTCTTAATCAGACCACCTAGCTTCTTTAAAACACATATACACACACCCACACACATGCACCCACCCTTCTACTGTTAAGCAGCAGACAAGGGAGCTCAGAACTGCTGTGTGTCATGTAAGTAAAAGTTATTGTTATACAAATTGTGTATTATTTCAAAATTAGAAACAATGAAGTATAGAATACAGAAGATACTGGCAGCAATCATGAACTGGCTCCTAACCTTCCCTCAGGGCACTTACTATTTCTTTGATTGCAATATTTTTATGAACTATCTTCTGCTGTCTTTTGAGTAATTTATAACTCACGGGTAATGTGCTAAATGACACTGCCGATGTACTAATGAGCTCCCACTAGTAGAAAAGAAATATACTTAACACCTGATACTGAGTTGGAGTAGAGAGAGGGCTTTAAGCCCTCAGGGCTGTGAGGGAAGGAAGACGTACACAGTCTATGTCCAGATCCTTAGAAGGGTCCATACTGGCCTCCTCGTACAATCAGTAAGATACTCAGCTGACAGCAGTTTCAGGACATGTTGTCTTATGCTTCCTTCAAGGGGAATCGGTAGTTTCAGAGAAAGATCTAAAGGCGCAGAATGCAAATCTTATTGGTTTGTAAGAGATACAGGACTCAGTTCTCCAGATCCTCAGGGATCTTGGAGGCAAGTCCACTGTGACATAAAATACGCTTCTATCATGCTAGCACAGAAAATATATGATTGAAATCTTTAAAAGAAAAAGGAATCGTTGTCAGACATGTTTTTTTCTGTTAAATGGGCAAGTGACTCCCTACGTGGATTCACAAAAGCTGCTGTTTAACCTGGAAAAGGAAATAAGAGACAGGGCTTTTTCATTTTTTCCTTTTCGCCCATGAAGGAAAGGAGCCATATGTGCTGTCACTTTGGGAATCATAGAATCATAGAAGAAGGTATGTCATTTGTTTGAAAAGAATTACATATACAAATGTCTGTTTTTGTTTGTCCCCTCCATCCTTTGCCATGTTTGCATGAAAATAAAGAGCTTACAAGAATGTTTGCAGTAAAATCTTTATCAAGCCCCTTGCCGAAGGGGTCCCATGAAGGAGAATACTTCTAACTGGATCCTCAAAAAGCCCATCAGTTTTCATACAGGGATAAAGCATTATTATTATTCACACACTTTTTGAAAACATATTTAACTATTATGACTGGCTATATATAAATAGCAAGCGTGAGGGAGAACATGCTGTGCAAAATGACTGCTCTTCCTGTCTGTCCCTTATAGCCGTGCAAAATATAGAGAACTCCAACTTTGTATGAAAGGAAAGAGGCTTCTAAACTGACTTGAAAATGCGCTTATACTTTAGCAGTTCTAGGACTGCTTTGTTTTTTTTAACGCTTTCTGAAGCTCTGAAGGTAAAATCCAAGGTTTGATATTAAAAATAAATACAAAAAAAAAACTATAAAAGAACCATAAACTAAAGCCAAATAATTGTCCAAGAGGGAATTCTGAAAAATGGTGCAGGTGTAAACACAGCTGCAAGGGAAACAACTGATTCTATTAAACTTTAACATGCTGTGTACTGGAGGCAGATGTTCATAACTTCTAACTTTCTCAGAAAAGGCCTTAACTGGCTACATACTACCATAATTCACAATTTCTCTGTACCTGTAATTTATAGCGATATGCTGATTGAGTATGCTGTGAGCATATATATTCATTTTCATTAATTACCTTGGCTTTTTAAAGTGCTACTTTGTTAATCACTAGCTATTAGTGATAGCTTTTGACCGGTATATATTTTAGGATGCTTTTCTTCAAATTGAAAGGGATATTCAAAATAACGAGTAATTTATAGAATGATATTAATATTCCCGTAAAAAAAGATGAAGCTATACTATTACAAGCTATTTCTCATCATGCACTGCAAACTGACAACTGGAGCTAGTTTTTTTCTGAATGGAAGACCCTCATGGGAAATATGAGTCCCAGGGCAAGCAGTGGTGATGGTGATGACCATCCCTGTTGCAGGAAGCCACTAAACACAGCTTGTAATGTTTGGCAGTATGTGAATATACCAGCCAAAGAGAAGTGCTGGAAGTGTTTACAGAGAAATGGTGGGATAGCTCACATGACTGGAATGCTGTCATGGATGGCTATGTGCTTTTTAGGAAAGACATGCCAGAAAGGCGAGGTGGTGGAGTTGCTCTTTATGTGAGAGCGCAACTGGAATGCATGGAGCTCTGCCTAGGGGCAGAGGAGGAGGAGGCAGTCAAGAGCTTACCGGTAAAGATCAAAGGGCAGGCTAGCATGGGGTACACTGTTGTAGTATCTACTACAGGCCACCTGACCAGGAAGAGGAACTTGATGAGGCCTTCTACAGACAGCTGGAAGTAGCCTCACAATCACAGGCCTAGTTCTCATGGGAGACTTCATCCACCCTGACATCTGCTGGAAGAACAACACAGCTAGGCACATACAATCCAGGAGGCTCCTGCAGTGCATTGTTGATAACTTCTTGTCACAGGTGATGGAGGAGCCTACGAGGAAGGAGGTCCCTCTGGACCTTGTCCTAACCAACAAAGGACTGGTTGGAGATGTGAAGGTTGGGGGCAGCCTTGGCTGCAGTGACCATGAGATGGTGGCGTTCAGGATCCTGCAGGAAAGAAGTAAGGCAACAAGCAGGATTGCAACCCTGGACTTCAGGAGAGCAGACTTTGGGCTCTTCAGAGGCCTACTTGGAGGAATCCCATGGGTTAAGGCCGTAGAAGGAAGGGGGGTCCAGGAGAGCTGGCTAGTATTCAAGCTTCACTTCCTTCAAGCTAAAGAGCAGTGTATCCCAAGGAGAAAGAAATGCAGCAAAGGGGGCAGGAGACCTGCATGGATGAGGAAGGAGCTCCTGGCAAAACTCCAACAGAAGAAGAAAGTACACAAAATGTGGAAGAGGGGACAAGCTGCTTGGGAGAATTATAGGAATGCAGTTAGAGTATGTAGAGATGTGGCAAGGAAGGCTAAGGCCCAGTTGGAATTGAGTCCTGCAAGGGATGTTAAGGACAACAAGAAGGGCTTCTTCAAATACGTCAGTAGCAAGAGGAAGACTGGGGAAAATGTGGACCCACTACTAAATGGGGTAGGGGTTCTGGTGATAAAGGATACAGAGAAGGCAGAATTACTGAATACTTCAGTCTTCACTCCCAAGGGCAGCCCCCAGGAATCCCAGAGCCTGGAGACAAGGGATAAAGTCTGGAGAAAGGAAGACTTTCCTTTGGTTGAGGAGCATAGGATCAGAGACCTTCTGGGCAGGCTAGACATCCACAAATCCATGGGCCCTGATGGGATGCACCCAGAGGTACTGAGGGAGCTGGCGGATGTTGTTGCCAGGCCACTCTCCATCATCTTTGAAAGGTCCTGGAGAACTGGAAAGGTGCCTGAGGACTGGAAGAAAGCCAATGTCACTCCCATCTTCAAAAAGGACAAGAAGGAGGACCAACGAAACTAAAGGCCGGTCAGCCTCACATTCATGCCTGGAAAGGTGATGGAACAGCTCATTCTGGATGTCATCTCCAGGCATATGGAGGAAAAGGTGGTGATRGGGAGTAGTCAGCATTGATTCACCAAGGGGGAATCCTGCTTAACCAATACGATAGCCTTCTCTGATGGAATGACTGTCTGGGTAGTTGAGGGGAGAGCAGTGGACGTTGTGTACCTTGACTTCAGCAAGGCTTTTGACACTGTCTCCCATAATGTCCTCAAAGCTCAGGAAGCTAGATGAGTGGACTGTGAGGTGGATTGGAAACTGGCTGAATGGCACAGATCAGAGGGTTGTCATCAGTGGCATAGAGTCTAACTGCAGGCCCATGGCTAATGGAGTTCCCCAGGGCTCAGTACTGGGTCTCATCCCATTCAACTTATTCMTCARTGACCTGGATGAGGGGACAGAGTGCCTCCTCAGCAAGTTTGCTGATGATACCAAGCTGGGAGGAGTGGCTGACACACCTGAGCGCTGTGCTGACATTCAGAGAGACCTGGACAGGCTGGAGAGTTGGGCGGAGAGGAACCTCATGAGGCTCAACAAGGGCAAGCGCAGAGTCCTGCACCTAGGGAAAAATAACCGTAGACACCAGCCCAGGCTGGGGGCTGACCTGCTGGAGAGCATCTCTGCAGAGAAGGACCTGGGAGTGCTAGTGGATGACAAGTTGACCATGAGCCAGCAATGTGCCCTTGTGGCCAGGGAGGCCAATGGTATCCTGGGCTGCATTGGGAAGAGTGTTGCCAGTAGGTTGAGGGAGGTGATCCTGCCCCTCTACTCAGCTCTTGTGAGGCCACATCTCAAGCGCTGTGTCCAGTTCTGGGCTCCCCAGTACAAGAGGGACATGTAGCTACTGGAGAGAGTCCAGCGTAGGGCTACAAAGATGATCAGAGGGCTGGAGCACCTGCCCTATGAGGAACGGCTGCGAGAGCTGGGCCCAGCTTAGGGCCTGTCTTTAGCCTGGGGAAGAGAAGCCTGAGGGGGGATCTTATCAATGTGTACAAGTACCTGAAGGGAGGGTGTCAAGGGGACAGGGACAAACTCTTTTCAGTTGTCCCATGTGACAGGACAAGAGGCAATGGGCAGAAACTGAACCACAGGAAGTTCTGCCTGACTGTGAGGGGGAATTTCTTCTCTGTGAGAGTGACGGAGCACTGGACCAGGTTGCCCAGAGAGGTTGTGGAGTCTCCTTCTCTGGAGATTTTCAAAGCCCGCCCAGATGTAACCCTGTTTAACATGCTCTAGGTGACCCTGCTTGAGCGGGGGGGGGGTTGGACTGGATGATATCCAGAAGTCCCTTCCAGCCTTACCAATTCTAGGATGCTGTGATTCTATGTTTCAGCCTCTATGCTCTTTTGCATCTAACATCTTAAATCACTGTTATAGTTCAGGTTCTATTCTTTTACTAAATGTAGTACATAGAAAGTGAAAACTGAATCCTTTTCCTTTAAGTGGTGGAATATGTGATGTTTAAGGTCAGGGGTATAGGCCACTAATCACAACAATCAAAGCTTTTCTACTGCCCAAGTACCGGGCCTGAGGCCGGGTTATGGCTCAAAAACCTTTGGTTTCACACCAGAGAAGTGAACTTAGTAGTATTAGCAGTAGACAGACTTAACTGGATAAAGACAACATTAGCTGAAATTCCAATACAGAAAAGATCTTGTTTGCAGCTATATACATTGGAATCTTTCATATTTACATTTCTTCTCTTGAGTAAATTCAAGTTTAAGTAAATATGTTCTGCCTTCTTGACCTTTCTCAGTATTTTGAATTGCCTACACTATATTCTTTATCTCATCTGTTAAATTATGCAATCTGTTGTAAACTGTTAAACTACAACTATCTGCAGTTCAGTGATTAAGTGATTCTTGTAATAAAACATGGGTAAGTAGTGCCCACTACAGTTAAGTCTGAGTTCCTATTTCCATTGCTTAGGTGTGTAGTAAATAAATTCATTTAGGGATTACCTTAAACAAAGTAGGTTCTGTGTTTATAGAAGTCAAATATCATCTTTATTTTTTCTTGTTTAAGTTGAACTCTTGCATTTGGGTTGCTGGCACCTGTAACTATTTACAGGTTAAACCTGCAATTTTCTGTCGACAAGGATTATTCAGTATTTTAATTTAGAGATTTTTTGTCAATAATTTCTACAGCTAAAATCCACTAAGAAAGCAGAAGAGATGCGTACATATATAAAGCAAAGGCAATTTAAAAATATGGAACAATATTAATCAGACCTGTCCCATATTTGTCCAAATCTGGATCTCACTCAGTTGGTAAAGCCGAATTTTGATAATAATGTAATTTTCACAGCAATGTTTCTTTTCCTTCGATTATCTACTTGTCCTGAAGTGTAAACACAAGCAAAAGCCTAGCAAAGAGATAGAAGTGTGAGTGCCTTGGAAACAGAGCATAAGGTCAACTTTGCTGCATGCCTGCAGCATTGTTGAACAGTAAGTCCTGCCTCAATCATTTCAGAATAACTGAGGACAGTAGAACCTTGTGAAACTATCTTCTTTATAAGTCCGCTCCCATCAGAAACCAGCTGAAGGGGTTACTGGGTCTTAAACAGTGATCTAGACTTTTTTAATCACTGCTGTTAGTCAATAAGGTTTCCCATAATGCCTGTGTATGCATTCTCCTTAACGCTGACATCCCTTTTCAGAATGAAAGCAGATTATGTTTTGAGTTCTGCATAGGTGTCCTGCTTCCTTTAATCCTCCAAGACCCTAATATGGGCTTACTTTCAACATTCCATATTCCATAGCTTTGGAAGACTGCATATTATGAACAGAATCAGCATGTTCCTTAATAATAAAGATATTCAGTGAACCTCTGTGTCTCATCCTTAATAAGATGATGTGTGGCTATGTAGGAAGTATTTTAATTAAATAAGACTTCTAGGGCTCCAGGCTCTTAATTTAAAGACAGCTGTAGATAAGTTTTTTTTAAACTACATATGCCTACTGTATAGGCTCCACATCCCACCCGTGTCCTTGTCCTGACATGTTCTCAGCATCTGTGGTTCTCATTACAGCTGAAGGTGATGGAGGTCACTGACCTGCCTATTTCTCTGACAATGTCAAAGGGTGCCCAGCACAGCTGAAAATTTGGCTATTCACTTTAAGGTAATCATTTTTAGATAATCAGCTTTGAAAAATTTTAGCCTGCTTGTTTGCTAATACATGCCCTATTACACAGCCCATACATCCTCTGTGTTGCTGAATGTATCAATATCTTAATTTCTGAAATTCATAAATCCATAAATATTCCTGTACTTTTCAAGTAGGAGTGCAGGGCTATACAGTATACTTCTTTCTACAACACTTAACTAGTAGAACCCTCTGCTATAAGTAGAGAGACCCCCCCCCMAAAAAAAAAAAGGTGTTTTTAAAGGAATTTGAGCATAGAATGGTCAGTTTTGAGTTATAGGGATAAAGCTTTTGAAACTCCTACAGTGGGTTAGGAAATTAATTGGCTTAATCTTTTTCTTCTGACAGATACACCACTACATAACTATCAGTCCTTTATATGAATTCTGAAGTAACTGATGCAAAAGACTGTCAGGTGCTGGACCTGACCATGTTTTTTTTTTAAAAATTTGAGTAACTGGATACAGTTTTAACGGGTCTCATTTTTCTTTCTTGATTTCCCATGATCCTAGCATTCTCAATTAGAATGTAATTTATGACTATATTAAAAAGCAGGCATTTTTCATTGCATATTTAGAACTTGAGTTTGAACACAGATACATCTAAGCTGGCTGTACTTGAATTAACATGGAAGCAGAATTTGCTATTTAAAACAGACATATCACTGAGTGCCACGCTCGATCTGATGTATAACTCTTGATTATCAGATGGGGTACTGTAATATGTATGTACATAAAAATATGTATCATTCTCTAACTGTCTGTGGTTTTTGTGAAGTCAACACTGCTGTTTTTATTTCATCTGTAATAGCATCTGTGAAGATACTGTGCCTATATGGAAAGCGCAAAGCTGTCCAGCATGGAATGGCTACTTTTCCACAGAAAACATTGATCCAGAACATTTGTATGTTCAGTCAGTTATACAAAACAAGTTCTTGAACCCTAATTCTCCATTAGATTCCAACTATATGGTCCTCCATTATTCTTGCTCTTTGAATGAATTTCAGAGATTACTTTAGCAGTTCTACTGAGTCAGTGACCAGACACCACATATCTGTAACCAACATTAACTGGAGCTCTTGTTTGTCCTATGTGTTGCAATACAGAGTTGACATACCAAGCAACTGTTCTCTAATTGATACAGAAGCTGAAATAGGCAGTACTCCAGAGGAAGATGCATGTTCAGCTGACTTTTCCTTGTCCCTTTCCCAACTATGAAGCAATTTCACATCGAACAGCAGAGAAAAACACTCAAGCCAACTAGTCTTTACAATTAATCAGAAAAAACAATCTTTTAAAATGTTTGCATACTAATCTGCCAGGTCTTCTTTGACTACACTAACAACTCAACAATAAGCCTTGTTATTCATTAGCAATGAAACTTTGTTTTTAAAAGGATATCTATCGAAGTTTGGTTAAATCAGCTATCGTATTTCCATACACTTGACAGTAAAGCACCCCATAAAGAAGTACTTTGAGCAGAAAACCTGACTGGAGGTCTACCCCCAGATGAATTGTATAAAATACAAAAATAAAATGTGCCTTCTACCTTCTACAGTTCACACAAGAGCAACACTTTGTTCCCTGAATGACTACTGACTATCATACTTACATATGACCTACTTGACAGATATCAATAGATATAATGGAAATGAAGTCTTCATCATTGCTCAGATAAATCTAAAGCAAATTCACTTAAAAACTCAAATTCTCACACTTTTAATGTACCGCTCTTACAGCTGCACACAAACTAAAGCCAAACCAAACTGAAATTTGCTTCTACAACTGCTTGTCAAAAGTGGGAAATTATCCCATATCCTGCAGCTGTGGAACACAGAACTACATGAACTTTCCTTTAAGTATGTTGGCCTGCAACTTACCACTCATGGGCATTTACATGATACAAGCAGTTCCAGTTGATGCATTTATATATATCTCACGGATAAATGCTTTCACTTCCGTCACTAGCTTTTGCTGTATATTTTTGTATGTCACAAAGTACATCCATAACAACATTCTGTAATGCTAGATGTAATAACTAATTTTGACCTTTGCAACTTTTGCCTGAGAATTAAGCAGACGGCTGTAACAGCTCAGTACTTCACATCTTGCTTTTTAATACTTGCTTAATATATTCAATATTTAAAAGTTGAATATAAATATTTAAAATATTTAAAAATTCTGCTTTTCAACAATTTTCCTAAAAAGGACAGAAATACTTTTTCTTATATTGAACACACTGCATCCTGTAGTATAGGATGTAGATGTAGATGCTTCTGGTAAGGAAGTGAACTATTCAGCTTCTAGGAAGAAAAGCATCGTGAGCCTATAGTTCAATGTCCCTCCTTCCTGTCTTTTCCAAAACAAGTCAAGTTTCTCTGAAACAGTCTTGCAGAAAAATCTAAAATTCAGTTATATTTTAAAAAAAGGATTATGAAAAAGGCATTCGATATGCTAGATATCTAGCAGCAACAATAAACTGTTCTAATAACACTTTATTATGTTACAGACAGAAATATTTCTAGATGTACATACAAACAGCAGGTTAGCAAATAATGATTGTAAAATATATCTAAACAAACTATCATATGGAGAGAGAAGATGCTAACTGATCACATGAAATAAACTAAAAAACATAGGAAATTATAATTATGCAGCTTTTATTTCTATATACACATGAAGCCGCAGAATATAAAAGATTTTGTAATTTTTAAATGGTTGTTAAACCATTTCAATCTTGCTCTCAGTAACACTTCACCATTTCTATGGTGATAACACTTTATATACAGCACAAATGATTGTCCTATTATTGTGAAATATGTTGAAAGCCAGAGGGAGAAATAAATCTGAGTACTTTGCCAGCTAGAAAAGATTAATAATATCTCACTTGTCAACATGTATAAGTCACTGAAATATGTTGGCTGATCATCCTGGCGCAGAGAGATAGATAGATAGAGATTGAAGTTGATATTTTTATTTAGGAGACATTAATAACGACACCATAGTAAGGACTGTTTTTTAAATTAAAGAGGTGTTTAGGATATCACAAGTGACTGGCACAAGAAATAAAACATAAATTGTTACCAAGGGAGTGGGTGAAGAACAGGAATACACAGCAGCACATGATGTATGGAATCCCTCTACAATGACTAGTAAATATTCAGATCAGAAAAAAAAAATCTAGTAGTACTGAAGACTGAAAACAAGACTTTAAAATATATCACTGAATACAGTTTAAAGCAAATCTAATAAAGTATAACAAATCTAAAATAGTCATACTTAAAAAGATGCTATAAATGGAACAGCTTCCAAACATGACTACTGTGTTGCCTGCCACTGCCAAAGCATGTCCATGTCTAAGCTGAAAAAGAAGATGGAGAATAACATGGCTTGCTTAATTAAGGGCAAAAAACGTGAATAAGCTGAAGGTATAACTTAGGATGCCTGAGTGGTAGACGAGATGGATTTGAACATCCAGTCTGAGTAGGGAACTGAACTCAAATCAGTAGTTTCTGAGAAGTGCTCTGCTAGGTGTTAGTTAAAATGATGTGTTGCCACCACTATTCTAAAGAGGAGTCTGTCAAGTTAGCTGCCTGCCAATAGAAAGGATTCATCTCTCTACGTTCTCAGTGAGCGGCTGCATCTCAAGTGACTGCATCTCTGTGAGCAGTAAAAGATCACATGCTCTTCTTTACATAGCGACCCCTCCTAGATAATTCTACGTACATCCTTGTTTAGAACAAGGGAAGCCTGTGCTGCCATTTGGAAGTTTAATTTCTCCTGTTGAAAGCACAGAAAACCTCCATGACCAAAAGAGGTACTTGGAATCACCTTTCTGAATGATTCCCAGAAAATTCTTAATTTTCAAGGTCTCACCTTAAATTCTCCTGCAGTTCTAGCGCTTGTCTTTCTGAAAGCTCATGGCCTGGTCCAGTGAACATATCTGAAAGTTTCTGCTGAGTGGCATCTCCTTGATCTCAGTTTGGCCGTAAGAGTACTCTGGTGGGAAACGGATCTCTATGTCCCAGTGTGGCAAAAGAGCCAGGCATAAGTTAGAAGATAGGCATAAATTCTTTATTCAAGGAAAAAGATGGTAAACTTTTGGTGAGTTTTTAGCTTTTTATTTGTACAGAAGCCAATTCAGTAGTTCTAAACCAATCAAACATACACATTCAAAGTGGCTAAGCCAACAGAAAGAAAAATTGTTAGTGAGAAAGGTGCTTCTGTATACTTTCACTATTAAAACATAAAGATCTTCATATATGCTAAGCACCTGCTAAACACTATGTCTATTGTATAAAAAGTAGATATAAAAATAGCTAAAAAGAAGTTTTGCAGAATTTTCCTGGAGGCTAGCAAAGCTATTCTGTTGCAACCTATGAAGCAGAATAATATCTGCCTATGGCATTCTTCATTTGGAGGGGTCCCGAACCACTCTGCTGACTGTTTATACATTCAAGATTATTCCAGATATGTACTTATACATTATTTTAATATGTTACATTTGAGTGTCACTGAATAGTGGTAAGAACAGGTAAATTTTTGGAAACAAACAAAATCAGATTTTGATCAAACCATGATGCTAAACTCCTTAGTTGCATAATAACTGTAGTATATGTGTGATCTCAAACATAACCATAAATGATCAGAATAACAACTTATTTCTCATGTAAGAGCCAAGAGATTTTTAATTAATGTTAAATTTAATCTTAGGTTGAAACAAGTGTAACAACACAAACAAAAGTCAAAGCTGAATTATAATGTACATGCAGACATACAATGGGAAGGCATTTGACAAGCAAATGGTAAATAACTATAATACACTTATGGCTAGGAGGGTCTCCAATGACCTCTTTTGTAATTGAGTGTCCACTTGCTAATGCCACCTTTGAACTAGGGGAAAAACACATATTATTAAAAAGGTTCCACAAGAACATTCTGAAATTCATTCAGTGGATGAATCAATGACCTTGATTATTTTATTTAAAAGGGGATTTAAAAGAAAGCAACCATTGTTTCTTTACTATGTCTGTGGCTATTCTTTCAGACATTAAAGCACTGTATTTATGACAGTTTTCAAGATCAAAAATAAAAAGTTTAAAGACTGGCAATCAGCAAGTCAGAAGTCAAGTCAAAAATAACCTCTTTTGTTATTTTTCTCTTTTCCTTCAACTCATATTCCACCCACGTTTTGAGCCTGTTTTTTTCACTCATAGTGTAATTACTTTCTGTAGGTTCAATGTATTGCCAGAAACTCAACGCTAGTCTGATTTATCCAGCTCCAGTTCATTCTTTATCTGCCTTAGTAGCAGTTGCCATAACACAAGGTACACTGAACAAAGATGCACACTTGCTGGATGATGTAGCACTATTTACAGGTTACTGGAATACATGGCAAATTACACAGATAGCTGAGACCTCTGCGTTCATGTTGATATGTCTGTAGCATGGCACTACAGTAAACAAAAGTATTTTATATTATTATTAGATTGCACTAGAGAAAAGTTGCATCAGTTGATTGGTAGCTATACTCGCTGTTAATTTTAAGAGTAATTAATCTTATCTACTATATACAATTGATGATCCCCATTATCAGTTAACTGTATCATCATATTTGGGATTTCTACAAAGGAGCAAAACCGAAATTTGGGCCTAAGCCCAGGAATTTACTGAAAATGAAAGAGTAACATACTGAAACAGTTTGGGATTTTAATTCCAACACAGTATAATTGTTCCAGCAGAAGCATGTTGGCTATAAATGGATTATACTAAACTTAATTGTTCCTTTGAAATACAGTTCCAATTTTGAAAAGGAATTCAGACTACAGAAATTGAACATAAAATCATGTTTGTTTCTTCATAATACTAGAAACTCAGCTCTCCAATATAGCCCTCTCTTTGTTTTCCTATACAAATGAGACTGACTGGCAATTTGGGACCCTCAGATATTTATTAGAACTTGATCGATAAATACGGATAGTTATCAAGAGATGCCTCCGCTATTGCATGCATATGGAAAGACCCTGAGAGTACATAATTTACATTAAGGCTTTGCACCATTTCAGCTTCAGGATTTATACTAAATGAAAGCTCATACTCTGACTAGGGAAGCTACATGTCAAAGCATTTTGTGCAGGGCTTTGATATGTTTTAAATCATAAAAAAAAAAATTATTTTTCCATTACCTCTTACAGTTTGTGCAAATCACGACATCAAGCTTATCACTAGATTACTTTTAATTTCCATGTCTTCCTGTCCCTTTCCATTCCTTCTCACCTTTTTGCTGTCCTTGTAAAGGATAATTTCATTTGGTATTCTTTGTTTTAAAAGTTTTAGATATGAGTGATTTAGCACTAATTAATTTCAAATAACTTCATCGGATGAAGAGTGAGAATGACCCTTGAGATGTCTGTCATCATTCTTAAAGCAAAAATTCAAAGGCATTAGTATAGTTATTACTTAGATTGATATAAAAAAGTAAGTGTGCCAGCACAATAACAACATCACCCCCATGCTAACCAGTCTTTGTTCATAAAAACAAATAAAAAAAATAAAATCTTTCTTCCAAATATATCATGGTATTGACTATGTTACTAATTCCAAATAAAGATTACTTGTGCTGGGATTTTTTTCTAAATGATGTATGGGAAGCGTATAAAATAAGGACTAGTACTAGAGCAGTGCTGGGCTAAACCATGCTAAACAAAAATATACTCTAGTTTGGCCACTGAAGTGGGAAGACTGCTCAGAACACTTCAATAATTTACTCAATTAAGCCTCAAATAGCTTATGCTGAAAGACTATGAAATAATTAAGAAAGCTCAAAAAATTTGAGTTTATAAACTGAAGAGATAAAAAGAAGCTAGTCTTCACAGAATTAGGTAGGTAACTTGAACAAAATAAGAAACAAAATAAATCTGTTCTCAAGCCAGATTAAAAAAATCCTTTTAATTTGAAACTATAACCCCATCTAGTGGGACTCCTTTTTAATAGCTATGCGATAGGATTTGACCTGTTTCTTACTATTACTCTGAATATTTTCTGTTAGTAAACACCACAACAAAAAAGCTGGAAATCTTTGGGTTTTGCTAGCAGTATTTTTTTTCCTTTCCGTCAAAGTTGTCTGTGGTCATGGAAATTAATAAATTGTAAGTGGGGGGCAAGATTATAAAGGAAAATCTCACTGCAGCATGTTACCTGCTTAGCATCCTTGCCTGGGAACAGTGACTGGTGCAGCCTAATTTGAGTTTGTCTGTGTACACAGGTAAATTGCATTACTAGCACCTTCCACTGGCTTTGTTCCTCCTGCTTTTTATAACAATGAAGAAATTGAAGAGGAAAGATGACTCCTCAATTCTAAACTCTTTTTGCCAGGGGCACTGTAATGTATGAAGCAAGCAGAGGGTAACTGGTTTTTCAGGTGTGTAATATCTATAGCTCACTTTATTGTAATACATAGCTGGGACTAAATGCAGAAGTCACGGTGTCTAACCTGCAGAACAAAGTGGCATGCACTACTGCTTCACTGATAGAAACCCTCAAGCTGTTTTTGTTGACAGCTCATTTAGTAAGAGCATCTTCACCAGCATCCTGCCAAGACAGCTTGTACACAGCATTTTCTCACAGGCTGCACAGAGTACTTTCCTCAAGCTCCACACAGCTGGGCCCAAACAATATTATTACTTTCTGAAGACTGTGCAGATCATTACACGATCTTTCATATTTCTTTGATCAGTAGTTATGGCTATCAGTGTTGACACACAAATTATCTCCAATTAACTAGAGAGCATACACCCATTGACACAAATGAGGCAGTCATAGTTCTCTCAGATCTGTCGCTGGATACTGCAAATTTAGCCAGACAGTGCTATTGTGATTTCTGTTTCAAAGACTTCTGGTCTGCTGAGACTGGCAAGACTTGAGCCTTAAAATGTAAGAACAGATACACAAGCCATACCAAACTTCCACCCATCCCAATATCCTGCCGCTGTGATATTAGTGAATACAGAAAGAGTGGAAAAAAATGATCAACAGCAGAGTGATCTTTCTTCCAATAAATTCACCGAGCTTCCAGCAATCTGGAGCTTAGGGATTTTCTTTTGCTTAATAGCCTTTAATGGTGTTTTCTTCCATGAATTTGTCTAACTGCCTTTCAAATCACTTATGCTTTTGAAAAAAAAATGGCGGAAATGAGTTCTAGAATTTAATTACACTTCGCCTGAAAAAATATTTGCTTCTGTTGTTTTAATCTTGTTACCTGATCATTTTATTTAGGACATGCACTTCTGCATAACAAGAAAATAGCAAGTAATGGTAACTTAGTCACTTTCTCCACATCAGTCACAATTTTATACACTTCTGTCATATTCTTCCCTTCCCTCAGTGTATCTTCCACATACTGCAGTTATTCAGTAGACTCTGCTCATCCTTGTCTCCGTGTTTTACATTTATTTTAGTTTTATTATTTTTTGAGGATTTTACACCACAGAGAACTCACAGATTCTTGATATGTTGACATAGCAACATTTTCTTTTTTTTTCCTCATCTACCTGTTTCCTCATATCTCCTATAGTCTTTTCTGAACACTGATGAGCAGTCAAAAAAGTACTTACAAGGTTTCTAATATTTCCTAAATAGGAATAATGAATTCAGAGGTTTACATACCCAATGGCTAATTAGAATCCCTTTCTCCTAGATGAATGATCTTCATTCATCAACAGTTAATTTCAGCTGACATTTTCCCATTCACTCAAGTTCATGATATTCTTCTACCACTCCTTATTGTTCTGATCACACAGAATAGCATTCTGTAATAAACTTAATCTCTTCATTATTAATCTTCGCTTCTAGATCACTTAAGAATATTGCTTAAGAATATTCCAAACTACTAGTATGGAGCACAGAATCTAGGGGAACTCTACTGATAAATTTTTCTTCATAAACTGACTACTTATTCCTTCTTTTTCTTTCCAATTATTTGTTTTAAAATTCTTAACAAATATTATATACTTCGCTCAAGATGGTTGACAAATAAAAAATATGGGACTCATATGCTGAATCAAAAACAAAAAAAAAAGACCATTTTTCACCTCACATTTTACTCTATTATGATATGGCTAATAAATCTAGATTTATGCATACATGAGTTGAAGACAAACTGCTTTTCATGAAAGGAGTTTGCTCATGGAATGAACAGAACTTTTTGACTAAACTGCAAATATCCATAACAAATCTCTTCTACTGTAAACAAAACACCAACTTTATATATTATTCACAGAACTTCCTGGAAGATCTTGCATGGCTGAATGAACAAACAGCAGGACAATTTAGAAAGCCCTCTGCAGAATTCATTGTTGTGCAGCTCTAAATTTATCGTACTTTATCTTGGGCCAGACTCCTTTCAGTGGTGTCCAGTGATAGGATGAGAGGCAATGGACACAAACTGAAGTACAGGAACTTTCAGCTGAACATGAGGAAGAACTTCTTTCCTGTAAAAGTGACTGAGCACTGGAAGAGTTGCCCTGAGAGGCTGTGTGAAGTCTCCATCCTTGGAGATATTCAAAAGCTGTCCAGACACAGTCCTGAGTGACATGCTCTAGGTGACCCTGCTTCAGCAGGGGGGTCGGACTAGATGATCTCCACGGGTCTCTTCCAACTTCAACCATTCTGTGATTCTGTGATACTCCAGTGACAAGCCTTATAGGTAGTTTATATCCTTATATAAACAGATAGATCTTGACTCTACAAGCTGCTGAATAATTTGGCCATAATTTAAAGATGATGAACAGTATGTACTTAACTTGTGCTATACCAAAGACAAAAGATAAAGCTCTAGTGTGTTTAAATCAATGACAAAATTCTAACCTCTTTCAATGAAACCAGATTTCATTTAGAAAGCTCAAGCATTAGTAAGTCCACTGTATAAGAAATACACAAGGAAATAAGGCAAATGCAAAAATCTTCTGTGAGAAAACCTAACTTTAAATTCTGTGTTATGTTACAGCCTTCTCTGAGAAGAAATTACTAGTAGTTGTCTTCATGAGACCTGAATCAATAGCCATCAAAGATGATGGAATATTTTCTATTGATCTGGATCCAGATTGGATTAAGTACATAACAGAGACTAACGCTGACGTTCTCAAAATACAACAGTGACTTCAAGTAATTCTTCTTATATAAATCTGAGGCAGTAGATTAAAACCTGTGATCAGGTTACAGAAGCTGATGTATTAGACTTATAAATTCATACCTTGCTACCTAAGAAGGCTGTTAGAATGCGCCCCCCCCCAAAAAAAAAAGAGCATCTTGCAGCCTGTTAAAAAAATGTAAGGAATGAAATCTTTGTTTTTGGGTCAACAGAAAATTTGTCATGAGTTCAAAGGACCCAAGATATTACTTGTATTTCATAGTACTGCCTACTCTTAAAGAAATGAAAGGTTTTCTAAAAGCCTGTAGTCTGTAGGAATAAAAAAGTGGAAGGAAAGCATGAAACTCTACACAGAGATTGGCTGTGTAGGCTGTGAAAAATCATTTTAAAGAGTATATGCTGGTTTATTAATCTCTATGCAATAAAGGATTGAATTTTGAGTATCTATTCAGTTCATGGTCCAGCATTCCTCTTAAAATGCTGATGTCTAGTTTGAACAAAATGTACAGCTTTAAGAAAGGTCACATAAAGAAGAGAAATATAATTTTTCAAATCAATACTTGCAACTTTGCTAGAAGAGAATGTTTGTTGAACTGTAGCATACTGCAGAAGACAAATTTGCACAGCATGCTACACTTAGCAAGTGTAGTTTGTTACATACTCCAAAAATAGATATAAAAAATGAAATACAAAAAGGCCTTTAAAAGTAGTAATTATTGTAGTAGCAAACAAACAAAACTGATTCTGTAAATACTTTTGTACTTAGCTGCGAGCCAACCAGGCGAGAGCAAACAGAGCTCCCTATTACACCTTCGCGGTGATAAAACGCCGGGATCCAAGACGGTTTAATGAAGCTAACATCAGAGTGCGTGACTCCGGCCTTAGGCACACTCTTATTTCCCTCTTCACAAGGGAAGAACCATAACTGAATGCGTCTCTCCCGGGACCTGCTGGACAGGTAGGGGCCCCTCGGCCCGGAGCCCAACGCCTCAGCCGCGGCCGTTAACCGTCCCTCCCGAGCAGGGGGCGGAGCCGGCGCCGAAACCCCGCCCACCCGGCGCGCGCCTCTATTTATGCTCCGGCGTTGCCACGCCCCCCCCTACCCCCTTCCCGCGGGCGCGCGCGGGCGCTCGGCTTCCGGCAAGTTCCGGGGCCGCGGCGTGGTGTAGTTCCGCCGAGGGGGACGGGGCGCGGGCGGTCACGTGGGCCCGGCGGCGCGGCGGAGCCCCGCCCACGCGGCGGAGGCGGGCGCGGGCGGGAGGCCGCCGCCGCCAGCCCGCTCCGCTGCCGCTGCTCCGCCGGCCCGGCCTCTCCGCGACCATGGTGGGAGCGAAATGAGTCCCGAGCCGGAGCCGCCGCCAGGCTCGGCGCGGGAGGGAGAGGAGGAGGAGGAGGAGGCGGCGGCGGCGGCGCCGGCGCCGAGGGAAGGCGGCGGCGCCAGGCGGGGCGGCTGCATCATGCTGGTGAAGAGGGTCTGCCTGAAGGCGAGCGGCGGCGGCGCGGTGAGTCGGGGCCGGAGGAGAGGAGAGGAGCCGGCCGCGCTCTGCGGGGCCGCGCTGGTGCCCGGCGATGGGCGAGCCGCGCGGGACGCTGCTCGCCGCGGGAGGTGCCCTGATGCCCGGGGGAAGCTTGGCGGATGCGGCTGCCGTCGCGTGCCGTCCGCCCCCCCTCCCCCCGGGCCTGGGGGCCGTTAACGGCCGGCGCTGAGGGGGCAGCGCGCGCCGGTTGCTGCTGCCTTCCCTGCCGGCGCGGGCGGGCCTGGGTGAGGTTGTTACCGAAGGCATCTGTAGGAAGGACTACTTTCGCGTTTGTAAGCGATGCGTGAGGAATTTCTAGCAGAAGCGTATTTCAGGTGGCTTGAGCTTTCCCTTCGTACATCCTTGCTCATAGGCTATCTTAAAAACAAACCTGAGATCGCACCAGCTGAGCTTTGTGTCGTTGGGGCCAGGTGACTTATTCCAGTGTGGGTGGGCCGGGCTGAGAGGATATAACGTGCTCCTGCTTGTAGCAGGTGAACCCAGRGCAAAGAACGGGAGCAGAGGAATTTAGGGAAATGCATAAGGTAACAAAATAGATGATTATGTCATTGACAGCTTTTAAAGGGGCCCAAATGCAAAACTGGGCAAAGATAATAACTYATTTCACTTTCTGTGGTAAGTAATTCCAACTTTACAAAAGAGATTTAAACTTACTTGAAACCTGACTTACTAGCTTTTAATATATGTGTGTATTTATATATTTAGACTCCTTTCATGTTCAGGTGTCCTGAATAATGTATTTAGTGCTCGTTTACTCACCAAATTAGATGTGCTGAAAGCATCATTTATGCTGAAAGTTTTTTTTAACATCCGCACATTTTATCGGATGGCTGACCTCTGCTGCTCGTGTTGTTTCCTCTTCTTCCATGTTCCATGTGTAATGATCCCTTTCCCCTGCCCCCAACCCCAAACACACGCTTGTGCCCTTAAGGGAGTTTGTGTTCTTGTAATGCATCTCCTACAAGACAGGAAGATAYCAGGCTCTAGCCCTATCTTCTGTACATTGGTATAGCTGTAATAAAGTTATCCTTGCATCAGTTTAGGGCCTGCTTTATGATTTCTGACTAAATTGCCTATTTCTGTTTTGTTACTGCAGTTCATATACCTCCCTGTGACACTCACGTGGTTGTCATATTGTTAGAACACTTSCTAAGGCTTTGAATGAGCTTGTTCATTCTAAAATACTAGGGGCTAGATCATGGCTTTAGAGATGAATGTAGAGATCTCTGAAACTTGTGGGAATGCAGCTCTGGCATTTGAAAGTGGAAACTTGCCCTTGGCCTGCTGATGAAGAAATAACAGAAATGAAATTTTGGTGATCTACTTTGGTCTATAAAAGATACTTTATGTAGGACAGAAGAATTYGAACAAAAATTAAGCTAACTTGATGTGACAAAGTGAAAATAATTATGAAGTTATCTGTCAGGTTGCACAAGGCTTTCTCTCCACTCTCCTCCCAGYTTGAGAAGAACAGGTTTCTGTTTCACTTTTTCTGTAATTAACTTCTTCATGTTGAAGTCTTCTCTGGCATTGACTTTCTCGAGTGGAAGAACTAAAGAATAAATGCTGCACAGTGACTTTTCACAAAAGTCAATTATTGGCTCAAAAATAATAAGGCAAAAACTGTGTTTAAGTAAATTCCATTGGAATTAAATCAGTTTCTGTTGGATGTATTACTTGGATTTCAGCAAGCTTCAAAACTTGAAGTAAATGATGCCATGGTCATTGTGTTACTGGTTATGCAATGTTGTTCCAACTAGATTTTGAACACTGATAGTATAAAACTTGGTATGAGTATTTTAAACTTTATGCCATGTACTTAATTTTTATACAGACTATCAGTAGCATGCTGCCATGCTAAAGAAGCTTTTTAGCAAAATACAATGCCATACTGTTCAAATAACTTTATTCTATAGGAGAAAACTTCAAATGGAATATGTAAGGAGAAAAAAATACTTGTGTATCTTTTTGTAAATCAAAACAGTCKCTGTTTTCAGACACTACAAAATGACACAGCTATTGTGGAGACAAAGACCTCTGGTCAACAAAATGAAATGTTTGGCAACAAAATAAAAAGTTTCTGAACCTTAAAACTGTGTGTCTTCAAAGAAACTTTACTAGTCGTTATTCGTTAAACTCTGCTTTACAGAGTGATATGCATTCAGTGCATACCCAAAGAATTGCAGATTTTTATTCTTAGTTTTACAGTTTTTCTAATATTTCATAAAAGAATATAGCATCATGAGATTGATAAAGCACTATTTAAGGGTTAGGAAATTCTTCTGATATGCCTTTCAGTCCAGTGAGCTGGCTTCTTTCTTGCATGTAGGATTTAGAGACTTGCTAGTAGTAAATAGGTGAGTTGAATCAGCAGTTTGGTTATGTAGTTCCTTATGGATCACATTTTAATCCTACAAAAAGAGTCATTTTTCATGTTAAATTTTTTGTAGACTGTTAAATTTGAATAGTCAGAGATAAACTGTTCTGTCTTCTCAAGGTTGTTAATGCCACTCTGAATTTTCACACCATGTTAAATAAAAATAACACTGCTTCTGGACTTTGAATCATTGCAAGGAGTAATTAAGCTACTGTCTTAAATACAAATCATTCTCGTTTCTGTTCATATTGAGAGGTCACTTTCACTCTTTCAAGTTTTCTGTTGTCAGAGCCTAGATGATTAGCAATCTGTAATGTTTTGAGTTGGGGGAGAAGTATGCTAGACTAGAGCAGTGAAAACTTGACTGTGTAACTGAGATTTGATTCTTTAGTACTGAAGTTCCAAGCTTACACTCATTGCCCAGTGGCTATTGGCTATCTGGTGGAGAAGCATGTGAGGTATATAAGTATGTTATGCCTTTGAACTAGCACCTGTACTTTTGAGAGAAAATTCTCCATGCCTTATGTGTGCCTATATTTTGTGAGGAAAGTTAAAGTTCAACACTTGGTAAATCAGCTGGCAGTTTTATATAGTGTAGAATGATGTTTGTGTATTTCTAGAAGTATTTTATTTTGACAATATGGTAGTGTCTAAAGCAGAGCTTTTACAATGTGGCATGCCTACGGTCATTATTATGTTGGATACTCTTCCTATTGCCCAATGACTTGGCTAAAAGACTGAACCAGGTAAGTGTTTTAATGTTTACCGATCCTCAGAGGTTTTCTGTTAACCAGGCTTCTCTAGTGTACATTTAAATGCAAATATGTTCCCAGTATCCCCAAAAAGGACATGGCAGGACATTTTATGCTTTGAGAGTAAATGATGTGAAATGCCACCTCACTTTTTAAAACCTAATGTCTCAGTTTTGCTTAATTCTCTATATTTAATATCATAAGGCAATGACAATTGATTTCTCTTCATCTTATTCAAGTTGCTCTCAGTTTAATAAGTTGCAGTTACATCTTTGCTCAGACGTTTCTGTTGCAGCTTGGACAATCCTACTTCATGATTCTTCCATACCTTTAACAGCCTTTTTCACCCTTTAATGGGCCTCTTCCACTTGTGCTTCTATAAAATATACAGTTCAACAATGTGCATTGTTTCGGACTCTGAACAAAATCAGCAGTCAYGGGATAAGAGGAAAGATCCTTACAAACGAAAATGGGTAAAAGCTCCGGAAGCAGACAGTAAGAACAATCATGCAGGCACRTCACATGCTTATGCGATAATGTAATGTTTTTCTTTCTAATAATGCTTATCACTAAATATACTTTAATCACTGCTGGATTATTAAGGTGGTGTTTTCCATGGTCCAAGGTGATCCAGGATAACATTCCTGAGTGGTAATCATTCTGTATGTGAGGCTAAAATTGTTTCTTCATATTTGCATATATTAAAGTTACCTGCATTAATTTACTTGCCATTTAACTTCCCTGTCATTGACTCCATCAACTTTGACTGTTTTTCATAATTGTCCTTTACCTTTTCTATCCTGAACTGCATTATATCAACCATGCCACACTGTAGTTCACACTTCTTACAGCTCATCTATGAATATATTGAACAAAGATTCTAGAACAGAATGCGGGGATTCATTTAATGTAACTTCTCTCTCCTATAAAATTTTTCTTAAACTTGCCTTGCTTCTTAAGTGAGTTTTTTTAACCCCCTGCAAGAACTTTGCTTCATTCTCTTTTCTTTAAGAGCCTTTGGTGAGGGACCTTGAGTAGTTTACTTGAATTTTCAGAAAGCTTATTAACTTGATCTGCCTTGTCTATACATACACTTTATTCTTTCAAGCTTCTAAAGCATGTTTTCCCTTTAAAAAATCTGCATGGAATTTTTCCATTTCAGATGAGTTGTGGTTCTGATACTGCAGAATTCTAGAATATGATTTATCTTATCTTTTTCTTGAGAGAGTGCATCACAGTCCTAAGCATGTCCAGATACAGATTTATTGAAAGTATTTCTTTTGATGATGGAAACACAAATTTGATCAAAGTACAAACTGAATTAGTTGTGATCTATATTCCAGCTTGTATGCCATTTTTAAAAGGTTAAAAGCTGCATTGTGATTGGAGAGTACTTGTTTTGATTATATTCTCATACTGCGTACAAGTTGAATATTTTAGACTGTCAGTTGGTAATTGCTTCATATGACAAAAGTGACTTATGTCTACAGGGTGCTATTTGCRCTTGAGTTTGAGTGAATTTTTGCCAGTTCTAACAAATGCAAAAAAGATCACAAGACTTTTGTAGGGACCAGGGTATAATTAAGGTGACTTCTAAATAGTCCTTTTTGAATGCTAGACACTAGAATCTAGGAAGGGGGGAGGGGAGCAAGATAAACAAATAATCTGCCTAGAGAGCTAGCTGGGTAATACAGGCAGAGAAAAGAGCCTCTATAACTACAAATTTAGTAAAAACTAAAATACAGTGGTACCATAATGCTTGTGCTAGAGTAAAAACGAATAATGAACCAATGATGCCGTACCAAAAACTGTTTGCTTTTTATCATTGGTCTTGAAAGCATTGAAGTTCTTGGTGGGAGGGGGAAGGTGAGGAGGGAGAGAGGTGAGGGAGAATGAGGAAGTAATAGTGAAGATGTATGTGAAAATGGAATGTGCTTGATAATTTGGTATCACTGTCAAGGTCAAAATGATTCATACAAGAAAGTATGCTTCTGAATAAAAATTTACTTTTGTTCAACTGYTTAGTTTCTTGAAAATACAACAGTTGACCTTAGAGTACAGTGCAGGTGCTGTGCTAAAAGTTTTACTTGTAGCAGTTAATATTTGTAGCGGGAGAATGTTTCTACAGGCTTTTTTTTAAGGCTTTTTCCTTAAATAAAGTAACAATRCTCTTAGTTATGCATTTAAGTGTTGGTTTAAAGTGCTGTGGAAACACTCAATACCCTTTGCCAAATYTCATCCACACTGAGATCTTACTATTTGATGGGAAAAAAATTGGGGTAGGGGAAGGAGGGAAAAGGAAAGTTTCTGTAATTATTAGTTCAGAAGTTCAGCTTCAATTTGATGTTGTATTATCCCTGAGATAACAGGATAATTCAGGTTAGAAGGTTCCTCAAGAGGTCCACCTTCTGACTCACAGCAGGATCAGCTCTGAGGCCAGATCATGTTTCTCAGGGTTTTTATCCATTTGGAGCTTGAAAGCCTCCAAAGACAGAGCCTGCACAAYCTCTCTGGGTGACCTGTTCCACTGCTTGATTGCCCTCAAGGAGGGGGAAAAAGTATGGTGTATTCATCTAATTAAAGCAAGTTTTTTTCTTAATCTGCCTAGTCCTCATTCTCATGCAAATTTGAAAAGTTTGAAAAGGAGCTTTGGAGGGCTTCCTCATTCAAAAAGTGAGAAGTGGTTTTGTTCTGGCATAAGCACATTACTCACAGATGCAAAACAGTAGTGAAATGTTTGAAATTTGCTATTGACATTCGGGGTGCTTTTGCAGCCAATTTGAGCAATGAATGTAAGTAAAGTACAAGCTTGATTTTTGTATAGGTAAACAGTTGGCCTAAAACTTACCATAGAATCATAGAATTGGTAAGGTTGGAAGGGACCTCTGGAGATCATCTAGTCCAACCCTCGAATGAGTGTCCCATACGGGGATCAAACCCGCAACCTTGCAGTTATTAGCACCATGCTCTAACCAACTRGGCTAAACCTAACCCTGTAATATTCATATACAATTACTATAAATTTGAACTTTGCCCTGAAGATTTAGAGTAAAGCTAGCTTTAAAACCTTACCTTAATGTGAAATATTTTAGGGTGAGCTGTAGTTGTTTTCCTTTAGAATCACTAAGAGAAGGTATACTTGCTGCTGCAACATAATAATTTCTTTTGCCTTGTCTGTGAGCAGTGCCTCACCAGCTGGTTTTATAATCTTGATATCTTCTCATGGATTTGTTCATGTTCAACAGCTGTGTTCTAACTTAAGTTTTTCACATCCCGGTAGTTCTTGCTATTGTCCTCAAATTAACATGTGGATTTTTATCCAGCTTCTTAGAATTGGATGTAGGGGGAAAATAAGCTTAAAAGGAGGAAAAACATTGCAAAATTGGAAAAATAATAGCTATTTTGTTAACTTGTGTGACATCTGGCACTCATTTCATAGTGATGGCTTAAATTTTTCCTGTTAAGCATTTGAGATTGTGTAATATTTTGCTTGTTATTGATTATGCAAGTGTAATAGTTTTACCAACAGCTGCATTTGAAAGTGAGCATAATGTTCATACATAATTTCTCAGCCCACACACTAGGCAGTTGTAGGAAAGTCTGCATGGATAGAAAGTAATCCTGTAATAAATTTTAAAGCATTAACATGTTAGAAATGGGGTGGCCCCAGAAAAGTTACTAAGAGTGAGTGGAGGGAGGAAAAGAAAGCAGTTTGTAAATTGACCAGATCCCTGCTACTTCTATTTATATTTTTGTTAAAAAAATTATTTTGCCCCCTCCATATTTTCTAGTTCAAGAATCCTAATGTTCTTTGTGCTTCAAATTGCTACCCATTTTGCATCTGTAGGTCTCAGATTCTCTCTATGCAATTTGCATACAGTTGTCTTCTGTTGCAAAACGCTTTTTCAGTACAGAAATGGACCCTACCCATTTCTTTTGGGATAGATTCTTCTTAAAAGGCCATGTCAAGAGACTTGCTTTTGGGAAACTCCTGAAGCTCTTTTTTGAACYTAGTAGAGGCATTTTTGCCCATTTTAATTAACAGTTTTGGTTGTGTACCTGTTCAGTTGTAAACTACTTCTTTCAAATATCTTGACACAGATTTACAAAAAAAATAAAAATTTGTGATGGGAATTTTTAGAGCCTACTGAAAAGATACCTGCCCTCTGGATGTCTATCTGCATTAGTCTGTTGGACAAAATCAGTGAATTTTTCTTGTTTTCATTATTGTAGTTATCTGATAGTCACTTGCCTGAGTGTTCTTCAGGTAGTCTAGATGGCTAAAGCTCTATAAAGAAAACTGAAAATCATCAGTTACAGTCTATGCAGATCACTGACATTGGTATATCTTAAACTATTYTTATGTCTGTTTTGGAATGCTTGACTTGATTTTCACAGGCATATATTCCTTTCAGGATTTAAATTTTACTTTTCCAGGTTATCTTCTAATTCCAAAAGGGTATAGAGATACTTGCTTTCTTACAGTTCAGTATAACTATCTGCTGCATAACACTGCCAAAAGATGACACTGCCAAATTTCTTTTCATCTCCAAGAAATACTCATTTAGGATCATGGCATTTCTTTCACAGAAGGATCTACGTGGCTGCTGAAAAATAGGCAAATATTTTTGAATATGGAAGTGCATCTTTTTGTTCAACCATCTAAGTCTCAGATGAAGTCCCCATGCAATAAAAACTTTTGGTTTTGTTATGCTCTAAGTCTGGTGCTTAAAAAAGCAGCAACAAAACCCCATAATATTTAGTGTCATTGGAACTGTTTGTGGGAATGTAAAATACCATTGTGTACGGTCCAGCATCACACTTAGTAATGTAGAGGTTGGGGGAAGTAGAATAGGAGGGAGTAGAATAGAGGTGGGGGAAAGTTGGGGAGTCCTTTACTAGTCTCTACTGTAAAGTGTGCCTTTTTCTGAGGGGAGAAAAGTGAGAAGTGGTGAGAAGGTTCTTCAAACTGAAGCATCATCTGTCTTAAACAATATCCTTACTGACAGACATCTTGGCAAAAAATAAACTCTTAAAATTATTACCCTATTTGATTATCCAGAAGTACTTGTAGACTTCTTATATGAATAAAATATACGTGATCTTTAAAAACTTGGCTATCTTGAGATTAAAAACTGCATGGTAACATTTTGCAGAAATGGTAATGTTTGAAAGTTATCAGTGTCTCAGCGACAGTCTTTGATCTAGGACATGATATTTTCCTGGAGAGGTAAATATTTTCCTTAAAATTGTAGCTTTTAAGCAGGCTAGATATATATATATAAAAATCACATTAGTTGGAAAAGTACCATCTGCATTAGCTTGAGTTTGCTACTACAGACTTTGAAATCTGGAAGGTGTAAAATTATTAGAAGTAGGCACCTAAAYTGTCTTGGCAATAGGGATTTCTTTAAAAAAAATCTTTAATATAGGCAGCAGACTTGAATCTTGTTAAAAGTGCTTTCTAATCCTATCATGACTAGTAATTGAGACGAAAGGTACTGGACGGGAAAAACTAAGTGTATGATTGTGCTCTGCCTTTTGTAGTAGGCCGTCTGACTTCTTCAGATTTAGTGGGAGATCCCAAGATTCATGTTCTCTTTGTTCTCCAGCTACCCAAATGCGGTGATATAGCTGACGTGGCACTAGGTGGTGTCTCTTGAACTGCACCCAGCATTGTTTTATTGTGCAATTTGCAAGAAAGCATCCTTTCATCTATTGGGTAAACTTGAGATTTTTATGGGAGTACTAGATGAGAACACTCTACTGTTCCTTTCTAAGAGTTACTGATTTCTTGAGTGGAATGGCTTTGGATCAGCTGGAAACCCCCAAAAATCAAGCTTCTACAGGGCAAATATTAATGTAAAGGGAAAAATAAGTTTAGATCTTGAAAACTTATTAAAATGATTGCTATGGTTAAGGATAGATACAGAAACAAAAGAAAACAACTATTCTGTTGCACTAAGGGTTTTGTGTAGTTCAGCTAAAGAAAATGCTCCTAGATCTGTCAGCTAGGATCCAGTCCTTGCGTGTTGCATGGCTGTGTGTTCACAAGCAGCATGAACATTTCTGTGCTWGTTCTTCCTGGGAACTATATATTGACTGGCAGAGTAGCTCCTGGATCTGTAGTCTGTGGGCATAATTGGTCAACAGAAAACTTTACAGAGTGCATAAGCTGCCAGTTCTTATACTTTGGCAGTTTCATATACAAAATTCTGTTCTCTTCTGCTTATGCATGTTGTCATAGTTTTGTCGTAGTAGTGACATAGCCTTCATAAAAGACTACAAAATAGACTAAGGTCTATTTCATTGCCACTGGTTTGAACCTTATGGAGTTAGCAAGGAGAATTACAAAGCCTGTAGCACTACTGCAGAGGGTTGGGAATCCTTCAAGGAGAAGGGAACCCAAATACAGACTGAAGGGGAGAATAGTGTAAGGCAATGTCAGGAATGGATAAATAGTTCTCTTCGGGCAGCAAGAGACTGAGGGAACAATCTTTGCAAAGTTCCTTGGAGATCTTTAGTCATTTTGTAATAATTCTTCTCCACCCTTGTTTGGTTTATTATTGTTTCCAAGGGCCTGGCAGTAGGTCATCTTGAAAGCTGATTATGTTCTCAGAATATGCTTGTAGAACATCTTTGCACATATAATGGACTAGATGTGTATAGCCACTGCAAATGTTTTTCTTTTTTAGCAACAAGGTATTGGTCGGCCAAGCGTATACCATGCGGTGGTGGTCATATTTCTAGAATTCTTTGCCTGGGGACTGTTGACAACTCCAATGCTAACAGTAAGTATCACTGGTCTGTCTAAAAGTAATGACAAAGGCTAATTTGTTACTTACAAAAAATACTTTTTTTTTTGTTTTATACTTTCTGCTGAAATCTGAAATTCAGAAGTGGTCTCTTTTAACATTTACCACTGTAAAGTGGTAGTATTCTAAAGCTGAGATCTGGACTGCTGGAAGACTAAAAGATGGTCTGAAATATATTACTGTATTTTAAGTATTTTTTTCACCTTTTAAAGGAACTGAATGTGTGTAAGGTTCTCTGTAGATTTTTTTTAAGACTTCATAGCCCATTTCATCAGCTAATCTTAACCATGGAATAATCAACACTTTCCAGAATTTTGTACTCTAGTGTGGGCTGGTTGTTGTGTCAGCATATAACTTGAAGTAAAATATAAAGGCTTTCATGTAAGAAATGGATTTTACAAGTCATTTTTTCATCTGATCTGGATTGCAGGTGTGTTCTAGATGAATAGGTAATTTGAATGTTTGGTAATAAGATATGAAGCCTTTCATCTGAACATATAGATCGTATTTGTTGAAATCAGATGTGCCTAAGTTTAGTTATCAAAAGTCTGTTAGCCCAGTTTTTCACCAGGTGATACGAGGATGTTTTGAATACATGAGTGGCATGGTTTTTGGGACAGGAGACCGTTATTTCCAATGTTCCTTCCCCAATCTCCAGGTAAAATCAGCTACATTGCTCTTAAAAGGTGTTTGTGTAACCTTCTTAAAGATACTTGATGATCTCTTTATGATAGTCTAATAATAGAGCACATATAATTGGTTAACAGATTTCCATAAAGTAGATGTCTCGCTGGATTGCTGTCCTGTCTTGCCAGAATGAAAGTATAAGGAAGATTGATGGGTGTTCATTATTTTGTTTTTTAAACCAGAGTGCTTAACTTCACTTTGTGCTTGATTAGCACCTACAATTTCAAGGGATGATGTTCTGACAGTATTTCTTGCTTAGTCTTCAAAAATTCTGTAGTAAAACTGTATTTTATATTAGGTGGGTATCTTCTTTAGTGTTGTATGCAGTTTAAAAAGTTCTGTGTAAATTTGTGCTGTCAGTCACATGCAGCTATAATTGTAATTTTTGCAATTAATATTTCTCAGCGCACTGTATTTAATGGGAGTGTTATGAAGTGCTTCTAACATAAATGAAAATTATTATTTAGACTTAAGTATTTGGATTTTACACTTGTAGAAATAAGTGGTGGTCTTGAATGTCTTCCTGTATTTTGAATGTTGTACTTCTACACAATCTTAAATACTTACGAGGCTGTTGCATTTGATTGAAAAGTAAATGTGAAGCACTAACTTAAATATAATGGTGTAACATGACACAGGCGACTTCTGTATGCTTGTGGCTTGTCTTTATATTTAATCAGCTCTTCAGAACGCATGGTGCTTGTTTTAAGCTGTTTCAGATCTGGTTTGATATTTGCACCCCTCTCCTCCATTACATGGTCGTGATAACTTTAGACTGGCATGCTGATCAGCCAGTAGCACTAGAGGTCACAGAGAGCCTTCTTAAGAACAGGTCCAGCCTTTGAACTGCCAGCTGCCCATTTGTGTTCAGCTTTGTCTACTAGCAAGAAAAGGGCAGAACTGTGCTGATCAAAATTCCTGATCACTCAGTTTTGGTGGTTGTTTTTCAGATACTCCGGGTCATGCTCAACACTCAGATTAAAATGTTTTGTTGTCTATTACCAAAATAAATTGCAGGCAGTTCATCATAGCTGAGATTATTTAATGTATTCTAGAGTTCTTTTCACCTTCTYTTGGCATCTGTTTGTCAAAGAAGCTGTAGTGCTTGTATGTCATACTATACTTGGATAAGAAAAGATTTAAAGTGTTTACAAAACATACACAAAGGAGGTGTTGCTTACAGAATGGCCAGTACTCGTGCCCATTACTCTGTGAGCTTGTAAGTGAATATTGGTGAATTACCATAAATGGTATTAATCACTTAACGTCTTCAATATATTATTTTTTATAAATAGATAAATATCTAATATCAAATGCTTTACTCCATGGCAATTCTCTCTATTAATTTCTTGGTTTTTGTCTTTTGAAAGTAATTTACTGACACAACCTAGAACCTATACCAGCGCTGGTAGCTTTCTAGCAAAATACTGGAAAATGCTTACAGAAAGATAATTAGACCTGAGCTTCCTGCTTCCCATTTTTGCTAAGACTTGCAAGACATCTGCTTTCTAGAGTACCTGTATCGATCTCTAGCTTTTTCTTCCACTTGCATCAGAAGATCAATGGCCGAACAGGTGCAGAATTGTTTTCAATATCTACACAGATGGAAATATCAGTAGGAAAAGAGGTGTATGTAAGCACCCCTTATACACAGATATTCTAACATAACAAGAATTAATCTGAGCTTTTTTTTTWAAAAAAAAMCTATGGTTTGGCTATCTTGCCCATTCCTGAAAAGATGATGCTGATGTCTTTCAGTGACACTGAAGTTTTCTTCAAGCTAGTGAATTTCTCAATATACACATCTACAATTTTTGTAGATGTTGTCACTTCTATTCATAGATAAAAGCAGCAAGCCAATTTGAAGACATCCTTTAAGAGCTTGAATAAATGGCTAGTTTATGTAGGCATTACTTACCATCCATTTTTGAAAAGTTTGTGTATCCGTACTTTGATTATATCCATATATATATTTTTTAAAATCATTATCACCTGCAAGGCCTTCTAACTCTCTTCGACCTTTATGGACAATCTCTTTATTATAGATTAGTCTTAATTCAATGGCAAGCTTGTTAAAGCCCCTTAAGTGAACTCATAGCAGTATTTAAAGACTGTATTAACCACTCAGAACTGTTGCTAGTATTCATAAATGTTAATTTTTTGTCAAAACTGTTTCTAATTGTGGTCATTGGAAATCTGCAGTTTGTGCTCATAACAGTAAGTTGGCTGTCATACTTTTCTTTCTTCCTCTTTTCCATCCCCTAAGTCCAGTTTAAGGTTGTGATAATTCTCTTAAGTGGGGACTAATGTAATGTGAAGAGGGACAGGAAAAGGTGGAGCCTATGGATGCATACAGTTCAGGAAGTTTGCACAGTACCTTTTCARGTACTGAGAATTGTGAATATAGCATGTGTTTTTTCTGGGTATATGGGGGATTTTTCTGGTTTCATTTCTTATTTGGCAGACTAACAGTTACTTGAACCTCATTTTCACTCCTACTTAGTAACAGTAGTCCAATCAACTGTATGAAGGAATCATCTGCTAAAGGTCTGATTTGTATGATATGGACACTTTTTCCTTATATTAATACCCTTTCTGAGCGAAATATCCCAGACAAAAATATCTGTTCATTTCCCATGTGTGCACACAGAAGCATTTATGCTGGTAAATTGGTATTAAAACTTACATATTTTTTCACAAAATATTGATAAAAATATAACAAATATAATCATGGAATAAAATATTTTTTAAAAAAAGTCACAGTTGAGCTATCCTGTTTTAGAGATCAAATCTAAACCTTGAATTCATTTTTCTCCTGTCTCTCCTGATTCTTTTTTTTTTTTTTCTCCTTCAGGTCTTACATGAAACATTTTCTCATCATACATTTTTAATGAATGGTCTTATTCAAGGAGTTAAGGTAAGATTGCTTAGAAACACACTGAGCTAAATATTCTTTCTGCTATTGCTTTCTTTCTAGTGCAGCATAACACTTGYGAGTAACATTTAAAAGCAATGAGTGGAGGGTTCCCTAGCATCAGAGGCTAACTAAAATTAGCTGGAGTAAACTTCAGTGTAAGTACATACCTTAGGTACTTGCAGAACCATGTTTTTCTAATGTTTGGACTTTTGGCAGATCTGGATTGTTGTGAGAACACTGCTATTTAGGAGGTAGATACCTCTCTTCTGGAGGTTTTGCAGAGCTCAGATTTGTGAAAGAGCTTGTTTTAATTCTGCACTGTAGTACAAAACAAATGAGTCCTAGATTCTAGGGCTTTATGAACTGTTTTGTTACCTAAATGTAGTAATCTCACGATTAATGCAATGGAGAGAACATACTACTTGCAAATATGTTGTATGTTCCTTTGGACTTGCTCTTTGATCTCTAGTTAGAGATGCCTAGACACTATTGCATAACTTGAAAAATCTAGTGTTTGAGAATCAAACACTTTATCCATGGCCACTTTACATGTAGTTCTGTGTTTTGCCACCAGAACGTCAGTAGTATGATGTATTGCTGTCTCAAGTCTGAGCTCAAGTGGTCTGCATAGTTGTTGCAATGTACAAATGTCCTGTATGTGATAAAAGTATAGTATAAAGCAGAAAACATCAATGTTTTCATACTTCTGTTTTATTTGTTTCAGAGAACAGTTAATTTATCTGAAACCCTGTCTTAGGACAATCTTGTTTAAGTTAGAGGGGTGTTTGGCTTGGGACTCAGTACTGAGAAGCCTTTCTAAAGTAAGGCTGAGAAGTTTTCCTTTGTGCAACTTGGCTGTAGATTTTGGATGTTTTAAAGATGCTTTTGCCATCTGTGATAATTTTGTATTGAATCAAATTGAGGTTGAAAAATTTCTCCCCCCTGTCTTTTTAAATCCATTCAGGATTAATAAATTTAAAACAAAAAGATCTAAATCACAGAGAAAAGCAGACTGTGGAAGAAACTGCAGTCTACATTAATTTTTTGTAAGTTTTTTTTGTATTTAATTTCTTTGTTGCAGTTAAAGTGAAGCTTGGAAATATAAATGAAGATATTAATTTTGTTTTTCTTCTGTCACAGGGCTTTTTATCYTTTCTCAGTGCTCCACTAATAGGTGCTCTATCAGATGCATGGGGAAGAAAATATTTTCTTTTTCTCACGGTTTTCTTCACTTGTGTCCCAATTCCATTAATGAGAATAAGTCCATGGTAAGTGGTACAGATTGCAGTAGGGAACTTGTTGGTATAGCAGAAAATTCAATTACAGGAGTAATAGTTTGGGGAAGTGGGAGAGGGACAATAAGGCAAGAGGAAAAAACTTCTTTTAAGATGTGATTACATTATTCTGGAGATTTTTTGTTCAAGGGCTGTTAAAAGTATTGGTCTTAAAAGGGTTTTTTGTGGAAGGCAGTAATTGAAATGGTTTGATAGCACTATCTAATTTGTAGCTGTAAGCTCAACTGAATTTTTCTCTGAGGCCTCATAAGATGCTGTAATAACTGTATTAAGATGATTGAATCTTAGTATTTATTTGACCACATTCAGAGTTTCATAATCAAAATGTTTAAACTTAACTGACTGGAATAGACTTCAATTTCATTTACTTAGTTGTGAAATTAAAGATGGTAACACAAGAACTTTGTATACATTGAGTGCATCCAGACTTCAGCTTATGAAGCATTAATATGTGACTGTTTATTCTTTAACTGGCTGATAAATGGCCCTAGAATAGATTCTGAAGTTAATCCTAAGATGATTCCTCTCATCTTTAACTTGTTTCAGCTTTGACAGTGTGAAAATGTATAATTATGTCCTCCTTAAGGGGACACATCTCCTTTCACATTGATGTAAAGAGTATCAAAAAGTAAAGTGACAATTTCCAGTATTTAAACTAGACTACACAATACTGGACTTCTTTTATTCATCTCCTGTAGAGCTCTGAGTGGTTCTAGGTGAACTACTTTCATAGGCTAGGTAGAAACTCACTTGGTTAGTAAGAGAACTAAAGGTCTTTCTCAGCTTAAATTTTCTAATTGTTGCTTTTAAATCATTAGGTGGTACTTCGCTATGATTTCAGTATCTGGAATCTTTTCTGTTACCTTTTCTGTAATATTTGCCTATGTAGCTGATGTAACACAAGAACATGAAAGAATTACAGCCTATGGACTGGTAAGAAATACTAAACTTAAATTTGGAAAAAAAAGGTCAAATYGTGACCTTTTTATTGAACTTGTGTTTTAGTACACAGATTGTTTCTCAATACATGTATCAAGGCTGATAAAGGAATGAACCATGCATCAAGGCATTGCATTAGAATTTGGGAGGTCTAATTCAAATTTTCTGTTGCTGCGTAACCGCTTTGTGCTCATAGCAAAGCAGAATCGATGTTTGACTACTCTGCCTGTACCTAGGGTGTATTTAGCAAAACATGTTGCTTTAGGCTTTGCGGTCAGAATAAGCAGTGATTTTTGACAGCAGTACAAATTATTTGATGCTGGTTCGGCCATTTCTTCCCCACTTTGATTTGTACTTCTGCATATATATGGCTACTTTTTATTATAGAATAGAACTATATAGAATGGCTTTTCTATAGCCATATATAGGGAGRAAGGAGGGGAAAACACATTATGCAGTCTTTCTATTAACTTACGACCTTTATTACTTTGCAAGAGGGTGAGGAAAATGCTTTAGTTTATACAAACTGTCTTTTCCAGAAATAATGGAATTCTTGYCTAGCTTGCTCTTGTGAGTAGCTGCATTGGTTTAGATTTTATGCAACCAGAGACTTATTGGTAGGTGCCTTTAATCTTTCAACATTATTTATCCCTGCATCTTTTGTGCATTTGTTTTCATTATACAATTTTTCGTGGACTTGATTCTTGACTGACAGTACTGTATTCTGTTGTCCTTTGAGCTGTTAAGGGGTAATCTAAAAATAATGGAAAACTTCAGGAATTAATTATTCTCAGGTGTTGATTTCAGAGTTAAGAAAATAAAGAACTTAGTTCTCTTGCATCAAACTTATGGGTGTTGTAGCAGAGTACAAAATAGGATTACAAGTTCTGAAACTTCCATTTTTTCCTCCTGCCTGCAAAGGGCTGTAAGTGTAGTTGGAGGATCCATTCACCTGCCTTTAAACCATGAAAGTGTGGGATTTTCAGGGTTTTTTTGCTACCCCATTTTTCCCCCTAAAAATCTATAAAGCAATAGATCCTAAGGTGCAGTTGTTTCAATGGGGTCTGTGTCTGGTTGGTTCATCTTTTATACCTTCTTTTTCTTAAGATTTTTCCTAGGTGTAAAACTAAACTTCTAGCTTAAGTTGCTGTTTTTTTTTACAGAATAGTCACGCAGAGGATTTTTGTTTTGGTGTGGAAAAAAAGTAGGAATTGTTTTTTTWAAAAAATCCAACTTTTTCTAACGCTTTCTGATTGATTTCTGTAGTGAAATTAAACAGCATCTCAGACCTTCCAGGAGGTTACTCTGTATGTGAATATAAGTGATTTGTTAGTAGTTGTGTGTCCTTACAACATAATATGAAGCAGTACTGTTGTTATTGAACTTCTTGTCATAGTAATGGTCTCCTAATTTGCTGTGCTTCCAGTACAGTTGTAGCTATATGTATTTATAATTCAAAATGCTGACAAAAGTATTATCTGTTACTCTGTTCATCAGAGTTCTGAGGCTTAAGGTCATTTATGTAAGCATTTAAATATACTGACAACTTTTTTCAATCAAATCTTGTCAGATTCTTAATTGGAAAACTTTCATTTGGACTAAACAGTAAGAACTGTTTTCCTTTCATCAGCCAAATTCAATTTTCAGTCTTTGACTGTAAATCCCATCTTCCTTGTRTATAGGAGGGTGGAGAAACTTCTTATTTGGACTCATATTCCCAGCTATATATGACTTCTGAATGAAATCAGTTTAAATTTGAATGCTGGACTGCTGGTGTTTTCATTAGCAAGTTAGTCTATTACCATGCAATGACAGAGTAACCAATTTGACAACTCTGTGAACTATGCTTGTGCGTAGGTATCTGCCACCTTTGCTGCGAGTTTGGTAACTAGTCCTGCCATTGGTGCATATCTGTCTGCCAGCTATGGAGATAATCTTGTTGTGCTGGTGGCCACAGTGGTGGCTGTTGTGGACATCTGTTTTATCCTGCTAGTTGTACCAGAATCTCTACCTGAAAAAATGAGGCCTGCTTCATGGGGAGCTTCTATATCATGGGAACAAGCAGACCCTTTTGCAGTAAGACACACTTTCATAAATATTTAAATAATTGTTTTTTGTAAATGTTTAATTGGTAGCTTCAATACACCATAATCTCTGCTCTTGTACAAGAAGGTCCAGCTAAATAATAAAGTACTTTAAATATTCTTTATGTTGGAAAAAAGTTTTGATGTGAAATTCAAAGGGAAATACTTTATTCTTCTAACCTACTTTCTCTGTCGTGATAAGAGAAATGCTGAATTCTTATACTGCTGCAGACCCAACAATTGATACTACAAGACTTTCTATATGAATTTTATGCTTTCTGCTTTCATAGGGAAGTTTATCTCTGTTTGTATTCCTGGTATCCGAAGAAGAGAATGAATTGTTCTTAGGGCAGATCACTCTGCTGGGACTTCTTGTGAGTGTTAAGAGATGAGTGACATGCCTGAAAGACTGCAGTTAAATTTGTTTTCTAAGGAACATTCAGAGTAACGATGAGGTTATAATGTTTGCTAGCATCATCCAGAACAGACTAATAGATAAGTTGGATGTTATGTATTTCCCTTTATATTATATAATGCTGCTTACAGCAAATACTTGAAATCTGTCACTAAACTATGGCTTCAAATATTAAACGGGAAACTTAGCAGAAGTTTCAGATATCAGGAACGGTATGGAACAAATAGCTGTTTTAATTTAATGTTTAGCTTACCTATTTCTTTAACAATTTTATTTTCTCAGTATTTGACTAGTATGTRTGGGTAAAAGTGGATAAAAGGAAGCTGAATCCATCTTCAGCTTTTTTATGCTTTTCTTAGACTTTGTATTCATGTTTTAATATTTATTTTGCTTGTTTGTCTTTCAGTCTCTAAAGAAGGTTAGAAAAGATTCTACAGTTCTTCTGATCTGTATTACAGTGTTTCTCTCCTATCTGCCTGAGGCTGGCCAATATTCTAGCTTTTTTCTATACTTGCGCCAGGTAAGTGTTGGTCATTTCTTATCTTGATAATGATGTTTAAAAAGGAGTTCCCTGAGACTTGTTTCATGTGGAAGACTCTTAGAAAACTGCACTGTGGCAAAATAGTTTTTAAAAAAATAAAGGCAAGGTCCTTCACTAGGTCAAGAACTGAATGAAACAGGAAATTTGACTTGAAGCATAAAGCCTGCCATAGCTTAAGCRTTTGTTAATGAGTTAGGCAGATCTTTGTTCCAATTCAGTGTATGTCAAGTTGGGATCTTGTCTCAGGTTGGCATATTGCCTGTTACAGAGCTACTGTTGTGTCCATGGGAAGGGTTGGGACCTTTAATTTCCAAATATATAGTTTTGTCTCACTTTTTTTATTGGGGGGGGGAGGAGAGGAGAGGAAAAACAATTGCTTCTCCTTCTGTGGGTTTCTTGGCAAGCAATAAAGTTAATAGGAAGTACTCATGATTGAGAATAATTCAGATTACAAGCAGGGATCAATATTTTCTTTTAAGGAGAAATCTTCTTTGCTAGCGCTTCTCCTAGAGTGTTTAGCATTTGTTTTATGCATTTCCTGTTTCTCTTCAGGTTATAGGGTTTGGATCTGCTAGCATTGCAGCATTTATAGCTGTGGTAGGAATTCTGTCTATAATAGCTCAGGTAAGCTTTATTTTTTCTTCAGGCTTTAGAAGGCATTAGAAAACTTAATCAAAACTCACCAAACCTGGATCAGCAAAGTTATTGAAAACTGACATCAAATGATTAATATGGTATAGGAGATTAGTTTAAAAATATTCAGTGCGAAAGGCCTTCTGAAAAGGGACGGTGAATYTTGTTTACTTGCACCAACGCTCATAGATTTCACTGGCTTATGCTGTCAAACTCATAAAAAAGATGCCTGTGTCCAAGTGGTCCAGCCAAGGCTACCTGGCTCAGCATGGTGATTGAGGGACTTTTGAGGTGTTGGTACATTSTTTTCTTTCTTYTTAATTGGCAACAGTAAGCTGKTTTTTGGACAAGTCTTTTAGGCCTTTTAGGAGTCAGATGGTCATCATAGTGTGATGTCTCTCTTTGTCTTCATCCTCATAAATCTTGTTGCCCACTGTCTCTTATTTCCTTGTTTAAGTGTCTTAATGTCTACAGTTCTGTCTTCCGGTTGTTGATAACAGGAAGCAAAATGGCACGTGACATGTAACCTCGTTGCTGTCCTCCTATAAGCAGAATGGAGGTCTTTTTTTTTTTTAATGTAAACATATTTCTGAGTATTTCCTGGTTTTTATTGGTGTCAGTTATGTCCTTGATTATTAATACAAGCCATGCTTTTAACCCTTGCTCTGTTTCTTCTGGATGATTTTGTGTACACTTACATTTTCCAGTTGTACTTTTTTCAGAGCAATCCTGATATTTTTGCTAAACACCTCTACAATTGTTGACATTCTGCTTCATGGTTTTTAATATTAAAATGCAGAAAACTATGCATTGATCTTTTTGAACTCTGAAGACTGCAAATCATTGAAATAAATACTGATTTGCAAATTGGCATGTTGGATATACCCAGAAAGGATTGATTCACATGTAGAGATAATTATTTTTGTTATTTAGTTTTCAAATTAGCTGAGACTAAAACTAAGCATGGGAACACAAAAAAACTAAGATCTGTAAGATGGACATGAGAGAAAGTGTGCTTTGCTCTGCAGTCAATCTCATTCTTCCCTTGGCTTTTCATAAGGTTCTTATGTTAAAGAAGAGTGTGTGTACTGTTAACTCCATATGGCTGTCTGTTTGGACTTTACCTTATTGGGAACAATCTGCTTCTTGCCATGAGGCTATTGCTGTTGTACCTGAATTGGGGCTTCCTTTCCCTTCAGTAGTAACATCCCTACTAACAGATGAAAAACTGGTCTTCAGGATTTGTTACCATGTGCAAATAAAAAGGTCAAATGACTGATGTAAAGAGTAAGTAGAATATATAGTAAAAGTTGCATAAAAACGGARTTTGCCAAATTTTGATGTGTGTTGTGCAGTAATGGAAGCAGCAGAGTTTGCTCATTGATTTTAATTGTAAATATGTTGTCCTCCACCCTGAGAAAAAAATCCTAAGGTAACTTTTTTCCTCTAGTATTTGTAGATGCTCCTAAATTTAATCTGTACTTCCTTAACATCAGCTTTATTGTGGAACTTTCTGAGAAGGCACTACATACACTGTGGAGTCCATAAGCAGAAGCAGAAACCCTTTAATAATTAATCTGATATGACAGCTTACATTGTAGTTTTAATAGAGGAAAGGTAATAGCATGAATAGTGCGAGTTTCTTCAGCTGTTGAAAGGTCTGAATTTGTGTAGAGATTGTTTTAACAAAGAATTTTTTTAAAATAACTTTCTTGAATGAACCAATTTCTCTTGCAGACTGTGTTTCTCAGTATCTTGATGAGGTCAATAGGGAACAAAAATACAGTTCTCCTTGGCCTTGGCTTTCAGATCTTTCAGTTGGCTTGGTATGGTTTTGGATCTCAGTCTTGGTAAGTGTGCATTTTCACATCTGCATACTTGTTACGAAACTGCCTTTTTTTTTTTTCTTTTCCCAAGGAATCCTACCATTTTATTTCTGTCATCATGAGTAATTGTCTTTGTATAAAACATTTTGATCTTCATTACACTGTGGAATTTTGGTCTGGATTTCACAAATTTAAGAATGATGGAACTTTCAGGGTATATAGTGTAAGTCACAGAGTAGCAGCTCTTCTGAAAAAGGAATCTTTGTACTGTTTTAGTACACTGATTTGTTTTATGTCTTCATTACTAAAGTATTTTTAAGCTTTTTAAATTCACAAACTAATAAGWAGTATGTTCTCCAGTAATTCCATTAGGCTCCTCCTGTCAGTTAGTTACAAGACCTTATTTTTATTTTTACCATGTCATTCTCCTACAAAATTATTTTTGGTCTTAGAAGCTATACAAGCTGCTTTATTGGAAGTACAGTGAACTAAAATAGGAAGCTGTAACAGCCTTTCCCTTTAAAAAAAAGTTCGTCCTACAACTCAGTGAGGAATGTGTATTCTTCATCAGAGCGCTGCTTACTGCATTTTACAAATTAGAACTGTGTCAACAGGAGACCCTCTGAAACYGTTTCTCAGGTACAGTCTTTGGCAAGTCAGTACAGCATTTGACTTGTACTCCCTTTTTCCCTACTTTAATAGCTAGCTTAGAATCAAAAGCTTTTGTTTCAGCAAGCTTTTTACAAGAGTAAATTGGAGAAAAGGAGGCATAGGAAGGTCCTGACTAGATAACTGCTACCTTTGTTTTCCTAAGGGTACTTTTGAAAGAGGGTTAAGCGCTAATGAGCCTAAGGTTAAGCCCTTGTTACCTTTCTGAGGTGGAGGAAGGAGAGTGAAGGCAAATTACACGCATTGTTTTCAAATTCAAATCATGTACTTAAAACAGGATGATGTGGGCAGCAGGAGCTGTTGCAGCTATGTCAAGCATTACCTTCCCAGCAGTCAGTGCTCTGGTTTCACGAAATGCAGAGTCAGATCAACAAGGTGAGTATTAAATGAACTTGTGTTTGAGCCTCAAAGCAAGCTTTCCTGGATGATTCTTCTTTCCAGAAAGCAGAATACTTACCTAGTCATACTTCTCAATTAGGCTAATGAGTAAGGAGTTTCTGTGGTACTAGCTGTGTAAGTCTGCCAATATATGTAGAAAAAAAGGAGGTGCACACATCTGCCAGATTTGCTTTGCAAAATGTATAGCTTTKACCAGACCAGTTCCTCTTCTAGCTTCCTCTAAAACTATAAAAGTGACAAAAAATGTGGCAACTTTCATGCTTTTTCCTTCCTCTTTTACTAGAAGTAAGATTCTAAGTAGATATTAATGTAACAGTACTGTTTTTTAAAGCAAACTAAAAGCACAACATAATAGATTAAAATAAGCCATTTATTCATAATAAAATGCTCTATTCTGTGTGGGGAATGATGGCCCTACTTGCTATACTACTTCAAAACTTCAAGAAATAGAAAAAGGAACTTAAGTAAATGCTTGATCTGAACAGGTAAGAAAATTTTAAGGATAAATGACATGCAATTGTCTTTAAAGGAGAATAAACATATCAAAAATAATATTTTGTTTAAAATAGTATGGGGAAGGAGTCAAAGTACTAAGTTTTAATGTTGGCATATAAGAGCTGGATTTAGTGTTCTATTTTAGTCCTATACATGTGATAAAAATATTTTARTGTTGTACAGTGAGAAGCTACATAATTGAGGCTAATATGGGAGAAACAAAGGAAATGCAGTTCTAGAAGACAGATTACTGTTGAGTTTAAAGGTGCCAAAGAATATTTTGCATGTTTTTAATCTTCTCCCTTCCTGAAAACTTTTGTTTCTAAAACTTTTGTATCTAAAAGACCAATTGTCTACTCCTGTCATGAAATGAATAGTTTAATTAGCAAGTTTACAGAAGTCGTTGATCTTTCTTTTTACACTGAAGAAAGCTATTGTTAATAGCTTAAGTATACAGTAGTTTCTAGAGTGAAGTTCTGCCACCTAGTGGCAGGCAGAGTTTTAAGCTTATTGGTCAACCTATAATGAAAAAATCTTGGGTGGCAAACAGACCAAAAAGGAAATTGACCATCTGTCTTACAAGCTGCTGGCACAAGAAGAGTACTTGGACTGCTAATATCAAAAATAATGTGCTGCAGCATCTTAGTGTAAGATCATCAAATTATTGTAGTTATGTTGCTATCATAATCAATTAGATTGAAGTAAAAATATACCCACAGAGCTTTGATTAATCAACCTTTTTAAATGCTTTAATCCAAAACTGCAGCTAAGCTAGTATTGTGAATGTACTGCTTTTCCATCCCAAATGATGATACATAGATCTTAGTTTGATACTTAGATAAATCCTAGTTTAGACTGGAGAAGGGAGGCCAACTTACAGTTCGGCCATGTCTTGCCAGTAACATTATTTAATACATAATATATTAGTCTAACTCTCACTTGCAAATAAACTGAGTAAGTGCCCTATATAACCTCTGTTTGCTCATTTTAGGCATTAAATGAGAGTGGAAGAATTGTCGTAGAGAGGATTAGACTCCATTCCATGCTTGGAATACTTAATTTCTAGTTTAGCTGCAAAGTTTCAAAACTCAAGTAGCTGATGATGGTAGCATGCATGGTAATATTGTGATGGAACTATGGTCAGGCAGAGGATTATTTTAATCCAGCAAAGTTGTCTTGAAAGTATTTCTTAACATCTTAGTACATAGGAATAATTATATGTGGTATTTTGAAACAACCATTAGAAAAATTTTGGTCTGTTAAGTTTATGTTCTTGATTAATCCAACAACCCCCCTCCCCATACTGGCTTTTTTCCTTTTCTCAGGTGTTGTCCAAGGAATAATAACTGGAATAAGAGGCCTGTGCAATGGTCTGGGACCGGCGTTGTATGGCTTCATTTTCTTTCTCTTTCATGTGGAGCTCAATGAATTGCCACCCGATCAGAGTTCTGGAAGAAAAACAATGCAGGATCCCAGTGATGAGGTAAGTGTAAAACATGTGAAGTTCACAGTGCATAACTCTTTAGGGTAAAAATCTTATTTTTCACTGATTAAAATCTTGATGTCTAATTCCTGAAGTATCTATTTTCCAAATGTCAACTTATTGAAATGTTAAAATAGCTTATAATTAAAATTTGATCGTAAACTTTTAAGTTCACACTAAGTAGCAGTTTTGACTTCAACTGTTCTAATGGAACTGGTTAACGTTTTTTTTTTAAGTCTACTCAAAACACAGCTATAATCCTGAATCACAGCAAAATGCGAATTTTTGGCAAATAGGAAAGTCATTCTTTAAGTTAGCAAATTATAGCAATTTTATTTCTGAACCTCATAGTACCAGGCTAACTATTCACATATACAGTGATTCAGTACACAGTTGAGGTGCAGATGTTTTTAATGGCAGTAATAATACTATTCATGACACTTCTGATGCTTTTTGCTTTTGTCTCTTGTTCCATCCAAAGTATAGTCATCTCTGTACAACATTTCTGTGAAACTCAGTTGTATTACTCATTCCACATGTACTCTTTTTGGTCTGCTTTTTCTTTCCTATTTGGACCAAACACCAAATCCATGATTGCTAAAACTAGGAGAATCTGATCTCTTGTGGACCTTTTGTCTTTTTAGCCTGATCTCCTTGAGCTTTTCAGCTACAACTTCATTGCTTTTTCAAACAACTGGACTTTTCAGAGATCTTATCTCTCTGCTTCTCATTCAGCTGATYAGCTGAAAAATATTACTTTGATATATAAGTGACAGGTTGAAGCTGTTGCTTGCAAACAACCATTTGTTGTCCATCCCTCAATCTATGCATCTTTCCAGATATACACTGTAACCAGAGCTTGAACATGTTGCTGCTTTTTTTAATGCATGGTGAAGAACTCTAATTTGCATAAGCAAACTAGAGCTTTTATAATGGCACAAAGACCTCTGTCTTTGTTAATACTGTGCAAAAAGGAAACTATAATCAATTGTGAATATACCTTTATAACCTCAAATTTGACTTTTCAAGAGTTTTGGCATGCTTCCATTAGTTTCTCAAAGCATCAAAATGCACCAAGCTTTTCTGAATTGGCAGGTGGGGGTGGGGGAAGTGTTTTGGCTTGTTGGCTTTGTACATTTATTATAAAAACTTTCAACATTTCMTGTTACTTACAGAAAAATCATGTATTCTCACTCTTCTACATCTGTAGTTCAGATGTATTACAGCGCATTGACTCCAAAAAACTATAGTTAAGTTAGCTTCTAAGATTCTTTAATGCTTGTGTTTTTTTAAAAAAACCTACACTAATACCTAATGTATGAACCTCCTTATAAAATGATGATTTTCCTATGCTGAAAGTGTAAAAGCATAGTGTCACACTTCCTTGGTTTTTGAATCTTRAAAGTAGACATTTTATAGCAGTACAGCAGAATAGTTAAGTATTTGCATAACTCACATTACTCATATTCTAATTTCAGTGGGAACAGCTCTTAYGTTTAATTGTGTATGCACTCATAAACTGTGCTGAATGTCTATAATTGCTTTTTCCCCCCTTGTTTGTAGTAACCAGACACCTAAAAGATTAAACTACCATCCAGGAAAATGTTTTTTGTTTTTGTTTTTTTCTTTAAACTAATTCTTCAGTCTGATGTAACAGTGGGAAAGAACTCCATCTTTTAAATTATATGTTAACTTAAAAATTTTATAAGTAAAATGACTGTAAGACAAGCAAGTAGGTCAATGTGTACAAGCCAGCTTAGAASCTTGGTGCTAAGTGCCTTGGATTTGAAGGGCCCAAATGCAAGTCACATACATGTACCTTGTTTTTTTTTCCCTTCTCCCCGTGTTTTACCTTGATGGCTAGGAGTTACCACCTAATTCTGCTAAGTGTGTGGGGTTCTTTTTGTTTTTTGATTTTTTGTCAAGAAGAGTTTTAATAACAAGCTTGGATGCTCTGGTTCTCTTGTTTTAACAAATGTCTTTGGACTTTTGGACATGGAGTAGATGTGTTTTAGTGTGTGCTAAGCATGGATAAGCCTTGTTAAATACTGTTTGTTGATACTTGAGCTCATGTTTTACCACTGCTTTTGTCAAGAGCCATGAGTCTACAAGAACTGAATTGAGAATGCACTGTTATTGGGCTGAACCTAGATAAAATCCAAGATGTTGTCAAGCTGAATTTAAAAATAGTTCTTCCTCCTTTTTTTCCATTACTGTAATACTAGTTGTTCCTGTAACTACAGGAAAAGGTTTTCTAATTATCAACATTAATAGGCTATTTATATAGCTATTGTTGAAATGCTTAATGTTAAGACTAACTTGTTTATGTAACTTTTGACATCATGTGGGAAAGCGGTATTTTGTCACATTTTTTTAAAAAAACTAAACTTAGCTTGACTAGAAAAATCTAAAGTTGTCATAATGTAGTGTTGTATTTTTTTTATACAAAGTTTTCTCTGAGCAGCATTCTAAAACTGTCAGATTTAATATTTTGATAGACCTTCATATTCAAACAGTTATTTGACAGGAAAGTGCAGATTTCAATTATTTAATAGGTCTAGTTGAATGAAAAACAAATCCTAGTGGTCCTTTCAAAATCATAGAATCAGTAAGGTTGGAAGGGACCTCTGCAGATCATCTCAAGCAGGGGCATCTAGAACATGTTAGACAGGGTTGCATACAGRCGGGCCTTGAAGATYTCCAGAGAAGGAGACTCCACAACCTCTCTGGGCAACCTGGTCCCCTGCTATGTCACTCACAGAGAAGAAATTCCCCCTCATGTTCAGGCGGAACTTCCTGTGCTTCAGGTTTTTGCCCTTTGCTCTTGTCCTGTCACATGGGACAACTGAAAGAGTTTGTCCCTGTCCCCTTGACACCCTCCCTTCAGGTGCTTGTACACATTGATAAGATCCCCCCYCAGKCTTCTCTTCCCCAGGCTRMASWGGCCCAGCTCTCGCAGCCCTTCCTCCTAGGGCAGATGCTCCAGCCCTCTGATCATCTTTGTAGCCCTRYGCTGRACTCTCTCCAATAGCTCCATGTCTCTCTTGTASTGGGGAGCCCAGAACTGGACACAGTCCTTGAGATGAGGCCTCCCCAGGGCTGAGTAGAGGGSCAGGATCACCTCCCTCCACCTTCTGGCAACACTCTTCCCAGTGCACCTCAGGATGCCATTGGCCTCCCTGGCCACAAGGGCACATTGCTGGCTCATGGTCAACTTGTCATCCACTAGCACTCCCAGGTCCTTCTCTGCAGAGCTGCTCTCCAGCAGGTCAGCCCCCAGCCTGGACTGGTGCCTAGGGTTATTTCTGCCTAGGTGCAGGACTCTGCGCTTGCCCTTGTTGAGCCTCATGAGGTTCCTCTCCGCCCAACTCTCCAGCCTGCCCAGGTCTCTCTGAATGTCAGCACAGCGCTCAGGTGTGTCAGCCACTCCTCCCAGCTTGGTATCATCAGCAAACTTGCTGAGGAGGCACTCTGTCCCCTCATCCAGGTCATTGATGAATAAGTTGAATGGGATGAGACCCAGTACTGAGCCCTGGGGGACTCAACTAGCCACAGGCCTCCAACTGGACTCTACACCACTGATGACGACCCTCTGAGCTCTGCCTTTCAGCCAGTTCTCAATCCACCTCCCTGTCCWCTCATCTAACACGGACTTCCTGAGCTTATCTAGGAGGATGTTATGGGAGACAGTGTCAAAAGCCTTGCTGAAGTCAAGGTACACAACGTCCACTGCTCTCCCCTCAGCTACCCAGCCAGTCATTCCACCATAGAAGGCTATCAGATTGGTTAAGCAGGATTCCCCCTTGGGGAAGCCATGCTGACTACTCCTCATCACCTTCTTTTCCTCCATATGCCTGGAGATGACATCCAGAATGAGCTGTTCCATCACCTTTCCAAGGATAGAGGTGAGGCTGACCAACCTTTAGTTTCCTGGGTCCTCCTTTGTGCCCTTTTTGAAGATGGGAGTGACACTGGCTTTCTTCCAGTCCTCAGGCACCTCTCCTGTTCTCCAGGACCTTTCAAAGATGATGGAGAGTGGCCTGGCAACAACATCCGCCAGCTCCCTCAGTACCTCTGGGTGCATCCCATCAGGGCCAATGGATTTGTGGATGTCTAGCCTGCCTAGAATATCTCTAATCCTGTCCTGCTCAACCRAAGGAAAGTCTTCCTTTCTGCAGACTTTCTCCCTTGTCTCCAGGCTCTGGGATTCTTGAGGGCTGTCTTTACCAGTGAAGAGCCACTAAGAGGGTTCTTTTTTAAATCAGTTCAGATTTAAGTTTGTGTTTCCCTTTTTCTTAACTTGTCTTTACTCTTTTCTCTAGCTACAGGACTTAATATTCAGCAGAATTCTACTTTTACCTTTTTCATCTTTGAAGTAGGAGAGCTGCAGTGAGGTCACACTTATCTTCTGTTAGGAAAAATTATGGGAAGTTTATATAATATTGTTAACATAAATTTTAATATATATAAAACTTAAATTTGACACACTCAGCTGAGAATTAGTCCTCTGCTTGCCACAAGTTGAAGCAAGGGAAATACTGTATTACTATATTTTCAATTTCAGCTTTCCCACTTTATGCTGGGCTGATTTTCTCCATTTTTTCTGGCAAAAAACAAATACTGTGGACTGACTGGTTTCGCCTTCTGATTTTTATTTTTAGTTGCTGAAAATACAGGAACRATGTTTAAGGCTTAAGTAAAGTAGCAGGATTGCTGCAGTCTTCTATGGAGTTCAATTAAATTTATCTAGCTTAAAATTAGTCTTAAATTTCTGGTGCTTGTTTTTAAGCATAGTTACGGAATGTGGATAAGTATTTTGTATTTTAAATTGAACCGCCTGTGAACAAGCGGAGTACTCTAAATACCAAGTTATCATACATGCCAGCAATCTTATCTTGCAGTGAGAGAGGGTATGTATTACCTGAATTGCATAGCCTGACATTATTCTCTGCAGGTAGCTCAGTTTGGGGAACGTTTGTATGTCTAGCTAACTTGACATTCTTTAATGTCAGGTTTGGAAGCAAGTGAAAATGTGAAGTGATAAAATTAAAGATTTATTGAGCATTTTTACTTCTGGTTGTTAAAACTTTATCCCATTTATCTTCAGGGGAGTTTTTCTGATTTAACAGCTTTGTTGCCTAAAGTGTTTACTAAGAAACATTAGTCAATGCCTGTTTCATCTGTGAGGTAATCTTATTGTAAACTGATAGTTCTGTGCRTATTTGTGTGTTTTAGATCAGTGTGCAGATCAGGTGAGGAATTCCTAAGAATTGTAGATGCACAAATTTTTTTTCAGTGCATATGAACTTTTTTCAGTGAACTTGTTTGTATACCATTTGTAGACCATGTAAATATCCTCATTATCTCCTGCTTTAATGGTATAGTTCTTAACGCAGAAGTCTATCTAAAATTTCATGAATTCTTTCTGATATGCTTGTTTGCTTGCAGAGAGCAATCGTTCCTGGTCCACCCTTCCTGGTTGGAGCATGTATTGTTCTTCTGGCTGTACTAGTAGCCTTATTCATTCCTGAGCACAGTAAAGCCAGCAGTACCAGAAAACACAGCAACAGTATCAGCAGTACACTGAGCAACAACCTAGACAGAGGTAGTGAAGAGGACATTGAACCACTGCTGCAAGATAGCAGTGTATGAAGGCTAACTTCTGAGGAGAGTCTGGAAGAAATTCATACGCTGAATTGCAGATCTGGAAGCTGGGTAGGATGTGCTGAGTATCTGGCCTCCAGTAGGAAGGTAGCAATGTGCAAAGCAGGGCACATGCTGTATGAATACTCAAATCTGTACTTGATGCTGATTCCACACTTGCAAGAGGGATTATCACAGAATCAAAGAATTGGTGAAGTGGGAAGGGACCTCTGGAGACCATCTAATCCAACCCCCCTGCTCAAGCAGGGTCACCTAGAGCATGTTAGGGTTGCATCCAGGCAGGCCCTGAGTATCTCCAAAGAAGGAGACTCCACAACCTCTCTGGGCAACCTGGTCCCRTGCTATGTCACTCACAGAGAAGAAATTCCCCMTCAYGTTCAGGCGGAACTTCCTGTGCTTCAGGTTTTTGCCCTTTGCCCTTGTCCTGTCACATGGGACAACTGAAAGAGTTTGTCCCTGTCCCCTTGACACCCTCCCTTCAGGTGCTTGTACACATTGATAAGATCCCCCCCT
>NW_028185150.1:591312-658524 GCF_003343005.1 Rhea americana
TCAGCCACTCCTCCCAGCTTGGTATCATCAGCAAACTTGCTGAGGAGATTGCTATACTATCTAGCATAGGAGGTCACAACTAGATCTGATTTGATTTCCAGTACCCAGTAAGTGACTGCAAATGCATGTCAAATCCTGATACTGGGTAAAAACCTCAATATACAGACATAGTGGAAAGTCTGAATGTGCAGTTCCCAAAGTAATATGCAAAATAATCAGGTTTGAGGCAGAACACAATTTCTGCCACCACTGTTAATGATTGTTTTGCCGTTTTTATGGCTTTTTTTCTGCATGCATGCCCCATGTAGTCCTCATGGATATGAGAGGGACTGATCTGTATAGTTCTGGTATGTGAAATACTGTTTATCCATAAAAGCCATTTTGAATTTCCTGAATATATATTTTCAACTATTACTTACTAACCTGAAATCTAGTAGTTACCAGAAGACATTGTTAAAAACTGAGATGACTTCAGAGGATGAATGACTACACATAACAGTTATGCCCCCTAAATGAAGATTATATCTAAATCTTAAAYCCACATTTTAGAACAATCTGTGCTGAGCAATTAAAGCAGATCCAGATGGCACCTGAAAGCACTGGTCATAAATGTTTTACTAATAGGAAAATAAAATTTCAGTGATGTAATGTATAGTGTCAGAAATGTGGACAATCCTAATTTCTGAGGAAGGAAAWTCAGTGTGTACCAGAGAAGTTTACATCAAGAAACGTGTATATTTATTGCATTTTGTCACTTTATCTGCCATATGAAACAATCTTTTCTATTAATTCTTTTCATCCCTGCCTTAACTGCTAATTAGTGTTCAGTTATTAATCCTATTTAGCCTTCATATTACTGTGTCACCTGCTAAATCTCATGGATGTATTCATATCAAACTTCCTTTTTAGAAGATGCTTTAAAGAAGTTACAGATGGCTACAAATATGCTAATTTTTAGAGACATTTTATGAAAAATACAGATTTATATGTATTTTGCTGCAGTGTAAATGGACCATTAAACCTGACTTTAACGAAGTGCTCCTATGAATGTTTTATATGTATGCAATATATGTAGATATTTGTAAGGAGTTTTAATTTTTCCAGATGGGGTGCTGTGTAAATCATGTATTTGTAAATTTAATGAGGGTACTGACAGATATACAGCTTTTTTAAAAAGATTGTGTATTGACTGAAGAAACTTTAAAAATATATATTTTGAAACTTGTTCCACATGAGCAGAGATAACAAACCTTTTTGTACTATGMAGTTTAGTTTTTAAGTTAATAAGCTTCCTAATGCATAATAAATCTGCATCTTAAGCTTTCTAGGTTCTTCCAAGTGTGTTTCTTGTGTGTTCTTCCAAGTTCACTGTGCCTTCTCTGCTTCAGAGTGAAAGTGGTTTAATCCTGGTACTGTATTTCAGTATCTAAATTTCCTTTGTCTTGTTATTTTTTGTCTGTATCATAAAGCATGATGAAATATGTGCTTTGTCCATATGATGAAGCTGGCATGCTGTCCATTGGAGCAGAGGAGGAAAAAGCAGGAATGAGTTTGGGGAAAAAAAAATCAGATGCATRTCTGATGGGATTTAGCTGTTCCTTTTTTATTTTGAGCACTCCTTTGCCCTGTTTGTAATTCAAAATATCCAGCATTGAAAACGGACTTTTTTTGATGCAGGCTAGACTGCAGTCAAACTYCTATTTTAAAAATGAATGTAGAATGCCTGCAGGTTTCCAAGATGAGTGGTGTTATGCTTTGTCATAATTTGATTTTTGGATGGTCCCAGCATGGAATGCCTTAAACTTGACAGGTAATGTCAGATCATACACTTCAATATTAAAGACAGCAGCCAAATTTACTMCTGTTAATAGTATTCCAGCAATTGACCTGTGAATATGAAACAGATCTGAACAGATTGGTATGGCCAATGCAGATCCATCTCTCAGATGCTGTGGTCTTCCAGAGCATGTTTTATTATAATGCAAGAATGTACAATAATATTAAGACAATGTATTATTTCCTGTTCTGGTGCAATATACTTGTCTGTTACTTTCATTTGGAGAAAACAGTCATTGCCTTACCCACAAAAAAATGTGGGGAGCAGAGAAGGGAAATGAAAAATCTGGAGAATTATGTTTAGGATAGTTGTTTCCTGTTCCCCTTTTCTTCACTCACTCTGATTTTTACAGAAGGTAAACAGTACAGAGATTTTGCACTGCTGTGTACATGCATTTATCACAGAAGTATCATGCTACTGTATTTACAATAACATACTGGAAAACATTAAGAAAACCTTGAGCTATGATTTGTATTTTGAAAAGTGCTAACCAGCCATATGCATAATGGCATCAAATTGTCTTTTAACAAGAACAGAACTTAATTTAGACTTGGTTCATGTGACTATGTTTTATGATAAAACAAGAAGAATGACCTAATTTTTATATTATGGAGGAAAATAAACATATTTTCCAGCCATTAGTTTATTTGCATGGTGGCTTGGGTTCAATAGAATGTGGTGTTTTGGGAAGTTTGACAGCAAGGATGATAATGGAAGAGTAGAGATGAAGGCTTGAACTCCATGAGTCTAAAGAACTATCTGAAAACAGATTTTTATTTTCTAGACAAACTCTGAATAAATGCTGTGGAAAAAAAAATGTTTTCTCAAGTATCCTCAAAGGTACTCAATTCTGTAAAGGAACAGTTGGAAGTGATCTCAATCCTGGATGCTATGGGGATGGAAGATACTGGGCAGGGTTTAAGATGCACTGCCTGGCTAGCATATCTGCTTGCTGGCCCTTATGACATGCCTGTTTTGCCTGTAGTACGGAGGTGTCCAATGTATTGTATATGCAGCCTGAGGGCTTAGAAGTTGAAGTACTAAGAGCCTTACTTGGACTTATATTAAAGTAGATGCTGGATCAGCTGCTGAACCCCTGAAAAGTGTAGAGTTGGGTAGCGTAAATACAGTAAACTGAATTAAGCCCTAACAATTTTTGAATTCAGATTTTTAAGTGCCTGGTTTTGTTGGCAGAAAATGATKAATTTGTATTTGCATATCCACATGAGAATTTAGGCTTATGACTTTCAGAAAGTTTTTGTTCCTCAAGTGCACCTTACTTGCTACTTTGGAATCTTAACCTTAATGCATGTGTATCATTATAGCTGTGGAAGGAGTGGTACTGGAAAGCAACCATGCTGCTAGCTTTGCTTAATCTGAAAGAAGGTAAAACATGTCAAATGATTTTTCTACACTTGTTTAGCATTTGCTGGTGCTGATGCTTTTCTAAACTGGACTGTTGTGTGTTCTGTGCAAGAACACTTAAGTCAGTGTTATGGGCAAATTCTTCTCCCCACAGTTTTGATCTTGAGTTATACTTGGAGGCTTCACATTTTTAGTGAAATACTGTGGTGGTTTTGGAAAAAGAGGTGTCCTCCTTTGTTAGAGATACTTKATCATGTACTGGCGAGGTGTCTGCCCTGTGGCTTGTAAATGTGACTCTTGACAATTTGATGCTTTCTGCCAGAGTGATTCTAAACACCACTGTGAAAAGTAGGAAATACCAGTGACTGAATCTTTTAGTATCAGAGACTGAAGTGTTTATTCGCAAGGAAAAAAAAAGGTATATTCAAGTCTAAGTGTCCTTGCGTGTTGCTTATGCCTCCAGAACAGTGTTTTCTAGCTATGTGTATTTCATTACATTTGTTATGTCCTTCTATCTTACTGCTTTATCCTTTCATGATCTACTGAAATGTATTTTGTAATCATTGGCTGTAACTGGCATATACACAACTGCAACAGTAGACTTCTGCAATGGGGCTTCCAGTCTGCACAGTTCATGCTTATGCTTCAGTGCATTGGAGGTTTTAATTCAATGGAACTAGTGATCTTAGCAGATTTTAAATGCACATTTAAGTACTAGTATAGAACTTTAAATAGATATTTAGAGCTGTATAACTCTGTCTTATGTCTTTTAACATTGTATAAAACTGAAATGGAGAGCGAGGAATATGAATATTCACTAGACTGTACCATCTAAATGCAGTTGTGTTCTGCCAATCCTTGCCAGACACAAATTTTGACCTCTGAAATCAGCTGTAAGTTTTTAAGCTTAGAGGGAAAAGCTTTTCAGAACTGTTAATTTAAGATCTCAAGAGTGGTTAAAGATTTAATGTACTTGGACAAGAAGAAAGCTTTCCTTACCAATGAGTTATACTTTCATTCCTTAAACTTTCATTCCTTAAACTTCACGGCATGTTGGGACAAATACATTGGAAACTATGGGACACTGAAAACTTGTAATGATTACAGGACTAAAAAATCCCAAATAAATCCATTTTTTGAGTGCTAATACAAGTCATATGAAAGGAGATGTGGCAAGATAAACAGACTTCAATTTTTAGTGTTTCAATATAATTCTGAAGTTATTTATCTGTATATGAAGTATATCAATACAACCTGCCCTTCCTGGAGGTGAAAGAAAAATTTGATAAAGGCCCAAATGCCAGGCAGTAAACTACAACTAAAACATTTTCCTAGGTTTAAGTCACGAGTGAGCTAGTGCTACCCTGAAGTTACAGCATCTGTCAAAAGAAAACAACTTATGACTAGGCAATAACTGAAGGTAATAAAACAACCCATTTTCCCTATTTCCCTCATCTTGTGGAGTGTCAGGGGTAAATGTCAAAATACCATGTAGCAATAATGTCAAAAAATTCTGCACAGGCGCCTCAAGCAGCTAGTTAAGGTCTTGGTCTTTTGTAAGGAAATATACAATGGTAAAAACTTACCTCTGAGTTTGTGGAAGGTGCCAAGAGCAAAGAATTCTGAATTTCTTTGCTCTTGCTCAGTGTTGGCTATAGCTATATTTGGAAAAGGGACTTGGGAAAGATTCTACATACATCTTTAAGTCTTATGTTCTTAAAGATATAAATTTTTCCTTGATTTCCAAGACTGCGAAGTTAACCTGGTATTTGCAGTCATGCTATTATATTTCTAACATAATTATGGGAAATGCTAACCCACCTAAGGTGTAGAGTAAGTGTAACAGAAGTACATTTGAAATAGCACAGGGTTAATGAAGACAGAAGAGAAGAAAGCAGTTTGACTTTCCTACCCAATGGAGTTTTCAGCTTTGATTAGAAAAAACAAAAAAAGTGAAGCAAGAAAACTTTATCTAGAAGTTGAGACAATAAAGATTAGTTCTGACTGCAAGGAAGTTTTGTTCAAATTTGTTGATTAAAGAGTGTTTTATCTGTACTAAGACCTAGCTTTGAAATGGAATATTTTGACATCTCATTGATTAATAATTTTGGCCAAGGTTACAACTGAAAGATCCCTAGATTTTTTTTAAATCAATCCTATGAATCAAAAGCATATAGAAGAACCTGCACAACAAATCTGGTCTCTGAAAACTGTAAAACTTAGCCTTCAAAGAAGAAGATTTGACCTGATCTCCCAGAGTCGTTTTCCTTTGATTACTTGGTTGCTACAAGCCTTTCAAGTATTAATTCATCCTTTCAAGTGGCCTTTTACATATCCAGGTACCTTGTTCTTTATCGCTGGAAGAGTCCCATCTGCTGCAATCTTAGGTGGCCATTTTGCCGCTACCATAATTTTTTTTTCTGTTCATGTTCCAATTTTCTGATAAGAATATGATCCTAAGCTCATTTCTGACCATGTCACTTTTGAGAAGACTTCTATAGATATATACACAAGAATGTTTAAAAGCAAATAGCTGAGTTTGAATCAGAGTTCAGAAATTTGTTGTCAGGATAATGCTAGTTTAATCTTTCTGTGTCCTTTTGTCCTGCATAAAAAAACCCCTAAATGTCAAGAGTCATGCAGCAGTGTTACTGAGAGCACTGTATGCATTYATCACTTCAGCTTTGACTGCTTTTTTTTTTTTTGACTAGCCAAGGTTCAGATGATTAGTCCATTTGACAGCTGGGACTGGTACTCCTTGACGCTCTGCTAGGTTGCAGCTGTCTAACAAACCTACAATTAGTATTAAAAAAGCCCCAGGAAATCCTGACTTTTTCTGCCACAGCATTAGCAGCTTGATCTTGGGAGTAGTTTAAGGCATAGATGTCTCTGTAAAAAGATTACAGCACTTCATTACTAAGTAGAATTAATCATAGGGGGAAAATCTTATCTGAGAAAGTGGTACATCCATCTGCAAAAGCCAGCATGTTGGTTGAGTTAGAATGTGCCTTAAGGCACTGACCTTCAAATATTAAGATAAAACATCAAGTGCTTTTTGGATGTTAGACTGTCTGTCTTGTCACTTCTGAGAAAATGGCTACATTAAAGTGAAAAGCTACTGAACTACCTAAAGATCCATATCTAGCATTCACCAATCAACCCAAGGAACCAAAAAGAGCTTTACCAACATGCCTTACCAATATGGATGCATTGCTTTTGATGCTACTTAACCCCCGATAACAGGGACATGGAGTAGAAAGGGTGGTTTTGTGTTATTCTCTTTGAAAGTGTCACTGATGTAAACAGATCAATTTCAATTCACCTACACATCTACAGTGCCCCTATTGTCCACGTATCCTGTAAGTTTTTATGGGCATGACCAGTTGTGTCTGTGCCTAGATTAGTTTGAGCTTCACTGAACTTAAAAATATATTTCCATAATGCTTACTGTCTGTTCAATAGGAATTCATATGCCAAAGCAAGTGATGGAAAGTGGAATGTTTTTTACTCTTTTACAACTAAATGTGGGAAATAGCAGGAATACCTTTACCAAAGGTGTTAAATGGGCTTGTGATTCAAAGATTCTTTGAATCTTTGTGATTCAAAGAAGTTGGATATGGGTGGAGCCATTCCTTTGTGGGATAACATAGCACAATAACTGAGCAAATTGAGGCAAACTAAGAATATCATCTAAATGAAATGACGTGTAGAGATTTGTAGCAAAAATATTAAAATTGATAGGAATAAATTATGAATGGAAAATGTGTGAAACCTTAGAAACAGCAGAATAAGGAAATAGTGCATATACATAACATATACTATTTGCTACTAATTGATGCATAACACTCCAGAGACTGTCTCATTCCTATGACCTAATAGCAAGATGATGAAAACTGAAATCCTCGTGATAAGATGGCAAGATGACAAGCCTGGAGCCATAACATACGCAACCAGTTGAAAACAGAACCATGAACCTCATGAATTTTGTGTAAGATTTTAAAGGTACTAGACAAGCTACTGAGGTGAAAGATCCCAAGCAGTGTCTACAATGCAGAAGTATAAAAAGCGAATCTCCAAATCAGTTTGTCATCTGGGTATCTGAAATCATTTTGTAAAATGAAATCTACTTCCTGCATTGAATTTTGTTATAATAACTTTCCAGAAATGGAGGAGTGAGTTAAAAGCCCTGTTGTGACTGACAGCACTCTTGCAGCCTGGGAGATGGCTGGAGAGTGCTTTCTTCTCTATCTGCAAAGCAAGAGGTGCCACCAGACATGAAGATGTCAGAAGATAATTTAATTGGTGACAGCACCTGGGTTTGAAATGCTTGTTTTTAGTCTTTCCTAGTTATTTCTGAGCTAGMTGAGGAACTGCTTTACAGAAAATTTAGGAATGCTGCTCTAGGCCAAAGTGAAGCCTGCACAGAGGAAAGTTCTTAAACCATACAAAAGAAGCAAAATAAATGTTTATGTATTGACAATGTTTATTGATGAAAGGAGGAAAACAAGTCCCTAATCAAGTATTGATAAGGGTAGAGTAAGAAACAGAAGCTGAGATCAATGAGTATTTGATATGCAAAAAAGCCTTCATGCTGTTGAGAGTGAAAACTGTGGAGGGGATTTCCAGCACAGTGGGCACAATGTGGTTCAAGAGGTGACAAATAGGCTCTTGGTAGAGATAGACACCACTGCATCAGGAAAGGTGTGACTGTCAGCCTGAAAGCAGACTTCTGAAAGCAGACTTCTGAAAGCTGCTCATTGTTCTTCAAGCTAGATATTTGAGACTTCTAGCACCTCTCTACTCCCATACTTGGTTTGTATACAAAGAGCATACTGCAGTTCTGCCAGCGGAAAAGGTACTAAGAACATACCAAGCTTTTGTGCTAGTCCTGAAGCTGGAAAGGCAGAGGACAGAACAATATGAAGAGGATTAAGCCTTCCAAAAGAAAAGGAAGCTCTTGATGCAGGACAGAATAAAGCTTGAAGAGTCTGGCGACCCTACTCTGTACATCATAAGCTTGCCTTAGGGTAGAAACTGAAAGAGAATCAGGAAAGGTTCATTTCTCAAAAGGAGCAGGTTGAATTAATTCAGTGACTATTGTAGGAAGAAAGGAAGAAAAAACTGTTTATATATAGTTGGACCTTGTTAAAGTAGAGCACATCTATTTCTTCTGGGGAAATTCAAACCTTGAAACTGTCATTTGAGTTTCACCAGAAAATCCAATAGCCTCTAGAGCATTTTAGACTCTGTAAACATTTTTCTGAGCTACAGAAAAAAACACTGGAAAAGCACTGCTAACATATTCTTAACAAACAAACAAAACCAAACTTCCTGTAATTGAAAGCAGGGGAAAAACGTAAGGCAAACAGCTAAGCCACCTTGTCTGACCCAAGAGAGGAGTTAGCACTACAGAGAATCCTTGGAGGAAGAACAATATATGTGGGGGACTGATTTAACTGCTTGGAAACTAACTTCAAAATATGCATTTCCCAGCAGCTGGATACCTTTGTAAATATTTAAGAAGAATCTCAGAAGCTGAACAAATTAGACAGGCTCCACAGGGTACTGTGACAGTAAGCACAAAATAATAATAATAATAATAATAAGGAAGTCACCCCTAGGCACTTCCCAATATGGCAATGGCCTAGCTACAATTATTAACTTTACTGCTCAACATTAAAGCTGCTTGTCTTGAGAGGTTTACAGATGAACTTCACAGTACACGACACTGCTGAAGCTAATTAAAATATGTTAACGAACAATGTTTGCGTGTGCCTGAAAATATGTTCTGTTAGCACTAACAACAGCACAAATGGTTAACACCATTTGGAAGGCGAAGTCATAGGGATCTGTATCTTCAATGGATTTTGTCTTAAGTTAGGCATACTTGCATTGTACAGAAGTTTATGTCACTTGTTGATTCATGTTAGACCTCCAGCACTAAATAAAGACCACCAAAGTCTTGGCTTGACCTTGGCTTTGAGTTGTCTATTCGATAACTTTGCTTCATCTGTATCAGGAAATAATTTGGCATGATAGAAGAGGATCAGCTGATGTAGACTATTGCTGTGACTTCAGCTGCTGTTCATATGTGGTTCAGGAGAATTACTTTGAATTATGCTTAGTCTTGTCCTCTGGGCCAGAAGTCTCCATCATGCATGTGGTTTGGAGATATCTAAAGGTTTAAGTACAAACTGGATGATCTTGTAACAGTGGGATCTGCATAAAGGCCCAGGAAATCTGTTCTGCACATATGAAAACCATTTGGAGAACAGCACCTGTGTGGTAAGTAGAGAAAACTGGGGGCGTGTTTCCCAACTGCACCACTACTCTGAACTGAGTCACTGGTGCAGGTTCTGTCTGAAAGGAATGTGTTTTCCATGACGGTTTTAATTGCTATTTCAGGGTTCAAGGTCTTCTCTCTCTCTCTTTAATAAAAGCTCCTAAATGAAGGCTTCTTCCATCATAGATAGTGGATAATTATAAAGGGTCCTGTGTTGAGACCAAATATTCTTTTTTTATTTTATTTTATTTTTTGGTAATAACTGTGAAAACTTGTTTCTTTAGGAAAACTCCTCACATAATTTTTAGTGGCTGTATCAGATTCAAGACAAGTGTTGGTTCATCCCTCAGACTTCGTATCTCCTTCCCCACCTTATATTTTTTTCCTATGTATTAGCATCACATCTGCAAAGGGGCCTGCTGTGTTTGTATTTATCCATGCTGAGCAGTCCTGCTGAAGTCAGAATAAAATTGAGCAAGTATGTAAATCTTTGCAGGACTGGATCACATGGCTGGAGGTCCTTACAGCAGGGACTATTTCTTAAGATGTGTCTGCCTGATCCTTTATGGGCAAAAGCAGGTAGGTCCTGCTGGTGCTCCCTGTTGCTATGAGCTTGCCTATTCCACAGCTAGCTCAGAAATGGACCCTAAACAGCAATCCTTGCTGCAATATAAGCTGAATTAACTCAGATTTATTGTCTCCCAACTGCAGGTGGCTCAGAGTGTGAACAGAGTAAGTCTAGACCTGCTAGCAAAAGATGTAGTAGATATAGCACACTGAGCTATCTCAACAGTGCCCTAATCAGAATCAGAAATAGAAACTGTTTGGCGATAACAGTTTATAGAGCCATATTAATGCCTGAAATTTGCATCAGTTGTAATTTCCTATATATTTTCCTAAAAGTTCCATTTTTCTTCCATTAATCTCTAGGAAATGTCCATTTCCAAAATGTCTGTTCTTCTCTACAGCCTTTACATCCTGACTTGAAAGTGCTGACCAACTTAATTTTTACACAGCAAATGAACCAATGAAACCAACTACAAAAGTAAAGTTAAGCCCATATGTGTTTTTGTAGGATCTGACATTTACCTTAGGATGAGGTCTTTCCATTCCTTTACTCTCTTTTTCCATATATTTTGCATTACTTGGTGATTATGTTTCTTTATATTCTACTTCAAAAGAACAGCATGTTTGCAGCTAGGCCTTAGATTACAGAGAGGATCTAGAGAACAAGTTGTCTGTCTTACTAGTACTGTAAGTGTACTTCTAAATGTGTGCCTTATTATAAATGCACTCTCCTGCATTTTCCTTGCCCTGTTAGTATCTCTTTCATGTTCTGCAGACATCTGTGCATTTTTGGAAGTTTGCTTTTAATTGTGTAGTATTTTTCAGCAACAATCATAATTGAAATCGATATTAATATCCAGGTGTCAGAATATGTACAGCTGGTACAAACAACAAAATTAAATAACATTGAACTGTAATAGTTTCTTGTGCTGTGGGAGTTACTACTGTTATAGTCTTAAAATGTCCATGTGTTATTGAATTGGAAGACTGAACATAAATGCAGGACTAACATTTATGAACTAAAGGCTACCTTCATGCAGATTTTTTGCTTCTGATAGCTAAGTTACAGAAATATGTTTGCAATTTATTTGTCATCTTCTTAAACTATAGCTATAAAAGATTTTATTACATTTTTACATTTCAAAAATATTAAAGCTGTGATAGAATTGAGTTATTGTGTTTTGAAGTCAAATGACCACTAGCTGGCAATGTTATACAGCTCTTCCTGTTGCAGATTCATTGCATAATATATCATGGTTTGACTCAAGACCTTTAATTTTAAAAATAGAAAAAGAAATTGGATTTCAGTGGGGCTGGACACTTTTGAATATTTCACARCTAAAGCTCCTGTGTAGCTTAGCAAGAAAATAGAAAGGACAGTGAACAGGAATAGTTTCTGAAGTAATAACCTTTGCTTATAGGATTTCTTTTGTTTCTCCAGTTCTATGTGCTTAGTTTTAACTTCAATTTGAAATGTCTTTTATTCACTTCAAACCATCAAGTATGTCAAAAATGAAGCTTGTATAATAATTTAATCTGTCAGTAGTCTGGACTATACTTTAAAATCTCTGTATGGTTCCTTCCCTTCATTGCACTAATTTCAAGTATACTATCCTCACCTTCAAATGCTTTAAAACTTCACCTTCTCCTGCCCATCCACTCTTGTTTGTTTCCTGTTTCATCATTTTAGTCTTCAATAAGGGGCAAAAATATTCAAAAGCTCAGGGCAACAACGGTGGGTAAAAATGAAACCGCAAGCTGCCTGTATTTCTATCCTCATGCACCAGATACTCTTCAAATCCCATTATTCAGTATATTCTTTGTTACATCCATCAGGTCTCTTCCTTGCAAGTAGGTGGAGACATGCACTTACATGAAGCTCAATGTTTAGAGTTTGTTATTTCTTAATATGAAGAAAAATGTAAAAGAATGAAACACAAACAAATTAGCTTACAGTCTAGAATACTGCAACCAATTTTTTAAAGTCATGTTTTATCCTGGCAAAAGGATGGTGTAGAGAAAAAAAAAATAGGATATAATCTAGCTTTTAATTATAAAGTGACTCTAAAAAAGGAATCATATTGAAGATGTTTTGTCTGTTGTTGCTATATGAAAAGTTTTAAGCTTCTTATAACAGAGATATTTGGAAATAGGCCTGTTCCCATTTGTTTGCTTAGCATATCTAGAAGCATATATGAGTTTATCTTTCATTCCATAGTCAGTGCTTTTTTGTGGTCCCTTCAGCAATAAGTAGAAGAACACAGTGCTGATGGTGAGAAAGCTATTACAAAAAAAAGTGGCATAAATCACCAGAATAGGGGTATGTAGGAGACACAGGGGGGATATTTCTAATTCACATTCAGCATAGGTWCAGCATGGACAGCTGACCATGTTTTTTGCTGATGCAGGACGGTGGCAGAACACCCCAAAAAAGCCAGGCAGAAATCTGGGCAGTGGTTGCTGAAGGCCACTATTGAAATGCTGTTTGATACAAGAAGATTCCCTTGGGAAAACTGCTACCTTTGGAGTTAAAGGATATATGAAGAGCACAACTGTAGATGTAGTATCCTTTTATCTAAAAATAATAAAAATAAATGGCTCCTAGCCAGCTGTTTGAGTAGTGAAGTTTGGCTGTAATTTGGATGCTAGCAAAAAGGTGGAGCTTTTGGTATGTAATCACCTGCTTCTATATCTCTTAGGTTTTTGCGTTATTGCTATTTGCCTTCTAGTCTTTAATATGAAAACTCTTTTGATCATGTATCCTACTTTGGTGTTCTTTTATCCAAAACTTACTTTCTCTCTTGGGAGAAACTGTTCATTATAGAAAGGTTAATGAAATGTTTATTTCAAGAAACTGTTTAGTGACTACATGTCTTTTTGTGCTGGATAAAGTTTCAGATGGTGCTCACTGGTAAACAAAGGGAACAAGTTGGAGCTCAAGTCATGTGCAAACTACTCTCATTTTCCTTAATAAGCATTCTTAATGCTTTTAAGTGCAGTGCTAGAAATAAACAACTTGCTCACTAGTGGAAGGTAATCATATATAATCTAAAAATGTGCTTAATTCATAGTAATTACAAAGATTATTCTGACACAAGGATAATCCTGAGGGAAAGAAAAATCCTCTTGATTTCTGTGTCTTGATGTGATTTGTCATATAATCTTCTGAGTGTGTCCAAGAAAATCTGCATTAATGACCTCAAGTTGCAGGAATGATTTACAAAACAACACCCAAAATTGAGATGTATCTTTCAGCTTTTTTGAAGTTAAAAAAATCCCATCTATTCTCTTGAAAAGACCACATACAGATCAAGCCAAACCACACTGTGCCAGCTTACAGTCTCCAAGTAATGAATTTGGTAAAAAATGTTATTATGGAATAGAGGAATTTTGTATCAGCATGAAGTGACAGGTCTATACATCTTTTAATATCTACCTTCTAATTCTTGCTTTCTCTTCAGGTCACTACAGCTGGCAAAGAAAACAAGTGACCACAGACTGCTATGTGGGTTTTCCATTTTGACTTCTCTGCCAACTCCGTACGGCAGCACGTTCTCTGAAACTGCTATTAAAAAATCAGTTTTGATGGATTTCTACAGGAAATTCACCAGAAGTTCACCAGAGGTGTCTAAGCAGAGATTAAATACTCAGTTTTGCAAAGAGCTGGGCTAATAGATATAATTGACTGGGTGGAATTGTGATGATAAATATGTATTCCTATTTTGACACCAGCTGTACCACTCTGCATTTCTGTGGATCTCCATCAGCCTTTCTGAGAAAAATGGATGGAACTGTGGCAATGGGGATTTTCTTCATTTGTCCAATAACGTGTTAACAATTGTTAATATGAAAAATTATCAAAATCAGAGGTAGAAGACTTCAAATGAGCCCATGCTCTTTGTCTGGTTTTATCTTCATACATTGGTGTATTTGATCAGTCTTCTTTATTAATTGGACTTACTATTATTCAACAGTATGGCAAGCATTGTCTTTGACAAAGTGTATGGTGGAAGGAAAGCAAAAAGCACAATTCTCTTCTGCACATACCTCTAACCTTTTTTCTTTCACCACCASCACAATTTAAACAGATGCAAAAATTACATTATAATCCAGCAAGGCAGCATCCACTGTGATGTACAGCTCTGTAACTTGGTGAAAGACTGTCTTCTAACAGGAACCATGTCAGTTGCATATTTACTTTGTTCAGATACAGACGTTAGTGTTAGTCAGAGGTTACGTAAAGCAAACTAGTTTGAATGTAGGAAATGATGTGGCAGTTGTCATTTCTATGAAAGGTAAAATGTAATATGTTCAGATGGTCTTGTCAGTTCCCTAACATGCTTGACTGCATCTAATCACTTTCTGGACAGTAAAGATTTTAGTAAAATAAAATCTTATTTTAAAGTTTTCCTTTATGTCTCCTCTGCAGTTAAACTGTTTGCTATACCCAGTAAAAAAGGATTCTTTTTGTTCTTCCCATTTTGAACTTAAAAATTCAAGACCTGAAGAGTAAAATCTTCTTGACTTGAGCAGAAGACCTAATAGGTAATAAATACTGGAGGTTTTTTAATGATTTCTTCAGGTATGACTACTTGGTTTCTCTTTATTTTTTTCCCTATTTACTATCTCATAAGAATTACATATTGCTTTCATTCTCGTGCATTCCTAAGGACTGTACGTTGTGTTTTGCTGCACACTTGCAGCTAAGCACTCTGCGCAGTAAGACAGTTTTTTCATTACTTTATACAATACATCAGATTATCTTGTAAAGGTCAAGAGTCATATTATGCTAATGATAGAGGCGTTTTGAGACTAGCTGATTCATTCTGTTCTTAGTAAGGCTATTTCCACAAAATTTAGTCTCCAAAGTCCTGGGCCTATTTTTAACATTTTTGGCCTATTATTCTTTTACTATTAGCTATGAGATTTGAACATGAACAAGTTATTAGATAATTATAGTGTAAAACATCATTTTAATGCCACCTATGAAGTATAGTTCATCCTGATTCTGTATCAAATTAGTATGGAGACTTTCAATTATATTCACGTAATTATCTAAACTAAAATACAAAGTATATCTGGGATTTTTTTTAGCAGAAAGACAGAACATGTTAGTTCTGTATTTGTCTCTAGTGTGGCTTTTCTCAGAATCGTGGCTCATTTACAACTGTTCAAAACTCAAGGATAAGTCTGAGGAGATTCAGTGAAGAGCGACAAGAGTAAAGAATCTGCTGTAAAGTAAGAGACCTCAGGGAAAAATAGACTTGGCTTATCAAAGAGAAAGGGAAGAATTATGATTTACTGGCATCTTCAGAGGGACAGAGATCTGCTAACAAAGTCTGTTGGAAATATGAGAAGTATAGAGTGAAGTGTACAAGAAGACCCAAAGGATGGAAGTTGAACCTAGACAAATCCAGATTTGAAGGTAAGAGCGCCACCAATGGTAACAGAGTACTTGAACAACATTAATAACTGTTGTGGTGGATCTTCTGTCTGTTTGTTCGAGATTTTTTTCTCATGTTCTTTAATTCAAATAGGAATTTAGTCATTAYGACCTGTGTTGTGATGTAGAAGTCAGAGCACAGCAGTACCTTTGCAGTAGTTCCTTCTGCCCTTCTATGCTGTAAAATTTTGGATGAATAAAACCACTATTCCTCTCCTCAGAGAGATTTAATATGCCATTATCTTCAGATTTTTTGCTGTAATACAGTATATTTAGTGCTGAATTTAAAAAGGCTGATATTGATTGGGCTTTCAAAAATACATTTTCACATAGTATGATATACAGAATAAAGAAAAGAGCCTATATTCTGTGCTGTGTGGGGATAAGATGTATTTTAATGAGCTGCACTGAAATTTTTTTTGCAGCTTAATTAGAAAATCTGTGTCAGCAAGTTGAGACTGTAAGAATGCAAACCATATGAAGGAAGAGTGGTTATTTTGTTATTCAATGTAATTTTCTGGTTTTCCAGGACCTCTGCTGTTGTCACYTCTGAGTTACAAGAAGAGACCTGCCCCAGACCTGACCCTCTGAGGTGCTGCAGTGAGCACTAATGAACTTTCTTGAAACTGTGCCCATTTGATGTGATGGAAAGCACAGGAAAGCACAGGGTAACATATTTTCTCTAAGGTAACTCYGGACAGACTGACAGGTCCTCTGCAGGGGGCTGTCAGAGACAAAGTTTTTGCTCTGAAGTGGAGGAGTTTTCCCTTCATGAATTCCCCCAACAGTTAGAAAATTGTTGGATCCATAAGCTCCTTCACCCTGATCCAAACCTTGTGCTTGGGTGGGGTTCTGGGGCAAAGTCATCCTATTTTAGGAGCCTGATTTCCTTGTTTAACATAAAACTTAGTAAAATATCCGTTTATTCATGCTTTTTTCTATCATGTATGCCTTTGTGACAAGCAAAATCTGCAGACCTGGGCTTCCTGATAGGCCAGGAAGTACAATTCTAAAAGAACAAGGGATGGGAGAAGTCATGAACTTTAATGTATCTAGGTTGGAGACAAATTGCTATGTTTTAATGACAGGGAAGGGCAAAAATTTTTATCTCCACATGAAAATGTCACCTTTGGCAATTTTGTTTTGAAGATCTGGATGAGATTTCCTGTTTCAGATTTATTACTTGCTTGCATCTATGTTACTGCTTAAATTTCATTTGCTGAATTTATTAAAGCAACCAAAAGTGACTTGAATTTATGATTAAAAACCCAATTTTTTACATTAAAAACATCTCTGTTTTCTCATATATATTCCCTGTGGTTTTAATCTGTCAAGCATTAGAGATCTTCACTGCAATTATTTCAGGGTTATTGTAGAAATCAGATTTTCAGGAGTACCCATTTTAAATTGACCACTCCTTCCATGCAAGTTAATGGTGAAGTCAGCACTGATTTATTTGGGAGCAACTGGGGAGATATTCTGTACCTTTGATAATCCCACAGTTAAAGTCTGTAATCTGGAAACCCCATGACATGTGAAATTGGTGCTTACAAAATACCTGGTACTCTTTATGGCCTGTTTTTCAAAAGCTGATTCTGGACTGTACCTGCAGAAGTGCAAGCAGGTATTTGCAGATGAAATGAATAAAAAAGTCAAACCTATTTGCCTAATTACTTAAGGGTAAATTTTGTGCAAACAATGTTTTATTGAACCTTCGAGCTTTTGGAGTGATTAACTTGGGTGAAAGTATGACTATTTTAGGACTCTTGTCTGTCAGTATGCATACTTATTTTTTTTAACTTCTCCAGATAAAAGTTTCACACTGCTCCTGCAAGACAGCAAGGTGAAATTCATCTTTAAATGAAATAGTAACTAGTTCTGTGTATTTTCATGCATTTTTGCTGTTTATTATAGCTTTGAATGTTAATCCTCTGTTTTTGCAATGTAAAAGTAATAATTGTTTTGCTTTTGATTGCATCTTACATAGTTTTGGCAGTTAAAAGGAAAATGAATTCTTTATCTACAATGCACTCGTTTGACATTTCTCATGGAAGATAGTTCTAAAAAGTGCTACAGGGACCACAGTCATCCCTCATGAGATTTCACTGCAGTCAGGGATGAATTTAGTCAGTGTGATGTAAGTTTTGAAAGGCAATATATTCAGACTGGCACGTCCCCTTTGTTCCTAGTGATTTTCCCTTTTAGATCAGGGAAAATATCCTTTCTTTCAAAATAATTTCAGCAAAGAAAGATCTCTTGTCAAATTATTGATCACACTTTCTAGAAGTGCAATTCTAAATCTACAGGGTAGCTTTTCTGGTAGTATTGTTATGACATTTGAGAGAGATTATTAACAATCTTTACGAACACAGAAGCTGCAAAAATAGCTCTTTGTGCCTACATTAAGGTCTGGTCTGTTCAACCAGACCATCATCAAAGATCAGGAAAACCAATTACTCCTTGAGCTTTTTTGCTCAGACTAGGATYTGTGAAAGAACATAAAGCAAATTTGCTGAATTGACAACACAATGGAAGGAAGTTTTCTCATATTTCTACTCATATAAATCACATTTATTGTATTGATTATTGTGGAGAAGAATGTCTTCAGGCTGAATCATAAAATAAAGAGCCACTGAAATGTATGTAAAATTTTCTCCATCTGGCTCTGAAATTAGAATTTTTCTATGAACTGTTCTTTCTATAATTTTAACAGACTGCACAATAATACTAAGCAAAGAATATCATGGCTTCCCACATGTACTGAAGAAAACAGTAACTTGACTGACAGCCAGAAAGTTGAGATTTTTTCCAGATCTGAAGAGGCTGTCTTCCAAAGTCACCAGTGAACCGTACATAGTCATTTGCAAGGGCATCAACAGCACTTCTTTTCACTGGATATTTTATTCTTGAACAAGAAGGAATTCACCAGTGAATATATCTCACATCAAACCATCAATCTACACCGTCTTTCCCAGACTGCAGAATATCTTTTCTATTGATTTTGTCTGATTTCTAGAGGAATAAGCTTTTACAGTAGCTATGAAAAACACTGAAACCAGTATATTTTCCTATTCTGCTTTGAGTGCATTAGATTTCTTTTTTACCCTCTCTGAGAACACATACAAACCTAGAGGGATATTTATTTATTTGTTCTGAGGACAAGAATCCACGTTTCTCATCAATTTCAGCCAACAGTGACTTTTCATTAGCCTGCTCTTTCTAGAGAGCCATGAATTTGGAAAGGAGCTGGAGCTGGTTGAGAAGTAAACAGGAGAACTCTTGCCAGTTGGACATGCTGTTGCTATGGCTCCTGAAGCAACCAAAGAGCGGGAGACCAAATGGTTTCTTCAGCAACTTCAAATGGCTAGTGTGCTCTTATAGTTGTTGTCTGCAGCTGTTCTCCTGTGGGGCAATCAGTTTGGCTTTTGTAAAACACAGAGGCTGTGACTGCTGAGCTCTCTAGAGAGACCTACTGCTGCAAGTAGTTACTGACTTTATCTGTGGGCAGAGCCTGCTCTGTTATCTGTAATGTGTTGATGAATCTTTCCCATGACTTCTACTTTTGAGAGGCAAAGAAGAGCATAAAGAAAGCAGTCAGCGTTTTTTTTTATCAGCAGAAAGAAAAATGTGATAAGCCTTAATTCTTAACATCTTAATTTGTTACTTACTAGAAAATCTGAGATATTTCTCATTAGTGCTTTTTATTTAGTTACAAAGAAATATGTGCTTTTAAGTTTTTTTTCCCCCCTTTGGGAATTTCTTTAGCATTTTTGTAGCACACTTTCCTTCCTTTGAGAGTCTCGTTGAGTCTCACAGGTCTTATATCATTTTTATAGAAGTCAATTGGAAAAGCTAAAAATCTTACTAGTAATGAAAACACAAATTCCAGCATAATACGTTTCTTCTCCTGTGGTATGTTTTGGGTTATTTGACACCTATGAAAGCTTCCTCTTCTGGTTTTCAACGTTTTTTTAAAACTTCCAGTTTTATTCAAAGRTGGCTTTATACTTGCAAAAGATATTAAGAGCCTAAAGAACACCTGAGGGAATGAGCATGAATCATTTGTAAGGAAATGATCTGCACTTCTGCAGTATGGTAAGAGGTTCAGATAATTGTTTCCAAGGTTTTGCCCCTAATCAGGAAAAGTACTGTAAGAATCTCTTTTTGGTTCTGCTTTTAGACTGTGGAGGACTAGCTTCACATGGATTGCTATTYGTAGCACGACTTTCCAAAATCAGTGTGAAATACCTAATAGAAGCTTCTCTGCAAAAGAAAAGCTTCACTTCAGGTATCTCTGTAAGTGAATACACTCACTCCCAAAGGTCTCTTCCATATTCCTTTTGCTATCTAAGGAGGGACAATCATGAAAGCTAAATATCTCTGCAAGGGAGAAAAAACTCCACATTTTGGCTTCATCTCTTAAGTGGAAAATAGACAAAACAGACTATCATTCAGGGAAGCAGAGGAAACACCATGCTGGATTTATCAGATTTCTTTCTCCTCCACAGACCTCTATCTTCACTTCACATTAAGTCCTGCTTTTCCCTTCACCTATCTTTAGATATCTTTGTGATACACAGCTTAATCACCATGCTTATCAGTTAGAAATGTTTATGACAAAATACATTTTCATGGGACTGTACCAGGTGTTGCTAAAATTCCAGCAGGAGAGTTCAGTCCTCAGGGTATAGTTTCTTATCAAAATCAGAAAAAAACAGAAAGAACTTTCTTCAAATACAGGGTTCAGGTTCAAATCTCAGCTCAAGTAATCAGCTATCTATAGAAAGTGAAGTGCCTGCAACAAAAGCATACTCCAGGACAGACAACATTTGAGAGAATAGGAGGGCCCAAATTTGAATGAGAGTGCTCTAAAAGTCATACGACTGCTTTAACCGCTGTGGACTATTCTTGCTCATTTTTCAAGAAAAATTTAGAAAAGTCTTTATTTCACTTCTCGACAAAGCTGAAAGATTTTTGCAATCTAAGTTTAGGGTGGCTGGATGAGAGCATTGTCAGAGGAATCATTTTGCACAGAAATCAGTTTGGTATTTTTGCAGTTTGGAGGTAGGATCTTTTTCCAGCGTAAGAGAGGAGCTAGCCTTTATCATGCTGTACAGCACAAACAGTATACTGGGAGGAACTGAAACATTTGAACACTTCCCTCTATTCTTTGAGCAAGATCCTAGAAGTCTGCAGGACAGTTACAAACACAGCCTACCACTTTTCAGTAGTTTCATAAATGAAGCTGTGGTCTTTCGTCTTCTGGAAAATCCTGTGAGTTTTTGTATTTCCATCATTTGATGCATGAATGTCAATGATCTTCTGCTCACGTCCTCTTTTGTGACTTCTGTCTTTGTAGGCATTATTTCTAAGACATCCAGGTACCTCGCCAAGACTGCACCACGCTCAGCTGTTTTGCTGTGATGTTGTTTTCCCCCTCTTCACATCATTTTATGTGGAATAATCCTATTACCCAGCTGACAGTTGCATCTCTTCCATCTCACTATGCCCAGTTATCACTCCTGCTTTATCTGTCTCYATTTTTCTCCTGTGCTTTGCTGTGTTGCCACAGGCCAAGCCTAAAGCAATTTTTCTTGTACCCTGTACCCACAAATTGAGATCACAGCTAATCAGTGTATCACCTGGGGAGCACAGTTTGTGACTACACCTCACAATACTTATTACTGGCAGGTGAGATTAGAACTGCTTCTGGAGTCCTTTTTCTACAGCTAGAGCTGTGATAGTGCACAGAAAACTAATACAGAACTAATACAGCCATAAATACTTAAAATACAATTATTTTTTGTAGGCTGTTGTTATAGTTTGTAACATTCAGAGTTGCAAATTATCCATGTGGTTTGTGCTGTCAACTGTAGTTATGTACATACAAATGATGTATTCACTTCCTGCACATAAAATCGTATGTATGTACAAGTTTGGAAATCTGAAGTGGTCAAAATTGAGCAGGATTGTCTTGAATAATTCAGATTATTTCCAGTAACTTTGCAACTGTATCATTCCTTGGGAGATCTGCCAGCCTCAAAGGAAATAAGAAATACTCTGTAAACTCTGTTTCAGGACTGAAGCAGCAAAAGGGCTAACTCATCAGTGTGGAAGCATTTCAAACCAAAAAATACTGGGAGTTCTCTAGCCAATATGAAACAATAAAGAGAAATGCTATGAACTAATCCTAGAAACTAAGCCAAACCGTATTTTCTCTAAGACTGAAATACCTTCATACTGCTCCACTGAATATTCATCATCTTTCACAAAATGTATACAATAAATATTTTTTCTTTTTCATAGCCGAAGAGCCTTGAAATCTGGGATATTAGCCATTTTAAACCGAGAGAAATCCTAGTTCTTCTCAGGTATTTTCCGGTAGAAAAATAGAAGGAAAGATCTCTAGAAGAGAGCACTTGCTTAAGATGTTAGAAACACAGGTTTTATCCTGCTCTCCCTGAATTAGGCCAGGGATTCATACCCAGTAGTGTCAGCCTTAGGTAGGAGCTCTGACCACCAGTCTATTCTGGATTTCTGCACTCTTGCTTTGACTACTCAATCTCTCCTGCATTTGGGAAAAAGCTTTCTCAGTTAGCTGTGGTCTATACTCTGCAACATTTGTAACTTCACAGGCAATACAGTAAAACAAAACAAAAAAACCCTTCACATTTGACTGATGCTGTGTCTGCAAAGTACTTACATGTGCGCAAAACTTGAACTTCAGCACACCCATCAAGCCTGGTTTTCACTCACAGTCCATAAGGAATACTCTGCTGACATGTACAATGTAGATATGTCTGAATGTATTGTATATACCACCCAGTGTAATTTAGTAGATATTATATTTAATGTGATACAAGTTAGTAGCTAGGAGAACCAGGACTGGTGCAACTCTGGCAAGAACCCTGGTGTGAAGGCCATGGAGGAAAGGAAGAGTGAGCAGTGCGGTGGACKGCTTGGGTAAGGGAGAGTCAACTTTTCTCATATTAGCACAAGTTATAATCACTCCCCACTACTGAATATTGGGCTGCTGTTCTCCAATGTGCAATTTGTGCTTGTCTGTGTGAAAAAGCACTAATTATTCACTGGATTTGGAGACTCTATCTACCAAATTTTAATTTTGCAATTTGTTAGCTGGCATGTTAAGGAAGTAATGATGAATTTGTCATTACGATAGAAACTGAGTTTAGCACTGCCATGGGTGAGCTGGCTGACAGAAGGTGGGCAGAGAGAAGAGCAGCTCTGTGCAGTTAACCTGACATCTGAGGACTGGGCAGGTGCTGGATGTTTGGCACAGGCTTGCTGCTCCTTATCATGCTGATGCTGGCAGCCATTTCTATTTTTTATTTTGTAGCAGAGTAGAAAGTCAGTCTGAGTCATTTCTTGGTTTTTGCTCTCTTGCTGATGCCCCTAATCAAATGTGCCGAGAAAGCAGACTAAGATGTTGGATGTACATGATTCATGTTTAAATAACCCTAGAGAAGGATCATATGCTGGGCCGGGTGTTTTGCACTAACAGGAGCTGACACAGAACATCCTAGTGGAGGAGTATCAGCCACCCAGCTCTTCCCCATGTTACAGAAGCTAAGTCTTGGTTTATTAGCCACTTGGTTTATTAGACAGTGATAGCTGTCTCAACAAGTTGGCTGAATTGTCCTTCCTCAGGGTGGTTTGTCAAAATGGGTCTTTGAGGCAAGCTTGGCCCATCTCAACTAAGTGCTGGTGTCAGCACTGACAACTGTGCTGCAGCAGCGATTGCTTATGTCATGTTTGACAATGGCCTTTCAAGTCCATGAAACCTGCCTGTTGACTAAAAGAAAAAAAATGGATGTGAGAGTTTTAAAATTTACTACGGGGAGTAGCATATGCTGAATTAATATTGCTAGGAACAGAGTGGCTGCATTAGGAAGAGTGTTGCCAGAAGGTGGAGGGAGGTGATCCTACCCCTCTACTCAGCCCTGGGGAGGCCTCATCTCGAGGACTGTGTCCAGCTCTGGGCTCCCCAGTGCAACAGAGACTTGGAGCTACTGGAGAGAGTCCAGCGTAGGGCTACAAAGATGATTAGAGGGCTGGAGCATCTGCCCTACAAGGAAAGGCTGCGAGAGCTGGGCCTCTTCAGCCTGGGGAAGAGAAGACTTGGGGGGGGATCTGATCAGTGTGTAGAAGTACCTGAAGGGAGGGTGTCAAGGGGATGGGTACAAACTCTTCAGTTGTCCCATGTGACAGGACAAGAGGCAAAGGGCAAAATCTGAACCACAGGAAGCTCTATCTGAATGCAAGGGGGAATTTCACTGTGAGAGTGACAGAGCCCTGGCACAGGTTGCCTAGAGACGTTGTGGAGCCTCCTTCTCTGGAGATCTTCAAGGCCCACCTGGATGCAACCCTGTCTAACATGCTCTAGGTGACCCTGCTTGAGCAGGGGGGTTGGACTAGATGATCTCCAGAGGTCCCTTCCAACCTTACCCATTCTATGACTCTGTGATTCTGTGAAGTCTAGGCAGAATACCTCTTTTAGAGTAGAAAGCTGAAAACAAGTCTGAAAAAGACCCCAAACCTTTTTCTTTAGGATGCTAAAGAAAAATGTAGAATTTTTTACTGTTCTCACTTTTGCTTGCCAAAATGGCTCTCTTTCAAGGGTGATTTGGGCACTACAGATATGAGAAAAAAAAAGGAAAGGTGCAAACTCCCTGCTGCTATCTAAGATCTTTTTTATACAGACACTCTTCGTGTACTTAAGGTAGGCTAGATTTATGGCAGATGCTACTGAAACAAATAAAAGTCAAGCACAACTCTATTCTGAAAAGTGACAGTGCCCAGTGTTTCTCGTTTTTCCCTAATTTCGATATCAAATACTTCCAATTTACAAGTAAAAAGACGCAAATTTCTTTTCCTCCAGGACAGTGGTATTTGTTTATCCTGGATACTAAGTTAATTTCTTTGCTCCCTGCTACCTGTAAGGTATTAAAATAATACAGGTATTACTACCTGTAATATAGGCAACAGGTCTTTATTATGCTCTTAAATATGCTCAGTCCTTTAGTGAATATGCATATGGAATTCTCTGGATTTAGTAATGCTGAGAGATGAATATTTGTCAACGTGTGTAGCTAGATTGGCTCTGTGGGGCATAGTGGAACCAAGTATTTGTTGCTGAAGTCAGTACATTCAATCAGCTCCAGTAATAGGTAATGCTGAAACAAATATTTTACATAGCAAAATTTGCTGGTTTTTTCCTACCTCTCCCCCAATACCTAAAATGCAGATCAGATCTATTCTGGGAGATCTGCCTTTTTAATTTTTTTCCTTTAGATTAGATTGGTTAGCCAGCTTCAGAGGGCTGCTATCCTGAATTTTCAACTCTTTTATTAAGAGTTCCTCTCTCTGCAGACTTGCTGCCAGGTAGCTGGGGAGGCCTGGTAAATRCAATTCCTTGTTTTCCTCTGGCTCTTTCTGCCCAGCTCGTGCTGGMAGCATGCTGGGGTACTGGTGTCTGAATCTTTTCCTTTACACAGAGGAACGGTATTTAACAGCCCAATTTCTGCTACGCTGTTCCTTGTTGGAGTGCCTTGCACTTGTCAGAGACAGAAACTGAGCAGAGGCACTTGTGACCACGTTTCTTCATGTTCTCATTTTATGCCTCAAATCTTTTCTCTTGCCAAATGCCCTTCTCAGTAATTGCTTTTTAAACCCTGGAGCACACCACCTCAGGTCTGGTTCGCCATTCCTGTAGCCAGCTGACAAATTTCCTCGTGATGCTATCCCCATTCCTTCTCCCACAAACAAATTACCTCCTGCACAGAAGAAAAACGGATTGGGTCAGAAAATTCACATCTCAAAAGTTTGTAAGAGGATGTGGATCCCTTTGTTGGCACTATAGATATATACAGATATATATAGAGATACAGATATATAGACTATAGATATATATATGTAAATATATGTTATGTGAAATGGAGTCTCTGCTGGGTAGCCTTAAATTTGTTTTCATTAATTGCATGAAGTGAGAGAGGCGCAAACAATTTTGGTTTTGATACTGGATACAATTTGTCTTGGAAGGGTTTCTCACTTCACTTCTTGTTATGTTAGGCAATCTGAACCCAAAGTGCTGTTATCAGGAAAAAACAGAAAGCGCTCAAGTGTTTACTATTGTGAAATTTCTGCTGTGATGTATAAGCAGGTGAATGCCTTCATCTACAATTCATGGTTTTAACTAAGCAATTTGGCCAGTAGTCTCATCTGGAATTTGCCCATTTCTACCTTGAATTCATGATAGTATAAACTGAAATATTCCCCTCTGCCGGCTGTTGCTAAAAAAACTGATTCTGAATGTGTATCTCATCACAGAGGATTTCTAATCACAAGTGCTGCACAATATTTTGTGTATGAACAGCCATATAAATTAAGTTTTTGCCTTTATTAGATTTATAGGTTAATTACAGCTATTTTAGAAATGCTGACTCCAACTACTTGATCTGGGTGTGACTACACAAAAAAAACTGTCAATTTACTCTTCCTTAATTTGATTTTAGATTGTCCTTAAATACTACACTGAAACATACTTGAAATACAAATATATTCTAGGGAAAAATGATCAGGAATTAAATTATTTGGAGTGTTAAGACAATGATGTGATGATCATTCAATCTTTAATACCTTATGTAGGCACAATTCTCAATTTCTGAGTAGCAATTCTTCATATAGCATACTATTGCAGTTAAATTCTCTATGTTTCTGGGATCTCCAGGCTTAGTTTGGATAGTATCTATCTTCTTCAGTGATGCCTAAAGAGTGCCAAAGCAGAGAATTTACTGGAGCAAGCAATTTGAACAAAGAGCTTTCTTAGCTAAGCAGCAGGAAATGCCAAGGAGAGGGATAAGACTCTCACTCTGATTCTTTACAGTTAATTAAATGGTTAAGCCCAAATCAGAAGGAAGCATCTAATGCTGCTCAGTTTTAAACCCTCTCTTGAAGCTGAGGTCAATCCTATTTAATGAGACTCTTCTACCTCGCCCCCCTCAAAAATATAAAGATCCTCTCCATTCAACTAATGGCTACGACATTCAATGGAGTACATTCTAAAATTTCTTTTTTGCTTGATTTGTAGAAGAGATAACAGAATCCAACACTGTGTTATTTGGTATTCTAGGCTTGACTTTCTTCTCCTGTGAAGTCATTCAATTTTTTATCAATATTTTATGGGTTGGGATTTAGACTAACTAGGTGAGTGCACTAACAACTGGATTGTCTGTTTTGTCTCTCCCTACCTTTTATCCTGGGAATACCTCACTATTTATAAGAAGTGGAATAGTCTCAGCTGGAGAGACGGGGAAACACTTATTCCAAGACACTGTGCAGTTCAGGCTGTATCTAATGATGCAGGAAGTTTATGCAAGACCCTGACCTGAATTGGAACAAGTGAAGGGAAGATCCATGCTCTGATCTACTGCATATGCCAGCAGGCACATCCTTTCAAAGTTAAGACAATCACTGCATTTTGCACAAGTATCCAAGTCCTAGAGATATGCAAAGGGGAGGAGGAATGCTTACTAATGTTACTGATTTTTGGCAGGAGTTGAGATCCCAGGTAGCTAAATGGCATCAGGCTGTAATTTATTCTGGCATATGGAAATCTTGATACAATTAGCTTTTGCAAGACTTAACTCCTCCTAGGGTTAATGGKGGACAGGAGGGGTCTCGATGGCTCCTAAACACTGCAGTCCTTTGCAGATACAGCCTCTAAAAAATTACTGAGGACTATTCAGGTTTTTATGTTGCTAAATCACATTCTTCTGGTAGTAATGATTGGAAGTTGATGTGGATTTTTCTTGATAATAAAAGATTTAGATTGGAAGGCTCATTAAAATTGGAACTTATTCCCCTGTACTCTTCCCGTTAAAGTGAATTCCTCAAACTTGTGCTACAAGTTCAAAATCCTTGACTTCAGTCTTGTTTATATCTCTACTTTTTCTCATTGCTTCACCTTCTCTGAAGCTTACCTCTGAGCAAGGCACTTAATTACATGCATACCAGATGATAAAGGAAGCTAAAGACACTAGGGCAAAAATGTCTACGAAAATAGGTACTTTAATTCTTATAAAAAGCAGACAGAATATTGATTTTTTTAAAATAATGGCTAAAGCTGTTTAGCTGATTATAGCCATCTGTACATTTAAACACATTCAGAAGATAATTTATTTTATTGAYATATTTTAAGGGATTTCAAAACATGTGAATTGCTATGGTAGACTTAAAAAAGTAAACTAGATATGAAGATATATTGTCCTGGACTCAGATTTTTTAAGGTAGCTTTCACAACATCGAGATAAAGAGGACTGAAAAATAGTATTATTCAAAGTGGCTAGCAGCCAATTTTCCTTGATTTTTAGTGATTTCATATGATTAATTTGTTTTTGTTTCCAATTCTCATTAGGTATCTATCTATATCTCTAGGTACCAGAATATCTTTAAATAGATGAACTTCAACAMATAGACGAACTTCAACCTATTGGTATAGTAGTGAAATATGTGCCTCTTAGCTTTTCCCTTTTATTAGATTCAAATTTACTTCATTTTTCACATCACACAGACCTGGTGTTACTTTAAATTATTTACATGAATAGTGCTAAATCATGGTACTAAGGTTAATGAAAAATGTGATCTGTATTAAACAGAAAATAACTTTTGCCTTACTTCAAGCTGGCTGCAATTCTCTTTTTTCCCCTGTTTAATTAATGATTTTTGCCTCAGATTTGAGTATCAACAGGTTCAGGGGTGACATCTGACTAGATAGATACACATGCTAGATTTCCACAAGTGTGTCTATGTTGCCTACCAGTACCTGAAAGATGGCATTCCTTTTAAAGCAACAAGGAGGAATGATAGATCTTGATAAAGTCATCAGTTTAGCACTCATAAGATAAGATCAAAGTATCCATCCCTGGATACTTTGCTGTAAGTATCCAGGGATGCTCCTGAAAGTGCTAATACTACTTATTTTTCATCAAACTATTAACTCATTGGATCATTAGTTTGCCTTAACTTACCTGGATTTACCTAGTGTTTAGCATCATGGGTCCTGACCTTGTTTGGAATTTTTAGGTACTTCTGTCARTAATGTAAATAATACATGATCATGTTAGTAAAGAAGAAATGTATTTACAGTCCACTCAGGCTTAAGACTTGCTTCTAAAATAAAGTCTGCATATTAGACAGACAGACAGTAAGACAGACAGACAGACACCCATAATGCTTTTTTTCATCTTCTATTGCCCTAAACTGAGTATTCCAAAATTCTCTAACAGACAATCTTGCTGTGTTGCTCCAAAACACTGAAAGATCCTGATAGCTAAAATCATTTTTTCATATCAGTATTTCCTATGTTGCTATCACTAAACGATGTTAGCAGGCACCACAGGTTAGCTTCTTACTAAGTTTAAAAATAAATTGTTTTATTCTCATTACTCCTCTCAACACAGCTCCTTATAAGTACTTATAGTAAGGRATTACTCTAACTGCTGTAAAGGCTGAAGGATGTTTGGAGCTACAAGATTTTCTGGATTCCTTCTCAATCATTTCATCTTTTGTTGATATGCTCTCCTGCTTCCCTGGATTGAATGCCATCTGAGCAAAATGCTCAAGTAACGCACTGGGTAGATCATAACAGCCTGTGATTTCTTGTTACAAAATGCTGGCTGCTATGTGGTCTTTCCTTTTGATTATCACCAGAGATATGTCAAGCCATCCAGAAGTAATTTAGATACTTGGCAAACTCTCCTATTCCTTGAAGAATGGAGAAAGTAGAGTTTGTTCGTGTCCCAGCCTCTGAAAATGTAACACAAAGTGCTCACTGTCAGTATTTTCTCCACTGCCTTTTAGCACCTCTGTGTTCAGTCTTTCATTTCACACTGTGAAGCTCTGAGCCAGAAATACGTCTCAATGCCTTGACGTAGCACAACGTGACACCAAGGCCTACTGAGTAAAGGGCACCATGCTTTTATTTCGAGCCTTGAAGCTGGGATTGAGCTGGACAATGCATGTGCCCAGATCGTTTGATGTTGGTTGGCTGGCTTTGGGAAGCAGGGAGTTTTTACAATACAAGCAGCGACTTTAGGGACTTTGCTGTCTGCACATCTCTATCTATTGCATCAGTACTCTTATACTGATATGTTCAAGATTGGTTTCTACAGAAAGTGAAAGAAAGCAACACGCTAAGCACAAAGATCATAGCATTAATTTACTTTTTTTAGCGGCTTGAAAGCAAGGAGAATTAAAATAAGTAATCTAAAAAAGTTGGACAAAACTGTGTCCAACTTCTTCTATCTTTTTAAAATTCTACCTTTTCTGTATCTTACAGAGGAATAATTAGCTCTCTTAATTAGTTATGGATCCTATTTAAAAAGATGGGTTGCACAGAAGACATCTGGGTAAGATGGGACTTGCATGTTGTCTGCTACTATGAATTCTGCCAGTAGAGGGTACTAATGACTTTCATTGACAAGCCTCTTGCTTATGTAAATTTTAATACATTCAGTGCTGAAATGTGTATTTGAAAACAATGGTGTATTATTACCTCTAGTAAACAGATCACTTTGTCACCCAGTTTGCCTTTCATTCTCTGCACTGGATTTCCATCTCTCTGTGATGGTCCCTTCGGATGGTCTAACATGTAGGGCGGGGGTATGCTGTAAGCACTGTATAAAGAAGCATAAATTATCACATCAGCGTGTCCACATTTGAAGAGTGTATTCAGAAACATCCGAAGACATTACCTACATGTGTTGTTGCTATTGCACAGATAGCTGGATGCTTAATCCTCTGGAAAAGCTGCTTGGTATGTATGGCAATTATGACTGTGAGAATCTGGCACGACTTCCTGAACACAGAGCTCGGCATTGCTGCAGAGCACGGGGAGGCCTGGGCGCTCAGCAGGGCCTCACAGCGGCTGCTGGCTCCCCAGGCGCCGTGCGGGCTCCGGTGAGAGGCACGGTCCTTCTGCCGGAGCCCTCGTGGTGCTGAGGGGCATGAATGGCCCTGAGGAGCCTCACCGGCGGCCAACGGAGCTGCATTTCGGCACTAGCCCTGGGCCCACCATGCCGCCCTCCATGGCCGGCGCCTGGGGCGTGGGGGGGGCCGGCGGGCCCAGGCAGGGCCGTTGGGGTAGGGGTGGGGGGGGCGGGGCCAGGCGGCGCGTTGGAGACCGTTGGTGCCTGGGCGGGGCCAGGCAGGCGCTGGGGGCCGTTGGGCTCCCTGGGGGTTGCTTGAAAATACTGATTTAGGATTTAGTCCAGCAAGTGCTTGTCATGGTACTGAGAGGTGAGCTCCAGGGAGGAGGACCCAAGGGAGGCCAAGCAACCTTTGWTATATTCAACGGCTGCACATCTGTTTACTTGACCCGCTTTTTGGAGCCCTCTTTGGCTTGGCTTCCACTCTTATATTCACGTTATTTATTTTATTTTGTCTTCTCTGCTTAGATGYTTTGAGAAGTACAATATACAGTTTTCTCCAGGATGTAATGTGGGTTAGACAGCAGGAGGCAATTAAGAGAACATGAATGTTCATCAAGGAATGAAATAGCTTTAGTGAAACAAGAGCAATGTACAGTTCAGTGAGGTCTCCTGGCATCAAGACAGTTTTAAATCCTTCAGTTTGTGTATTCTGTTCACTGACAAAGCTGGAAGTTATTAAAATTGGAGGCCATTCCAGTCTTCTGATCATCAGGAAGACAAACATTTATRATGATGACAGTTTAGAATTTTAAAAATTCATTAGTTGCTTATTTTGAAATTTATTTCTTGTGRTATGATTTATATATAGAACCACGCGTATTAAAATTCAGATTCTGGATGGATATGGCACAAAAAGTGATGCGCCAGAATTAAGAGACAGATGGAACTACTTCCTGCCTACATCTCTGAGACACTACCACAAGGCTGCTAGGTTGTTTTCTAGTTGATAACTGCTAGTTGAGCATAGGTGCAGTTTATTTCACTTTGTGAAAATAAATCACATGCTTATGCACAGGCAGAGAGTACTGCTGGTCTTAGACCTTTTCAAAAAAAAAAAAAAAAAAAGTTATAGTACACTGTTGTCAGTGATAGCAGGGATCACTTCTAAATTTGTCTAAGATTGTTCAAACTAGAAAGGAAATTCAGGACGACAAAGGTATTCCAAGGACTATGAAGAGAGTTTCCAAAGTGAACTCTTAGTGTGAGCCTTTGTARTAGATCCTTTATTTAAGCACCTACAAATATTTTGAAATATTTTCAGAAATTTGACGTATGTTCAATTTCTTTCTACAGTAAAAGCTCTTAGGAGCCTCAGATTTGTGAAGTTTTATCTTTTCTATAGCAGAGAAATTTTCTTTAGCTGTGAGCTGTATTTGTATCAATTCTGATAGAAGAATAAAATCTTCAGTCCAAAACACAAGCAGAAAATACAGTACTTTTGAAAAGTGGTTCACCCAGACTTGGAAACCTTTCCTTCTTCTTTACTACAAGTATTCTATCAGTTAGATATGCCAGTAAGTTCAAGATGTATTTATTCATTTGTTTAGTTCAGGAATAGCATAGTTATAGTCGTGTAAAGAATTCCTCAAATATATTTATAAGTAGTCACAGGAATTTGCAAATCATAACTGAAATGTTTCACAGTGCCTGAAAAAGAGCAATTTTTTTTTAGTCTTGCTGCAGCAGTATTGTGTTTTTAGTATAATTTCCCAGGGAAAGGCCAACATTTTTTAAATGAAAAAAATTTATAGCAAAATGACTGTTCTACTTTGTAAAACTGCTGCTCAGATATGCAAAATAATTATAGGTGAGGAAGGAAATATGCTGTACTTTATTGTCAACTAATGAAAATATTATTTAATTCTATTGTGCATCTTGTTAAAGAGAGGTTGCAGGACTTTTTTTCAGAAGAATTTGAAACTTAGTGCTCAGTTTTCACTCCAGATGCCTAAGTCTGTTTTCCTCACATTTTAACTCCCTTGAGGCAATGCTTCTATCTTAAAGATTTTTTTGTAAGTTTCAGTGTAAAGAAGTATTTACTATTCTGTGTGGACTAACACACCAAAAACTATATTCACTGATGCTCTTGCAAAGGGGGGATTGTACCTTCATGTTTCAGAGGGAGTACATATTCCCCATGAGATTTATAATTCAGAAAGGAAAGGCAGAGTGAATGGCAGCTTTAAACTGTAGCAAGTGCTCCACAGCTTCCTGAGAAAATGTACTGAATCATCCCAGCTTCTGTCTCAGAGCTAATGCCTCCTTTTTAAGATGGTTCTCATAGGAATGCTCCAAGTTTGTGCTACAAATATGCTCTTTCCAGGATGATTTTGCACTGGGAGGACTGAGCAGCAGGATGTATATTTGTGGGACTTCATTTTGATTCCTATAATAAAGCTACTGCATAGCTTTGAAGAAATCATTCTGAGTTACAGTATACAAAAWTTTTCTCACATGAATTTACTCAAGGCTTACCTAGAGTTTTCCAGAAGAAGGAAATGTTAACTGTTGTGTTGCCCCTTGGGAGCGTATCCGTCAGCAGAGATCTCCCATGGAGTCGGTGGCTGGTATCTGTGGCTAGAACATGTGCTGGAGGCACACAGCAGAAAATTGCTCTGTCTTCCCTGCCTCGATTTTCCTTGCAGGTGTTTTGAAATACTGAAGGGCAGGAAAAGCAGGATTTCTTCTCAGGTTGTCATTTAATAAAAGAAAACTAAAAATAATGATGACTCTGGAGTATACACATAAGGCCATCTTCTCCTTGGTGGCTCTGTGATGGTTGAGATATCTAATGCTTTTGGATAAACATAGGGTCCTATGTAAAGAACTTGTAAAGAACTAGCATTTTCAGGCAGGTCTAAGGCAGGATATTAGGAACCCAGACAAATTATTGAATTCTTTGAGAATGCTGGGATCACCCTGGATTTTTTAATCTTTTTTAAGTTCTCTGTCTACTTGTGGCACAGCCTTTGCTTTTCACTTTAATTTTTATAGACAGCTTTGAGAATTCTAGAGACTAAAGTAAAAATTCATCTTGAACTTGTTCTGTTTTGAAAAGATGATACAATCTTATAAAATTCATTTTTATTAAGAAATCMTTAGAAAAACTATTTGTGGCTATGGACATGGTTTTGTTATATCTTTTAAAATGATTTTCCAAGGATTTGTCAGTTCTTCCTAGTTTCACTAAAGTTTATTTAATAAAGATTTAGAGCAATATTTCCAAGTATGTAAAGCTTATTTACCAAAGATTAAAGTAATTTTTCCAAGAATGTGGAGTAGCTAAACAGTCAGATTTATTGTGATCCATGAACATTTGTTGTTTGTCTTATCCATCAGGTATTCACATAGTGGTAGTTACATGTGAAAAATTCAGTTGTGGTAACATATTCTTTTTGACATTGGGAAAGACTCTGTACTTAACAAGTATAATTCATCATACAGAATGTAGAGGACAGCAGATTTGTGGCTCAGCATATRTTCAAATAAACTCACGATAAAGTGAAGGATAAAATTGTGAATGTTTTATGTGTGGGTTATAGAAGTRCTATTTAGGAATATGTAGAAATATAAGAATGGAGGAAAAGACAAAACAAGCTTCACTGCACAAGTATGAAGCTGTGCTGCCTGTCTCTCCACCTGCAAAGAGGGTGGTTGTAACACTTTGACATGTCACATGGGRTATGCCTGGCTTCTTCACTCACATTGGTTGTGTGTAAATGTTTGCATATTAATATTTTTGGATGTGCTTTCTCATTGAAACTTCTGAAACAGAGTAATTTTAAGGAGGGAAAAAGTTTAGAAAGGATTACAGATCACTTTAATTTAAAAAAGCTATAAATCCTAGATATTTTTTGGACATGCTGAAAATTGTTTCTAGGTAAAGCGAAGACTAAAGTTTTTCCGAAAATTTACAAAAAGTTTATTTTTAGAAAAGTGGACTTTCAGAAAATGCCTTAACTTTTTTATATTTGTAGATATGTGTATATAAAGGTAAAAGGAGTTTGGGATTAAGCATTACTTTGCTAGGCTTTCCATTCTTCACAAGTGTCAGTTCTCTCCCTCTTTCAAAATCCTAGCAGAAACACCGTCAGGTAGGAGAAAATCATCTCATGGACCTATTTATTTTTCAGGATTATATTTCTCAATTTAGAATAAATGCTTTGAACAACATCAAAGTGAATTTTTAGCTGAAAYATAATCTGTTGTGGTTGGAAAATTCTCCTTTATGGAAATGGAAATTTTGGATAGTTTCATAAACATTTTTTTTCTTGAATGTATGAGGGCCAAGCTCCATCTGTACTCTGAATAAATCATATCACAAAACTGAAGCAAGAATGGCTGGTTTCCGAGATGATTGTATATTCTTTGAAAACACATATATTGCTTTTTTCAAGTAAAATTGTCCAGTCTGGATAATCACTGGGTATTGAGTCCTCTCTTTGCTTTCAGTTGCCAAATCTTCTTAAAGAAGCAAAAAACTTTTTTCTCCTGACCCTTACATAGTTGCTCAGATAGAAGCTGTTAAATGGTAATTGATGGATTGAAATGGGATCATCTAGCTTGCTATTTCCCTTGATAATGTGCAGAAGTTAAAATAACCTAAAATTGAGTTAATTTGTGTTTCTTCTTCCCCTGAATGCTGGGATTACCTTTCCTTCTTAAGGGTTTCTGATTACAGCGGCTGACAGGAGATAATAGAAGTGCATGGCAGTGTGGAGACAAAAACTGGCCATGCAAATATATGTTGCTTCATACGGATCTTAGGGGGATCCATAAACTAAGGAACAGAATAGAGACAAATAGATTATTACAGTTTAGTGCAAGTGAAGTCCTAAATTCTAGGATAATACTTTGCTTCTTCTAAGCAAAATTTTTATTCTGTGTATGAGCAAACACCTTCCTCAGGCTTTCAGGCAGGGCTTGGCTGAGCTAACAGATGATTGGCATTATCATCTGAGGAAACATTTATAGTATTTTTCTTTCATAGCTATGTAGTGAGAGTTGCAAGTGCTCCTTTCTTTTTAGCATAAAAACTAAATTAATTATAAAAGAGTGCATTACATGATGATATAATACAAATTGCAGGCAGAAGCCTTAAACTAATCTAGAATGAGTACTTCAGGTTTTACCTGTTTATATCTGTTAAGGTTATTAAAATAAACACATTTTTTGTAGTCATAAGGAAACTCAAAGGAAGGCAATTATTCCCTCCAGATGAAAAAGCAGTTATTGCAAATGTTTATCTTGTATTGCACTTGGTAAAAAGTGTGAAAGAGTAGGAAATATATCCAGGAAGCTAATGACGTAAGTTAAAACAACAAAGTAGATAACATGTTAAGATGAAAACATCAGTAAGTCTGACATCTGCAGAAATAAGAGACCCCTCACTGTTGTGTTCTCACTTAGTTAAATATTCAGTATAAAGATTTATGCTACCTCCTCACAATTAGGGGTATCTTTCAAGTACAGAAATTTTTCTGTGTGAGACAGAATATGTTACAAATGGAATGATGTTATCATTGGTCTCTAGTTCCATTTTTACAATACACTGTAAAACAGCAAAACAACAGGAAGATTGTATTTGCATCTTCAACAAGACCTCTGTATTGTGGGTATCATGTTCCTTGTCCAGATAGGTGTCAACATACCAAACTGGAAAAGCATCAAGGGAACAATTCATTTCAGGACAGCAGAAATTCTTTGCTTGCTCCCAAAGGAGCAAGCAAAGGAGTCATTTCCAAGAGACCTTATTGCAAGATATGCCTTCCTCCCTCATAGTGTGAGGAAATAGGATGGGCCTCAAGATGTGAACCAAAGCTACCTTTTCACCACCTCTTTCAGTGCTCCTACCAGAAAATCTTTCTTCCCTGCATTTGGGGTGTTGATTTACATGGAGCAAACTAAAAAGCAAGGTGCAGAGTGTGGGCATTTATTACTTAAGTGCTTTTGATCCTGTATGTGCTAGGCAAGAAAAGTCAACTGTTCTAACTCTATTTTCTATATTTGGTCAAATAATTGTTTTCTTTTTTTAAATATTTCTGGGGCCGGACTCTTTTCAGTGGTGCCATGCAATAGGAAGAGGGGCAACAGGCACTAACTGAACCACAGTTCTTCACYGTGAGAGTGACAGAGCACTGGAACAGGTTGCCCAGAGAGGTTGTGAAGTCTCCTTCTCTGCAGATATTCAGAACCCACCTGGATGCGATGCTGTCTAACATGTTGTAGGTGACCTTGGTTGAGCAGGGAAGTTGGACTAGATGATCTCCAGAGGTCGCTTCCAATCTCAACCACTCTGCGATTCTATGAATGTGAACAATATAATTCTATGATGATATGCTTTTTAAAGCAGATATTTTAAATCAGTATCAGAATCCTTTTAGTGTATTGGAATTATGGAGTCCTCAGAATGCCAGATGATGCTGTAGTAACATCTTTTGTCTATTACAGTTTTGGAGCTTTGTTTAGAAACTTCCTATAAAATTATAAATATCTGTACACATTACTATTTATTTGGTTCATGATAGGCAGGCTGGAAATCCATTGGATAGGATGAAATGAAATCTCAGCCAAGAACTGGTTTATAGGAGCATTCACATTTTCAGGTTCCAAGTAAGGCTAAAGTCAGTGGTGACTCAGGCAGTGTTTTGCCTGTTAGAGTCATAATGACGACTCAGCCTCCCATTGAAATAAACTCAAAGGGCATGCATTTATCAAAACAGTTCCCCATCCAGACTCCATTTCCCTCAGCTCGCTGTATATTYTGTGCAACTGGAGTTGTGAGAAACCTTTACAGATGATTGCAGAGACAAAGATAGTAACTGCAAAGGACAGCAAATATATTTGAGATCAAGAATCACAGCTACTGTGAATGAAGGCAACCGAGAGAATACCCATGAGAAATGAAGTTTTTCAACATTCTTGATTTGGACATTTTTTGAAATCTTTCTTTGCAGAACTAGTCTTCCAACCTATCCAATTATAAAATTTTTAATGGCTAAATTGCCTATGCAGTCTGAATTTTTATCACATGGAGATCTTGCACAGCATGTTGGCATTTGCAAGTGATTGTAATTGGGGATTTACATCAAATATAAGCAGATAGGGATGATACTAGTTGATATTGTGGTTAGCTTGTGGTCATCTTAGATGTGTTATTAGAGCAAGATGGATGGAAGCTCTGGAACAATTAGTTCTGGGTTGCTGGAGACAAGTTCTACAACAGAGACRTTTTGCTAATTTATGGTAGTGCACTTAAGAAAATTTGTTAGAAGGTGGAAATTCACTTAGAGTGACTGGTTCCTAAGAAGAATAAGAAGGATACAGTACTATGGTCATGTCTAAAGTCATGAAAAATTGAGACAAAAGAAGAATAAGGAGGGGGTAGGTTAGATCCATCTGATGTTACAACTGCACAGATAATACAAAATTCAGAGAAATTATGATTCAGGATTGGCCTGGTCACAGTGGCTGTTGCAGCACACGACTTCATACACATTCCTTGAGGGATAGGTGTGGGTCTGCTCTTAATATGTTTCCAACTGATTTGGGGATTCTTTGGACTTGTGAGGAGGAATAGTACTTAAGAATATATTGCATGTCAAAGAGAAGAAAAAACTGTAAGAGAAACTATAATCCTTTAAGAATAAGCAAATTTGGGGACGTTTTGTCACAACAAGAAAGGTCATAGTGTGGATGGTGAATACAAATACTACAATACTTGCACAGAGTGTTAGAGGTGTATATATTTGTCAATCACATATGTGATACTCAGTACATATATTGTGTAGAGGCTAAGCATGATAAAAAGCTATATCAAGAATTTTGTACCAAAGACATATCATGTACGAGGACTTGATCAGATGAATCATGTTCATGGAGAATTTTACTACACTCCTTTTGTATAATTTATATTTGTTTGAATTCTTTTCTGACACTGTTAGTGTCCTGATGTCATTCAGCAGATTTCAGTAAAATTAATTTTTAGCTATGCCACTGTTACAGCAGAGTGAAATTTTCCACAGCTAGTGCTGCTTAATTTGTGCAGAGACATACAAGTCTAACACCAGCTGTCTGGTTGAAAACTCCTTGGGTGCATGTTGGGGGRGAATTATTGCAAATTGCCCCCAGAAAATTTATAACAGGTAGGGAAGTATCAGTTCACCAATCTTCCAACTGATAGTTGATCATATACTGTCACCTAAGCAGAGGTAAAAACTGAGGTTCTCATTTAAGGAGGCTATTTAGAGTCCTTCTTCAGTCCATGGAGTAAGGCAGACCTTCTCTGAGAGTAGTTCATCTTAGGTCTTTAGAAACCTGTTTTAAAATAGGATAAATTGTCTACTTGAAGAGGGCTCTTCTTCTTCATTGACTAGAGCCTAAATCCTTAATGTGGACTAGACATAGAAGTTTTAGATGATTAGTGTTGTGACAAGTCTCACCCTGAGTAACCAAAGATTCTTATTTACCATTATAGGCTGTTCTAATCTGAATTCAGGGAAGGTAAAGGGGTGTTTAAGTATCAGGGCAGGGCAGGGGGCTTACTAGTTGCCTCTCTTTTTTCCTTTGGGGAAAAAAAATCAATAGAGGAGAGAATTTAGTCTGTTTGTGATAAACTTGCTGTTCTATATAATATACTATTTTAGTAGGTAGCCTGAGTGAACAATTTCTTGTCACCAGGCAGCACAGCATTTCGTAAGTGCAATAGAGGGACTAAGGTAGTTAACCAACTTACAGTTAAAATAAGCCTGAAGGACGTGCATGTATAACAATATTTCCACTGCTACTCTTGCTGTATTTATTCTGCTTTGTGTTGTGTGAGAATCATTTATAGTGTACCTTTTGTCTAAATGATTTTAATGGGCCTTGAGTCCAGAATGCCTATAGTAGTATTCAGTACTACATGGTAGATGCATTAAAAATCCAGAGGAAAATATAGGCTATTTAAGGCTATAGTGAAAAGAAGTGTATTTTTTTGCTATTTGAGAAATAATGAGTTGTCTTGCAATAATATGGTGTAGCCTATTGTGGTTATAAGGGGTGGAAATCGTTTCATACTATGCATCTAAACTTTATGTCTTTGCTTTGGAACAGGTCTGATAGACAACTTTTTTATTCTTGGTTTCACAGACAATAATTGTTTTAAAATGACGAAGCCATTTACAAAATTTTTCTCCAACTATATGAGAGAATGTGTTCTGCTATAGACAGCAGTAGTCTATCTCCACCTTCCAGACAATCCTTAAGCCTCCTCCCTTTCCTTTTTCTCACTCTGCCTCTCTTTTTTTTTTCCCCCTCATACTTAGCTGATTGTAAATCCTACCTCCTTGAAAGAATTGAGTTGCCTGGCTGCAGAATGGACAGCAAGAGGGGAGTAGGAAGCACATGTGTGTTCAAGAAATTTTGATGGTGCTGAGGAGATGTCGTGAATCAGAGCAAGTGAGCATGGAGAGTGAATTTCTACTAAAAGGAAATTAAAGCCTGAAATCAGTAATCTTTTTTTTTTTTCCTCCCTATTGTATTTAGTCTATGGTGATGTGCTGTGGATCACAACCTCAGGTGCTTTAAAAGTCATCTCTTGATATAAGACTGTTATAGATTTGACCTTAAAGATTGGTGTGGTGTTTTATTATCTTAAATATTTCAAATAGCTTGACTTATTTGCTTAGACAATGCGGTTGGGGAATTATCATCAAAGGTCATGGGGAATCTTTTTATTTCTGTTCCATCAGAAATATTTCACACTGAGAATGTATTTCTTTTCCACTACTGAGAGAACAAGGAAGGAGAGGTCAGAGGAAGAGCACCCTCTTCTACCCCATGGGTTTAGATAAGCAGAGATTCTGTATTTTCAATAGTGTAAGTGAAACACAGCAGCTACAGTGAACTCTTGTACGTGAGAAATGAATGTGCAGCTAGTCCAGAACACAAAACATCTTGTTTTAGTATTTCTAGTGTATAAAGAATGTGCAGAAGACAACCTTTTCAGTAGGGATAAGAAATGTGCTTAAAAGTGCAGTAAGATACATGCTTAGAACTGCTCACTTGAAAATTGATCAATATGTAGTATTACTTCTTGTCCACTGTTTTCGCCTCTATATTTTTCTAATATTGTTCAAATTAACTATCATGAGGTGACTCTGACCAGTCTTTCCTGTATTTGTACCTTTGTCTATGCATTTCTTTTTCATCCTCAGAAAAGTGTGGGCTTCTAACATGATGTATTATTAAAATTTTTACTGACTCCTGGAGCAGGCAAATTTCTTGTGAGAGTTCTGAAGCAGCAATTATCCTTTTCTAAAAAGACATTCCTCCTAAAAAAGGAGCCTACTAATTACCAGTCTCCGTCCAACCTCCTCTTTCTGGCAAAAGCGTTCTGAAAAGGTCATGATTGAACACATGTAATTTTATCTTTGTAAAACCCTCCTGTATGAAAAATTTCAGTAAATTCTTAGTCTGTATCAGGACGTTCAGATTGTTTTGGATGACACTTGAATTAGACCAAGTGTGGGTAACACAAATGACAGGTTTCAAGTGAACACCCAGGTAGTCACTTCTGTTCACTTTGGTGATTTCTAAAACTGCACTTTCAGCCATTCAAAGTGTTGAATAACCATTTCAGCATGTTTCAGGGTAGTATGGAAAGGACCAAAATAAGAGAGTTTTCCATGAAAGTCTCTCCAACTGTATCAAGGTTTGAGTTTTTTTTCTATTCTGGACTACATATCTGACATTCAGCTTAACTTTGAGAGTTTCATACAAACGTTTCTCTCCCTTTTATCTCATAAAAGCTCCCTTCTTGCTTGTTGCAGTGTGATAGAATGTACTCCTTTTTGGAGTTAATCTTTGAAACCTCCCTGCACAAACCTGTGTTTCATTTTTTTTCCTGTGGGAGAGGAAATTTGGCCTTTCCATTTGTGTGACACCATAGGCAACTTCAAAAACCTGTCAGGCCAAGAAAACAAAAGAGAAGAGGCTATTGTATTAGGTTCAAGATAAGGCTGGGAAGTGCTTTTTTAAGTGAGAAGAAAAAAGAGCTTTTCTTTCAAAAAATTTGGACAAACACGTACATCAAAGCTGTTACTGTAGGAAACAGTGGGATACTGTGGGAAAGGGGAAGGTAATTATTGTTAGAACATTTTTATACATGACAAGGAAATCCCTTCCCTTCCTCGCCCCTTAAATGTTAATATAATTAATTGTAATCTGTCCCCACTACTGGGGAAGTCCTTTCTCAGCCTTGTGTGAAGAACAGAAAGGGACTATAGTCTGATGGAAGATCTTTCTGTGGGATAACCTGGGTTTTGTGGATTTAACTAATCAGATGGTATGGGCCTGGATATGACAAGAATACCTTTAGAGACAAAGAAAGATCTAGGGACCTAAAAGAGCTTTCACAGAAAAAGAAATCTAATCTTCTGATATTACTGGTGATCTAACACTCAGTTTTACTTTCAGTACCTTAAAATGGATTTGAGATTAGGTATCTGAGATAAACTTTGATCTGTAGATGCTAACTTCAGAGATGGGGAAGTTTTGAGTTTGTGGAATTGTTTTTATTGGAGRATTTTGTGAACTGATCAAGGCTTTATTAATTCTTGAACTCCAGATCAGCACAAGTCATAGCTCATTTAACTCATAGAGGAATTGTTCTTTTGGTTTTATGTTCAGTTTTCTCTGAGTTGAACTGAAAGTCTCAGGCAAAAGGGAACCCCCAACGCCAAACCCCAAACAGCTGACAAAAACAAATTCCCTTCTCTGTAAACTGTTCTAGTCTGTTGTATTAGGAAGGGGACAGTCTGGAAGGTTGAAGCAGCACTAATCTTGTCTTTAAGGGATAACATACTTCGATTTCTATATAATGGCAGTATGTGCTAGAAGAGACACTACCGAATTGTGTATTGTAATAATAATGAAATTTCTTCTGCACTTAATCTCTCCTGTTTGCTAAAACACCTTATCTAAAGTGTCAGAATAATAGTACATCATAACTCATAACAGTGCATCCACCAAMAAAAATTACCACTCTCTTGTAGCTTGAAAGAGTCTAAGTGCAGACAGAATAAGTCTCCTTATTTACCAAATTCTGTCAATAAGTTTCTGGGCAGTAGAGGATACATGCTCATCTTTTATGTGATTCTCTAGCTGCAAAACAATGAAAAGATTTTCATTTAATTGTGTTTTATATCTAAATCCAGAAGGACTTCACATCTGAATGGCAGGGGTCATAAATTTTGATTAACGTTAATTCTCAGACCTCAGCTGCCCAGGCTAAAGTTCATAATAGAGCCAGTTTTTTGATAATCCTCTTAAGAAGCACAGGTAACATCAACCTTCAAGAGACCATTTAGAACAAAATCTGTATCACAGAAGGTGCTAAACTTGATTGCAACTAATTTAATCAAAGGAACAGCTTTTAGATTCTGTAGGTAATCTCTACAGATCTTGTAAAATAATAAAAAGTTGTAGGAGCTAAAATTTAAGAGATAACAGTGGGTGTTCAGACAACTCTGATTACCTCATTAGTCAGGGAGAGTCAAACACCTGTGGTTTGTAGGATAAATGCTCACTTTTTTCCTTAATTCCAGATAAAATGTTTCTCTGCCAGTGTCTTTAGGGACTGTGAACTTTATTCGGAAGTCCTAGCTAAAAGTTGATAAAAATAATTTCAGGAATGGAAATGGGAGGTAGAAGGACAGTATTATCCTTAAAATGTATGTTACTGGTAGGACTGTTACACTGGAAAATGTTTTACGCTGAGAGTAAAACATTTCTTTGGAATTTACGTATTTCACAAAATTTCAAATGGGAAAACACAAAGAACAGAGCAGTCTACTCTAAATTTACTGAGATATTTTTCAGTTGGCTAATTATTTAAGAACATTTATTTATATTGCAATAATTAAAAAGCCAACACAAATTTGTAACTGCTTTTTTATAATTGAAATAATGACTAAAATTCAAAATATTTTAGAATTAAAAGTGTTTAAAATAAAATGAAACCATACTTAGTAAAACACTTTTCACAGGAAACACTGTGTCTCCATTCCTATATGGAATTAATTACCCGCACAAAATTAACCATGAGGTTTGATGAATTGTACTTAATTAAACTAGCAGCAAAATGTATGGCAGGCATTCCTGAAAACAGGGAGATTTAAAATCAAACTATTTAAATATTGGAAACAATACGTAACAGATTTGTTGGTAAGTAAGAGATCTTAGCTTAAATGATTGTTAATGATTTTAAAATGGTCAGAATTTTTCAATTTGCAAACCTACCAATCTAGGTGTAACCATTCCTGTTGTAACTTATGGGTGAATTAACTTGTTGTAGTGGGGTCATACATATAGGACTCTTAGTTAAATATTATTTTAATCAGAATGTTACACAGATTATTATGGCATTATGCCAATATTTTATGTGGGTTTGCAGCTGARCATCAGGCTGCAATTCTTGCAGTACTACAGAGAGACTTGATGGGAACCAGGGTTCAGGGGACTGGATGAATATTATTTGCTGCCTTTTCTCTTATTTTGTCTATCCTATCTTGTCCTGAAACTAGACATCCATAGCTCATTAGAATATTTCTGATTGATTCTTATAAGTGAACCAGAAAGGAAAGTTTGCACAAACTTCCCTGACTCATTAGTGATTTTGCAGAATTCAGAGTATTCGGCATCTTCACAGACAACCTGCCTTCAGGCTCTGACCAGCTGGACACCAACCCCAGACTGAGAGCTGGTGATAGAAGAAATCCTTCTTTCCTGAAGGTTTAGAGAGTAAATGAGCTGAAGTGCTACCTACACTTCATATTTCTTCTAAGGTGGTACCAGTTGGCCCTCTTGTCATACTGCACTAAGCAGAAGTTGAGAATTGGGTATAGGTACTGTCTGAACGATCTTTTCATCTCCAAAAGTGCTTAATGTCATCCCCGTCTGAGACCATGTTGCTTCTATGATCTGGATTAATAAAGGACTTTACTGTGTTGCTTTTCAAAGGTATGATAGTCAGCTGTGTCAGTTAGAAAATTTTTTCTTTCTGCTTGTTCAGGTGGGAGTTCACTGTTTGCTTCTTTAGGACATTAATGACTCCTGACTGCTGATAAAGATTGTCAGAAGAATTTATGTATAGTTTTAGTAAGCACCGCATATTCAAAAGAAAAATTATCACAGGAAGATTTTTTAGGAATGAAAACCAGCAGACACAAAGTTTCATTACCATTGGTTTTCTTTTACAGATGTATTTACAGTTGAAGTTTATTTTTTTATTTTTTATTTTTTTTGTAGGCTGGAAATTGTTGATGCTGACTCTTTCAACCTCTCTTTCATAGAATCATAGGATCAGTAAGGTTGGAGGGGACCTCTGGAGATCGTCTGGTCCAACCCCCCTGCTCAAGCAGGGTCACCTAGAGCATGTTAGACAGGGTTGCATTAGGTGGGCCTTGACTATCTCCAGAGAAGGAGGCTCCACAACCTCTCTGGGCAACCTGGTCCAGGGCTCTGTCACTCTCACGGGGAAGAAATTCCCCCTCACATTCAGAGAGAACTTCCTGTGGTTCAGTTTTTGCCCATTGCCTCTTGTCCTGTCACATGGGACAACTGAAAAGAGTTTGTCCCCGTCCCCTTGACACCCTCCCTTCAGGTGCTTGTACACACTGATCAGATCCCCCCTCAGGCTTCTCTTCCCCAGGCTGAAGAGGCCCAGCTCTCGCAGCCGTTCCTCMTAGGGCAGATGCTCCAGCCCTCTGATCATCTTTGTAGCCCTACGCTGGACTCTCTCCAGTAGCACCATGTCCCTCTTGTACTGGGGAGCCCAGAACTGGACACAGTCCTCGAGATGAGGCCTCCCCAGGGCTGAGTAGAGGGGCAGGATCACCTCCCTCCACCTKCTGSCAACACTCTTCTTAATGCACCTCAGGAGACCACTGGCYKCCYTGGCCACAAGGGCACATTGCTGGCTCATGGTYGATTTGTCATTGACCTGGTATAAATATAAAGTAGGTATTTATATGCAGTGTGCTTTAACAGTTAACATATAAACTGGAAAGAATTAGGTTAATTACAGCATATTAGTCCTTTTTGATCTGCCATAGCAGACAGATTTTATGATTTTATTCTGAACTGGGTTTTACTCAAGTTTTTCCAATCTATCTTAATATAAATAAGAAGCTRTTACAAAGAGGAGGGTCTATGAGAAGTTTGCTAGAGAATCAACTGAATTTAAATTGCCATTTTATTTTACAAGTGATGGTTCAATATTTATTAACTTAAAATGTATATATACTCATAAATTACATAAGGAAAACATTTTGTGTAATGAAAATCCTGATTTAGGCAGACTGTCGTACAGGAGTTAAAATACTGACTATTAATCAGCGGTGATTTCATTATACTAGTCACAGTAACTCCAACCTGGACATGGCAATTAATATAGTTGAACAGAAACTGTAGAAATTGCTTTATGTCTCTGTTCATTCCTACTGTTTGCCTGTGTCAGTAATGCTCCAAGGGATGACAACGAATCTGTTTGTTTCCTCTCTGTTACTTGCCACTATTTCCACGCTTTATGGTGTTGAGATCGAATACTCCATTCTCCAAGCTAAGAGTTGTAATTAGTTTTTTAATGAGTATCCGCATCTCTGTACAAAAGTTTATTTTTTGACAATGCTGTGTGGGATATAGGATATAGGCAGCTCCCATTATGCAATGATTCCTTCTGATAGTGATGGAAACTGTTGATTTTCCTTTGTAGAAGTAGTGGAATGTTTCTGCCAAATATCCATAATCTTTTGACTCATTTATTTTCAAAAGCCACCATTTTTCTCATTTTAATCTAGCATTAATTTTGGAGTGTTCTTATTCTGCTCTGATGTAGTATTGCTTTCTTTCCCAAGTATTGCTGAGTCTTAAATATTGTGAGACCTCTGTAGTCCTTGCTGTTATTGTTGCATTTAAGAGTTAGGAAGGTGAATTAGAATACTTACCTGATGATTTTGTAAATTGATGTTGACTGTCCTTGGATGTCAGGGATGATAGTTTTGGCATGGCTGAGTTTGAGCCAGGTGTGGCATGATAGTTTGAAAGATTATCTGGGATTTTATGAAAGTGTTACTCAGTATTGCAAAATTTAGCTCTTGTAGACTGGTTATTTAGAATACCTGGATATTTAAAAGCTGTGCCACAGAATCGGTAAGGTTGGAAGAARCCTCTGGAGATCACCTGGTCCAGGCCCCCTGCTCAAACAGGGTCACCTAGGGCATGTTATATAGGGTTGCATCCAGGTGAAACCATCTGTGGCAGCTGCYGCTGGAGATGCCGGGGATTGAACCCGGGGCCTCATACTTGCGAAGCATGCGCTCTACCACTGAGCTACATCCCCTAATCATTACTTATCTAGAATAGTGTTCAAGTGTCTTGGTCACTTAATCCTTCAGACTATGGGGCTAAAGAACAGCAGAAAGAACATGTAATGGCTTTTCATAYCCTGCACTAACACCAGTCCACTTCTGTTTTCTGTTTGTCTATACAGATTTCTTCTTCCATCTTTAGGTCGCATTGGTAATACTAGTTAACTAGAAATGTATTCCCTGATTAAGCTCATTGCCAGTCTTTTAAACACCTTTCAAAAGTCAATGAAATTCATAATAAGGGAGTTTTGAGGTATTTGGACAATGACTCCGTATTTCCTTTGCTCAAGAAAGGCCTAGTTTTCAAAAGACATTAATTGCCTCTTTTATTAGGGCAGAAGTTTCAAGTGCTCTTAGTATTTTCCTGTAATCTGAACATCTTTTGCCAAGATTATTGATTGCAGTCTTTGTTTTTGCCTTTTTGATTGTGCTGGTATGAATATTTATTCATTTTGTTCACTGAGCAGCATTCTCAATATAGTACAGCTGAGTAACTCCCCAACCTCCCACTACCATGCTTGATTACGTTTAGTTATTGAGCATTTTTCTAACATTTGTATTGGATTTTTTTTTAATCCATGTTTAGTGTCCATACTTTATTGAGTACATGGCTCTTTGTATTCCTGTCATAGCAGTGACTTCAGCAGCTGAGCCKTCAACATGTATCTTTTACTATTTTGTTTGATTTTTTGTTTTCCCCACTGTATTTCAGAAGTTTAAATGTGGAGTAGTTGACCTTTGTTCTTGCACTTTTCTCAGAGTCTCAATGTGTCTCCATGTCTGTGGCTGTATTGGTGTTGTTATCTAGCTGGGACTTGCTGCTAAGTCATGTTGTTTCTTGCTCTGTTCTTTTTTTTCTYTTCTTTTTTTTCTGCTTTTCCAGACTGCCTTCCTTTACTTTTGCACGTGACAGAGACCCAAAATCTGCTCTTCAGTTCAAAGCTGAATTTCTAACCTTTTATTTGTTCTCCTTCTTCAGTATTGATTTCTATTTCACTGATTTTTTCCACAATTTTATTGTTATCTTGCCAGCACAAGGATTGTARTCACTGCTGGTATTGGCTTCTGAAGTTGTAGTAACACTATTTTTCTTCCATGGATTTAGTGAGATCCATGCAAGTTTTGTAGGCTGCTTGCAAGAACTGCAGATGACAGCAAGAGTATTTCAACAGATCTTTCTTAACTTTGATTGACAAACCTCAGCTTGTTCTCTGTTGTTCTTTCTRTTCATTGGTTGTCACATTATGGCTTGGGTTTTTTGCATTTAAAGTCAGATGGACATCTTTTTCTTGTTGCTATATTCTTTTGTTGGCACAAAGAACTGTGTGATTGTCATTGTTAACAATCCATTTTGGTATCTGGGTATGTGCTACATTAATTGAAATAGATTTCCAGTCAGTGGAGTGAATTAGCATGGACCATATCATGGTGACRGCCCTTGAGTCTGCAGGCTTATTATCACCAAAGCCAGAGCAGACCTCATTGTGCTTGAAAAGCTTCTAATTCGGCCSTTTAGATTTCTCTTAGTGATGCACAGGATGTCAAGTGAGTAACTATSTCTTCCCATCATGATTTTTAAGAATTCATACATTGCTACTGTATTCCAATAACAAAAAAAAAATAGACTGAATTATTTCCAGCAGCCCTAGTTTTGGGGAGAACTTTGCTTACATGAGGCTTTGATACAGCGTGAGATTCCAATAGCGTTCTCTTCAAAACAACCATGTTTACTGAAATCTTAGCTTACTTTTGTTTCTCTAGCAGCTATTTCTGTGAAGTTAAGTGGTCATTTCTACTGTTACTTTATCTAGTCTGAATTTGAACTTAACTGCAGGGTGTGCACAATGAGACTAAAGATGTTTTTCTAATACCTAAAATTTTCCAATTTATTTTTTTCACTTTAATATAGAAAACCTAAGCTTGTTTTAGTTCTGCTATATAGGAAAGTGTGTTAAAAGATGAGAGACTTGCTTTTGCCATGGTAACATACCTTCTTTAAGTTAGAGTTTTCCAAAGACAACTATTTCCCTCACTGAAAATAATCAAGAGAAATCACATACTTTGAATTTTCCAGTTTGGTAGGAACAAGGTCATGTTCCTTTCTATTTTTGCAAAAATAATTTTCCAAATTCATTTTAATCTGAATTGAAAATGGATTGATACTTAGGTGAAGTTCAATCACTATTAAGAGTGTAGTGTTAATAATTTTTATACACCTTATTGGATTACAGAATCTAATAACATTTTCTTTAGTTATTCAAATGATTTTCCCCAGTACTTCAGAGTATTTCCAATCAGACTTTTACAGATAGTGAGGTCCTGGGTCAGCTACTTATAGTACTTAGCTGAAAGAGTAGAATTTCTGATGACCTCTTCTGATTAAATGCATGAAAAAAGCTTCTTGAAAAAATCTCTTAATTTCTTCCTTTAATTACACTGGTATTTTTTCTTAGTTATCAGTTTTAATACATGACTCAATCTGTTCCCCTCTTGAATATTTTTGGGAGGACTGATGAATGATTTGTCTGTCTTCACAAGAATAGGTTGAAGTCTGGAAGAAAAGCAATACTGAGTTTATAAGAAATCCCTTTATACTTTTGCAGCAATATCAACCAGAGGATTTACTTGAAGAGAACAAACCAGATAGAGCAAATTAGATTGTCAAGTTTTTTAAAAAATGAATCACTTATATTAATAAGAATAGGCTACAATTCTGCACTCTTAGGAAGAATAAGAACGATTAATTCTTGGCTTCAGGGCATAAACTGATCAGTTTCTCTTGGGTGGAATTTGTTTCTTTTTGTCATGGTACGAGTGTAAAAATAAATTGTTGGAAATTTTTATACTGCTAGATATATTTAGTAGCAAGCCATTGGTGCAAGCAAGAGGCTAGATCAAATGAAATGATTATTAGGACAAGGTTTTCATATGTTAGCATATGTTTTCATTGAAGTTAGCCAATACTGATACTTAGCTAATTAAAATACATAGCTTTAAAAAGCAGTATATATCTAGAAGCTCCCATGTTCCAGTGTTCAGCACAACATATTCTGAAAAATCGGACTGTCTCTAAACATATTCTTAATTAGTATACAGAAAGGAAGAGAGAAGACTGAGGTGAGGGGAAGAGTTTAAGTATAAARTAAAATAAAGCATCCTTACTCCAAAAATAAGTTTTAAATATAAAGTCAAAAATAAAATAAAAGTATGMTGATAACTAGAAAATAATACAAACATTTCAAAACAGAGGAAAAGTGGCAGCAGCATGGATAGAAATAATCCTCCTGAGATGATGTATGAAATAGACAATTGGGTAATGACTAAAATGATAGCAATTAGGAATTGTGGGAATTGCCTTCAGGGATGACCTGATTCTTACAGACCAGGACAAGGTCAGAATGCCTTCTTTGCATTAAGTAAGATTTTTCTTCAGGAACCGTAGGTCCCTGAGACCAGTGGGAAAGTCTGGAGTAATGAAAACTTCCCCTTGGGAGAGGGTCAAGTTAGGGAACATTTAAACAAACTGGATGTACACAAATACATGGGACCTGACAGAATGSACCCATGAGTGCTGAGGGAGCTAGGTGATGCCACCTCAAGGCCACTCTTGATTATCTTTGAGGCTCTGGCAATTGGGAGACRTTTTTGAGGGCTAGAAGAGAGCAACTGTTACTCCTATCTTCAAGAAGGGCAAGAAAGAAGATCTGGGCCTACAGGCCAGTTGGCCTCAATCTCTGAATTTAAGAAGATTGCAGGGAACATGGAGACAGACCATTCTCAGAGGTATATAGTAAATGAATGGATAAGAGGCAACAGATGAAGTTGTGGCAAGGGAATGTCCAACTAAATATAATGGAAAAATCCACAATGAGAGTGGTTAAGCAGTGGAAGAAGTTACCCAGAGATTTTGGAGTCAGTTCTCAGAGATGCTCAAAACAACTGGAGAAAGCTTGATCAAATTGTAAATTTGACCCTCCCTTGAGTAGAGTGTTGGATCTCTAGATGTCTCTCCCAACCTCCCTTACTCTATGATTCTGTTGTTATTCATAGAATTTAATAGAATTCATGTGTTTATCCAAATTTATAGGCACTGCCTTAGTATTTTAATATTCAATTTGTACTAATTTCTGTGTAAGAAGGACTAAGAAGATGGGAATAATGAGAATCTTCTGGTATTTTAAAGAAATGATTTTCTTCTGACCCTTTTTATTACCTGTTTCATTTATCTGAATTCTGAATGAGTGTAAGAGATAAGGGATAAAAAATACCCAACATGGAAGTACCCAAGTTAAGAAATCTAACTTGGTGTGATCCARACCACACACATTGGTATGAAATGCACAGAAACTGGAAACTACAAATGCCAAAAGGAATTACAAAGGGAGCACAAGCTTGCATTGAGGGATATGGGCAAGTACCCTTTCTCCAGGCAAACGCTTCCAGTCACTCCTGAATGTGCCTTGCTAGCTGTGAGCAGGAGGGGCTGCTGCCAAGCCTGTGTTATGCTGCTCTGGATCTCTGTGGGACATGAGAGATTTGATACTGCTTTTCTTCTGGACCAGAAATGCACTGAAGCTGACAGACTGCTTATCTTTTTGATTTAAAGTAGATGTGTGGGTGATAAGTGGATGTGTAAAACAAAGGTAAAAACAATAAAATATGACTCTATCATCGCTTTATTTATATATTGTATTCCACTCACTTTCTTTTCAGTCTGTTTTTCCCTTTGGACTGTAGACTCTTTTGGCTGTTTCTAAGGCATTTAGCACATAAGCCTGAATTCCGACTGGAGCTTTGTGATCCTATTGCAATATTTCTGTTAATAAAAAGGGAGAATTTTGTAAGTGCCTTTAGAACAGTTCTTGAGTCAACAAACCTACGGAGTTGAGTCTCCTGGGTACTTCAGGAGACCCTGTCAAAACACACACTTTCGCTCATGTTTAGGAGGAACTTGCAGCAGGCTTTCACAAGTTACTGCCTTCTAATTCCTCCTTAAATCAAATAGCAGTAACTACAAAGTACTTGAAAACTATTAGGCTGTTGCTGTCCCAGGACTCCTGGCTGCCAAACATAGGGTTGTGTTTTTATTCTATTAGTACAGCATTACTGACAGTGGAGCCAGGTTTTTGATACTGTAACAACGAACCAGAATTTAGCAAGAGAAATCACCTATCTTCAGTTCAGTTGTGCAATAGTGGTGGTCAGGTTTATGTCTTTCTGTAGTTGTGTTATTATCCAAGATTTTCACATGTTTTTAAGATGCCTCTACTGAAAAACATAGCACCTGAAAGGGAGTGAAACTCTGTGGCTATGACAATTTGCAGTCTCCTCAGTATTTCTGGCAGACTGCGAGAGAGATTTCTCGTACAATACTTGTAGAATTACCTGCACAAGGGAGAAGTTGTTTTCAACCAGCTTCGTCATTTCTTTTGTGTCTGCAAGGAAAGGCAGAGAGATGAGGATCCTGAGGATTCAGCCCTTTTGTTTTGGGTCTCTAACTTCTGAGTTGGAACTAGCGTGAAGTTGCCAGTCACAGGCAAAGCCAAGGTAGAGAAGCCAACAATGAAGAGTGACATAAAAGAAGAAATCTCAAAGCTACAAAAAAGAAGCTGATTAGGGAAATGAGCCCTGCAATTAAGGCCAGGAAGAAATATAAATGACAGACAGAACACAGGGGACAAAGAAAACTGATCTTTAAAAGGAATTGAGGACAAAGAGAGATCAGGGGAAAAGAAGAAAAGACTAGACAGCTGTTTAGGAACAAAATTAGAAAAAATAACAGCACATCTGAGAARGTTTAAAACTTGGGACATAAAAATATGTTTCCAGAAATATCAGGAAAGATATTTTAGAAGATGCAATAAAATATATTTAAAATAATCTGAATAATTAAGGGTCATTAATTTGGTATTAAAAAGAAATCGTTTTCTCAGTGTTTGTATGTTTAACTAACAGAGGCAGAGCACTCTTSATTATAAATCCTATTTTGGTTGTGTAGTGACTGTCAAGTGTATAGACATGCTTTATATGCAGAGGAGAATCTTTTCCAAAGCACAGAGAACACTAGAAAGATACCCAAATACTGCAAAGTGTCAAGGGTAAGAAAGTATCTGTATAAATTCTGCAGTGTGAGTTGGATGATAAAATAAGAACATTTCTGCTGTTATTAATGAACATTTCTAGGTTAAATGCAAACATTTCAGAGTGGCAAAATTCTGAACTTTCTCCTCCCTCTCACACACCATTGAGATCCCTAATTTCAGTTGGAGGCACAGATCCATACTAAAATATTTCAAGACTAACCTCTACTATGTGGGGCTTTTCTGAGATAGGTAATCAAATCATCTCTTTCATGAGGTCTTAGTCATTACAACACTCGACTTACCCAAACTTTGGCTGGTAGTCTCCTGYTTTCTGAATCCTTATCTGGACTAACTCTCAGAACTGAGAATCTCCAAAAAATGAGCACTCTCTCTGTGCTTTCTTGTAACATAGAAATGGAATTTAGTATTTTTTATTGGGGTAGATTTTCCAACTTAAGCTGATTAAAAGAGAGTTAAAGAACACCTGATGCTTTTGGGAGCTTTGTAGTCTGGTTAGCCATGTGGGGATGAAACTGTGAAAGATCACACTCATCTGGAGTAAATGAAGCAGTCTTTTAATTAGTTTATCAGATAAAAAAGGAGATCTGTGAGGCTAGGAGGCCTTTAGCAATGCCTTTTTTGCTTAGAGGCCCTGGGTGCTATGAAAAAGAAAAGATGGGAAGGCTGAGAACTGACTGTCTAATAATGGTGGTGGAGGAGGAGGAGGAGGAAGTGGACTGTGGTGAAATGCCATAAATTTAAGAGGCTGAGCGGTGCTATATAGCAGCTGCTGCTGACCTGTGTCAGTGGCTGTGTTGAGAGGGTGTCATTTATGTTGACAGCATTTTTCTGATATTGATGTATAAGGATAATTAGAGTGTATTATAATAAACTGCTATGGGCAATCTTAATTTGATAGTTCTTACCTTTTACTTTTTAATTCTGCAACATTAGCAAACTACTGATGCGTGTCCATATACATAAAGAACAGATGCTATTATGTTTTATTTGTTGTATTGAAATATGCTTTAGTGGAAAAAAATGAATGTTAAGCTTAAAGAGAAGTAACATAGGCAGAATCAGAAATGAATTAACCTTATATGTTAATCAAATCAACTTTGTATTTACACTTTGTCATCCAAATGTCATCTTATATTTTTCAGGTGTATTTAAAACAAGCAGCATGATTAGTGTGCTGGCAATCTTGTCTTTTACTGGTGCAACCTTGCCTGGGGGAGGAGGGGTGCAAAACCATTTCCTTTGATGTTCATAGTCAAATAGTGCTTGTTCTCTAAAAGTCAATAAACTTGTGCTATGGAAACCTATTTCAGGAGAAGGAAAGACATTATTTCTGGATGGTACTGGTTAGTAGAACCAATAGCAATAAAGTATCTATGCCGTAATTTTGAAATACATGCTACACAGTAGACACACAGAAGTTTAGCAATGAAAGGAAGCTACTGCCAGAATAGCTATGGAGTGACACATGTAGTTCAGGAAAAATAAGAAAGCCCTAACCTCAAGTATTTCTTTGGTGTCATTCCACTGGCTGAGGGAAGATCAGCTGCATCCAGCTCTACTAATTCTTCCTTCCGGTTTACTTCTAGATGRTTTTTAGATTGCCAACTGCAAACTTTATGTGGATAGCTAGAGGGTCCAAGCTGTACTGCYCATGCCATGGAATGCTTTGGATAAGCTAAGTTGAACATTTGAGGTTTTATAAGGATGTTGTGCTTAAATACAGATACTGATTTGTTTCATCCTTGAAAAAAATACTGGAGCTAACTTTTCAAGGATATTTTTAGCTTTTGGGTTAGATTAGTTTGATTGTAGGGTTCATTCTTCCTTGTTTCTTGTCTTTCCATGTTTTTTGATTCTTAATTCAACTGATTGTGCTGGGGAAGAATAAGATGAGAAATTTTATTAAAAACTGCCAATTATGCAAAGCTTGGTCTGAATGTTAGGCAAACTTCTGATAACTTTTACTTTGTTAACAGTTTAGAGAGGCCTTAAAGATCTCTTCATGACAGAGTGAAATTTGTAATCTATGAGTACCTGTACTTTTTGTAGCTAGGTATTGTCTTTATATAGACTAGAGAACTAACTGTTGCACTGTTAAGTGCAATAAATCAGCAGCTAGGGAAAAAAGCTGCCATGTTCATGGCAAGAAGTGTAAATTGCTTGAGTCCTTCTAATAGCATCTTAAGATGAGAMTATCCAGATAACCCAGAAATCAGTCATGCTGAAAAACTGCCTTGGTCGGGCAAAGTAAATTAGGTGAGAGAAAGTCTCACAGCCCTGTCAAAATGACTTTGTCGTAGGCAGTACCAAAGGAGAGAGAATTCATGAAAAAAACCTGCATGTAGGATGCTTTGTTAGTCTGTCTTTTTTATGGAACCTATCAGTTTATCGCCTTGTCTTTCTACATTCGTCATAGAAAATTACATCAAAATAACATTGGCAGAGCACTTAGTGTTTAGATATTGACTGCAATAATCTTTTGCTCAATATCAARTGAATATCAAAAAGGGCTATCACTCCAGTGGGTGTTATCTGGGTCAGTTCATAGCTTAAAAACATCCTGTGCCAGTTCCAGTTCTTACTGTGTTCACTGCATGGAAAATATATTGCTTTCAACTACAGGGAAATCATGTGAAACAATCTGTTGACTTTTTTTCCCCTCAAGAAAAGCACTTTTAATTGGAGGGATTTTGCACATTTGTAAGGAAAATAGGACAAACAAGAAAGGGAAATCAAGAAGAACAATTCACTGAACTCTTACATTTTGTTAAAGAATTAGTTGAATAGAATTTATACTCATAAGTTCTTCCCAATGGCTTATCAGCAGATGAAAACATGCAAATAAACTCCATTTTTTCAATAGTCTTTTTCTTCTCAAATCTTAAAATACATCATCAGGGCAGGACCAGGTGAGTTATTAAAAGCTAGATTATAAGGTGTAACCTGTCACTGAGTCTTAAACTTCTGGTGGAGGTTTCAAAGGTCACTTAGAAATTAACCCACGTCACCAACTGTGAAATCTTTTGACCACTTGTCAAATCAAGAGTGGCACAGAAATTTTGAGGCTGGAGTTCTCCTCTATATTTATGTTGTAGTAGAGTACTTATCAATGAGAATACTCACAATTCCAGTAGGTAAGCTATATAAACAGATTTTTTAAAAACTATTCTCAATAATATTATATTGCATTTTGAAGTTTTTATGAACAGCTTTCATGTAAGAAATTCACTTAGACAAGACAATTCAATGAAGAAATAGCCCAGGCTTCGAAAGTATCTTTTTTGTGTGGAATGAAGTTGGAAAGGGCATAGTTATGAGTTTTGTCCTTTTTTTTAGTTCAGTTAAGCTATGAAGTTACAGAAAAGTTGTTCAGTAGAACAGTAACTTTGAGTTACAGAGGTTTGTAAGTCAATCAGCCTATCTTAACATTCAGATAAACCTGAATTTTTTTTTCAATTAGATTGCTTAAAAAAATGTTTCTCATCCTAAGATACTTATATTTCCAAAATGTGAATATTTGATGATTTTGTGATATTTCATGAGAAAATTCCATTCAGATTGCATGTTGTGATATCTTGTTTCCACGAGACAGTAAACAACAGTGGAAAAAACATCTGTCTGCCAAAGGAAACATACCTTAATAGGTGCATGTGCTACTACATATAGCAAAGATCATCTTCCTCTATATGTGTCAAAGATCTTTGGATAGGGACCTGTACCAAAGAAGGTTATGACTGAATGTTTGCAGTATAAACACAGATGATGTGTTATACTTCAAGAATATAAAATGGGCTAGAGAGTAATTATGAGGTGGGTTACAAACTCTGGGAAAGAACAACTCAAGCAGGTGACACAGGTAGAGACGAGTTCAGGATTGTTGTGAATAATGCTTCTGAAGTCTACCAGCAGGACAGATTTTCTGAAACTGGATCTTCCAGTGCTTGACATCCATATGTCTAGATGATGAGCTGTAGAAGCAACAGAAGGCGAAAAGGCCAGTGATTGTTTATACTTAATACAGTGAATCTTAAAATAATTCTGCCTTAGCTATACARAGCTAAGTTCAATACAAATAGTGTGTGATGCTTCCTTACTGCTTTCCATCTGATCACAAAATACTTTGAAAGTATGAAGCCTGTGAATTAAGACTGTATTTCTTTTCCTCTGCCTTTTTACAGAGCAAGAAGGAGGAAAGAATAGAAAAGCTAAGGGAAAGAGTGCACACAGGCACTGAGGCAACTGAATTCTTGTATCTGACATTGCTCAGAGTCTCTAATGCCCAGATTGTTCTTCTGGATGCCTGGCTAAGAGAGCTATATTTCTAAATATGGAGTCTCAAATTTCTAAATTTAGCCAATGTTATAAACTGAATTTGTGTTAGAACATATTTGACATGYATTAGTTAATTGCTGTAACCGACTTCGGAGTTTTAAAGTACTTCATAACTATTTACTATTTATTTTCATTGACTGGCCATTTATTATGAATTTATATTCAGTTTAAAGATATGTATTCAGCACTGTTTTCATTAGGGAAGTGTTGTAACTATTACACTTGATTAAAAAGTAAGTGGTAAGTTTCAGGAAGAATATAATTAGCTTCCAATTATTGTTGAACTTCCAATTATTAAACTTCCCCAAATTCAATACCCAATCCGTAGCTTTAAATTTATGATGAAGACAGACTTGAAGAGCACTTCCAAGTTAATGCSCTTGTGTTTGTCTTCTGGTTGTATTTGGGATCCGCTATGGCAAAATGCAGCCATTTTCTGGCCTGATCCATTGGGTAGGGAATCTGCTACAAGTGGCCTCATGTGACATTCTCTCTCTCTTCCTGGCCCCTCCAGTATCTACATTGCCGTTTATGTGTAAATTGTGCCTATGAGCAGATCCAGTGTTCTTCCATATTTTGCATGCCCTGACTTAGGTTGCAGCGCTGCTTATTCACAGACCAAGATCAGCTTCCAAAACTTCCAGAGCCCTTCCAGACCTGCTTTAGGAGCCTAACTCTTTTAGTACTGAGCTCTGTCAGGATGAAATAACAAAACCTAGGAGACCATTTTGGTCCTTACTTTTTTATTTTTCTTCTTTTTCAGTTGTTTGAGAGGCAGAATCTCCTACTTTCCACCTTTGGAAATGGTGGATGACTCATTAGGATATTGAGTAGTACAAGACAGTAGCTCCTAAGCTCACATAAATAGTAACTGAGCTATACATTAATTAGCAAGGAAGTCCAAAGTCAAGATTTTTGTGGCCAAGTTATAAATACGGAAAGCCAGTCCAAAAGCAGCCACTAGATATAATCTTATCTAATGCCGAACATGTTTTCCTTCTAGAAAATCTGCTTACTTGGAGCACAGAATAAAGATGACAGAGGAAAATACTGAAAAGGCTGAATTCAATGTGAATAGTAGCTTAGCAAAAATTATAAGCAGCTTTGAACAACTTTGGGGAGATAACAAAGCCAAAACAAGTTCCACCAAATATCTAATACTGTATTAAGTGTAATTTCTTCCTTCCTTCAGCAATTTTGTCTATGCAGGGCAAAATGTGATATTAAGCAAATAGCACATGATACAGAGTTACGCATGAGGTATTTCAATTGCCTGTAAAATCATTGTTATTGTTAGAGAGGTGCGTAAGATGAGTGTAATTAGGAATATACACCATGAAGTGTTGAAAACAGAAGAAATGGTGATGAGGGGGAGCAATTTATTTTCAGGAGGGAAGTATTCTTTTCAGAAGTAGATAGAGGCAAATTTTAGGCTGTCAGGAACAAAATGCAAAGAAACACTATGTTTGTATATGGTGTTTAGAAGAAGCTAGATCTAAGGYAGCAAATGCTCGTGAATGCAGCAGAAAAATTATGCATAATTATGCACCATAATGAGGCTGAAATTCACCGTATCTCCTTCTGCAACACCCTAAACTAATGTGTGTGACAGTATTTGAGTGGTAGGAACAAAACATAAGTGACACAAGCAGTCTGAAAAAATGCAAGAGAAATCTCATATGCATATGCCTGTCCTTAGAAAGAAATAAGAGTTATATATGCCATCTAGTTGGCTGTAAGGAGTTGCTTAACTCTGTTGTAAACATAGGTAACAAAGGAGAAACTTGAGGAAAGCAGCCCTTCCAGAGTAAGGAAGCTTGCAGCTTGCACGTGTACAATATTGGTACTAGCTGCAAATATAGTGAGGAAAGGACTGAATATTTTGTTTTATGTGATAACTGGTAGAGTAAAGAAGGCAAAAAATGTTAGGAACTGAGGAAAGATGAATTAGTGTTTTTCAGATTTATCCCTTAACTCTTCCATGTTACTGAGAGAACAACAGGAGTTTTTCTCTGAGTCAGACTTGCACTAAGTATGTTGGTATGTCTCTTCTTGGACTTGTTAACTCTGCTGGGTCCTTTCAATAATTTATTGCTAAAAAAGTTGTTTAAGCAATATTTTTCTTTTTCATTGCTTGTGCCTTTGAGCTTTTGTTTATTGTTCTGTGCAAGAGCACACATCCAGTCCTGATTACAGTACAAGTTTTGACAGATATCTTCATTATCTAGCAGAAAAAAGATCTTTTCTGGAGCTTTTGCCTTCTGTATGATTTTATTTGACAGAACTGGTGTGTATTGTTAAATCACTTATTTAAAAATCAATAAAATGAAAGTTAAAGAGAAACCACTGATAACAAATACCTTGTTTAATTGAAGGAAATGTAAAGTGCACTGACCTTGCTACAGCAGCCCTGTACATAAGGAGGGACTTCAAGGTGTTTAAAATAACAGAAAGYTTTTATTTCCAAGTATCAGGTCTTCTGTGTAAGACTTTTTAAAGGCAAATACTGTTAATAGCAAACTTTTTATGAAGGGCTGACTTTTTAAAGGAACAGATCATTTTGTCAGCTTTCAGACCTCTTGCTAAGGTCAAAAGCAATTCAGTTCCTCAAAAATCTGAGTTTTGCTTTGGTGGATACTGTATTATCCATGTTATCAAAAGATTGCCTTCAAATTTCCTTCTTGATCAGAATCAGAAAGGTTGTGACATGTTTGAATGGAAATTTCTAAAACAGATGCATTAAAGGCAGACAAAGATACTCTAGTGAAGAAACCTCCTTTTTCTTTTTTACATTCAAAAAAAAAGGTCTTCTATTGATGGCAGAGCTCTGTAAAAGAATATAAAGATTTCAAAAATATAGTAATGTGTTCCTGTTTGTCAGCAAGTAAAACAAATTTTAGTGGGCAGATTAGAATTTTTTTACATATATTAATGAACACTAAGCAAAGTTCCATGTTTAGCGAAACTATGTTACAGTTCTGGACTGTGAAAAAAATAAAAATATTGTATTACATTTGTTCATTTTGAGTTTTCCACTAAATGGTAARTTCTTACTGAAGGAAGATCTGTGAGACTGTATGTGATGTCAAATATTCTCTGAGGTCAGATCTGGGGACTCTGCAGAAAGTGATTACATAAATCTGGATGAATTTTCATACAGCTGGATCCTTCTTTCTGCAGATGTGGATGTCTCAGGCATGGATGTCTCACTGAATTTCATGTTGTTCTGATGGCTTTCATGGTCAATCACTTCAAATTTGAAATGAGATAGTGTATCTGAATCAATGTGATATTCCTTCCTCTGTGAAAGTGTTTTAATACATCAAGTCCATTCATGTAAAAACTCTTGAATGCAAAGTGCATGCTCATAGTAACCAAGATAAGCAATTGCAGTGTATAACCACTTTCCCACTGTGCTGTTATTTAACACAGCACAATGACTGCCGAGTGAAAACACACCAGGGCTGTATCCTTTCAATCCCCCAGCATGGATTGATATGATTAAGTGCTACTATTGCTGATTTTGATTTCTACTTCAAGCCCTACATASTTTGTGGGGCAAATGTACACTGAAGAAGAGTGAATTCTAAAACAGACTATAGTGTTCTTGAGCTTCAGATTGCCTCGAAAAAGCAGAACAAAACAAGCAGGAAAACAACCCAAAACCTTTCTGATACCGATTGGTAAATTTGCCTAAAACTGATACCTGAGATCTCTCTTTTTGAAAACAGATGTAAAACTAAGTTTCTGAGGAACTTTATTAAGGTAGCAYAGTGTCCTGGTGAAATTATATTTCAACTAAGTACATTATTTATTTATTCCTCTGTGTTTTTTAGTGGCTRAGAGGATTTGGCTTCTGTGACTGTAAGCCTAGCATGTGCAGAGAGATGAGGAATTAAATGAAAGAAATGGTGGTGAGTTAGCATAAACAAAATGCAAAAGGAAAAGGCTATGTATAGCATCAATAAAAGACTGAAGATTTGATTTAGGAGAAGGCTTTGGGTTAAGACTGGTACTTAAAGTCTGCCTGTACTGAATTTTGACTACATAGATCTCCATGTATTGGATAGCATATTTTTCCTTTGACTTTGTTTCTTGATCTTCAGGATGGTTACAAGGATGACAGAGAAGCAGAAAGGATAGCTTTCCCTTCTGATGTTTGACAGTTACCATGCTGTGATGTCAAGTCTGTGCCTTTTTTACACCTGAAGTTATGGAAGAAATTCAGAAGCATGTTAGGAACCTACTGAGTGATGAACATGTATGTGTTCCTGTCCTGATCAACCAGAAGGGTTGTCAGAAACCTGTTGTCAGAACCTGTTGTCAGAAATCTGTTCAGTTGATGATGTGCATAAATGCCTGCATACCTCTCTGATGGTTAATATAAGAATTGGATTTTGTGAGTGTGATCTTTTTAACAATGCAATGGAGGTGTGGCAGCATAGTTTATAGAAGGAGCTATAGTTTTAGTGGGGTTATTGTTCTTTTAATATTCTTACCCCTTCCAGGTTTTCTTTTCTGTGAGTTAATTTGATACCTTTACTTAATGCTGGCAAAGCTGTCCCAGCTTATTCATGTCACCATTTGGAATGAAAATAGAATTTTTTTTCTAGTAGTTTGGGCTCTGAATTTATATATGCATATGTTTTGAGTAAAATTCTTGTCAAGCTCCAAGTGACTTTGTCATGTTGGATTCTGTGGATGTATTACTTTCAAAAGGAATGTTACTAATTTAGTCATTTATCAAAGGAGAATCATGATTTTCACTCATGGATTCTTTCCCCTTCAGTGATTAATGTTAGGGAAGGCATTCTGTTACAAATAAGATAAAATTTTTAGATAAGGTATGGGAAACCCCTTTTTTTTTTTTTTTTTTTTTTTTTTTTCCCCCACACAAATGATGGGGATAGAAAGGTCAGTTATCAATGTTTTTAAAGTGATGTGTGAATGACTTTCTTATTCCTTCATGACTCTTTTTTCCAGATGGTTTATATGTGTTCTTTTACAAGGTTTATATGTGTTCTATGACAAAATGTTCTGGTGATCTCCAAAGTAAATGATTGCATGGCACAGATACAAGGTTAAGAAAATACATTTTYCCCCCCTTCAAAGCTGGATTAGGAAAGATCCTGAAATGTAGCCTTCCTTTGGAAAACCAGATCAAAGCAGCTGGTGAACTGGATTACTGTTCTTTTGGTAATAGGACATAAATGCAGCCTTTTGCAGAAGTACAATGTAACCTAGTCAACAAGCCATACATGAATTTGAAAACAACAAGACTACAGATAAAAAAAGGAGAGACCAAAAAATACCAAAATATGTAAGCCCTATTTTTCTTCTGTCTTTAGGTAGTCACAACAAAAAAAGATTGAGAAGTTTCACAGAGCAAATGCATTGCTCTTGACAACTCAAAGCTGATTGTAAATACCTTGAAGATCTGAACTAAATGATTCACTTAAGGACMTCTACAAGGAAGTTTTAGAGTGTGTTTCTTTTGTTACCAGAAGTGAATAYAGGGACTTGGTAGCATTTCAGCTGTCCATGATTTTTATGGTATACATGATAGCTTTCAGTGAGCAGATGTGCTAACATTTTGTAAATGTTCTTTGGCCTATTTCAGTCTCTGCTGAGTATATGCTGCTTTGTGACTTATCCTGTATAACAGCCTGTAGTGTACCAAAGGTGCTCACAGGCAAGGGTGAATGGGTTTCAATTCATCTATGTGAGTTTCCTTCCCAGGACTACAGTATTATAATTATCTCTATGAGAGAGAAAATTATTATGGTAGATTTATTCAAGGTTCTGTGCACAGTGTGTTTTGAGTTCAAGCCTGGTTAACTGGAATATATGAAAACCTTAACTTACAGGGYCTAAATTGGAGAAATAAAAATAAAGGTATTTTTCATTATATGAATCTACATGGTCTTTTTTTAACTTTAATCTTTTCATACCTATCTTCATTATTTTATGATCAATGAAATTGCCTATATTTTAGACTTTTTATTTARTAAAAAATGTGGTTGTTACACAACTTGCACTAAATGAAAAATTAGTTTAATACCAAGGGCTTGAAGAATTTGAAAAGGATCCCAGTTGGTCATTGGCCCCTCAACATTTATTGCACCAATTAACCTTTAAAAATGGCATCCATTCTATCACATTTTTAGTTCTGGATATTCTGTTTGAAGCAGAGTCTGCAATGTATTAAAAGCTTAGAGCTTTGAAGTTTGATCCAGCATGGTTTAAAAAATCTTTACACCCTGCAAATTGAACACACTCCCCAAATGTTATAGTCACCAGCCTATCAGATAAAGCAGCAAGGAGAGAAGATTACCCTTCTCTGCCAGCTGTATGAGAGAAAGGAGTGATTCTTGTGTGTTTCAAGGAAAAAAGGCATGGATGTCTACCTGCAAATGCCATTGAAATATTTGTTAATGATAAGCTGAAGCATGATAAGCATGATAAGCATGATAAATAAAAAATTGCCCTGCAAACAAAAATAAGGTATTTACATTCTCAAATATATATATATATGTGTATATATATATATATATAGATAGATAGATAGATAGATAGATAGCCAGTTTAAATGGTTCCTGCTCAATGTGCTGGCTGCTGTGAGTACCCGGTTCAGGCTGACGAATTTGATGCTACTGTATGTTGTGTGGATGATATAAATAATCAATACAGTCCAGTGAGTTCTCTGTAACACCTGTGTGCCTAAATCTCTTTATTGATTAGTGTGCTTTAGATACGGAACAGTGAGCGGAATACGATTTAAAGGTTTATTACTACAATACAATATGCAATGACAAGATTGTGGGGTATTAGCAATATTGATCCAAGAATGGTGTTGCTGCTGAATTCCTCAGGAGYACATAGCCTCAGTACTGAGAAAAAAACTGTATTTTATTTTGTTATAACTGTGGCAAGGGAAACTATGTATCCCTATGGCCTGTGGACTAGATTTCTAGAAAATATTAACTAATATGAATTTAGAGAGAAGAGAAGAGGTAACTGTGGTTTGGAGGCATTTAAACTGGCAGAAAATAAGACAGCCAGATGAAATTGGAGGTGGCTGATGCTGAAATTGAGTAGGATATTCTGTGCTACCTGAACACTTGAAAATACACTCCATTATGTCTGCCTTCTGCTTTCTCCTTTGCTCAAGTGCTTACTGTAGACTTTTTTTTTTTTTTTAAAAAAAAAAAAACCCTGATGGCTAATATGGCAACCCTATGTTCTGCCCAGCGAGTATTAACAAGTGGCAGATTGTGTTTCAGAGTTAGTGTTCTCAGTGGGAACCAACTTCAGAGCAAGAAGTTCCAGCAAAGCGTTAATAAGGTTTGATGGCCTTTTGCACCAGCACTTCACTCTTTATTATTCATCTAATTTATCTGAAATTGCATTTCATCTCCTTGGCATACAAAGACAAAGCACTAATTTCCCCGACAGCCTGCTCTAAGATGCAGAAATGGCAGTAGAGAAGAAAGAACAATCTGCTTTCACCTCCAGCAAATTAGCTACTATTCTAACAGAAGCAAATARCAGTTCAAGCTGATTGTATTGTAGTAGATTCTATGTGCAATCCCAGCTCAGATTTACTGAGTGGTATCTATAAAATGAGATTTAATAAAGATATTTTGTTCTCACTAGATTTTTATTTTTGGRCTGCTTGTCTCTGCTTAGCCTGGTGGATAATGGAATTACAATTCTCAGGTTGTTGCAGATGCTTAGAGCATAAATAGGGAAAGAATATCCAAGCTATTTGTAGAAATTTAATCCTGGATGCATGGCACTTGTAGATGTTTGGAAAAATTACAAATCTTCTCTTGAATGCAAGTGGCTAAATCTGGTGTTCTACAAGAGATCTGTGCCTGCCTTGTTGATAGATGTAGAGTCCAAAACAAATAGGCAGTGTCTTCAGGAAGAGAGAAATGTTCCAAAAGCAGTGCCAGCCATCTTGCACCTTTCCTGGAAGAACAACCTTTGTGGACAATGTCACATTAGGGARTATATGCATGCTTCAACAGGAAGGCATCATATTTTGTTATGATATATTGGGTTTTTGAAGTACGCAGAAGTGCAGAGCTTTGCATTTGATTTGGTTGTGCACAGCAGTGCCACTGTTTGTCATMGAGTTCATTCAAGAAAGTCTCTCAATTCTGGGTGTTGTTGACCCTTCACACTGTCCTTGTGGGTATCACAGATTGGATTGTTTCCTGTGTGACGCATAAGCATTCAGAATGGTTTTTGTTTGATTGCTTTTCTCTGGAGGATGTTATTTAAGAAGTTTTGAGGTACACTAACATATCCAGCAGAAGTAGGTGTTTCATACAGGAAAAGGCTTTCTTATAGAGCAGATACTGGCCTATGAAGCCTGCCCAGATACATGTTTTGCTTTTAATATTTCTGTCCTTGAAACTTTATCAGCAGCCACACTTTTCCAAATGAATTGGAGTTAATGAAACCAAATCAGAGCTGAGTTGGAAATCAGTCATTCATCGTGCTGTAGTAGAGTATGTATGATTAATATGTGCATGTCTCCTCCTTTTTTTTTTTTAATTTTTTTCCCTCCTTATTTTGGCTTTAACAATAGGCAAGGAATCTGTGGCTTTCACAACAGCCAAGCAGTCTGCATCCCTTTTGAGTTGYGGATTGGTCTGCATCCCAGACTGTATCATTTTACCAGAAAGCCCCTTCCCTGTGGTGTATTTCAAAGCCAGAATGAGCTGCATCTGCTCAGCGAGGCAGCAGGAGGCAGACAGAGGTGGGTGCCAGCTACTGACTCCTGCTAATGAGGGAGGTTAAGAAAGCTTCACTGCTCTTAGTGCTCATCTGTTTGGGAACAGTGCTCTGTGGTTGGCCACAGTGGAGAGATRACTGTGATTATTGTTCTTATGACTGTACAGTTGTATGATCATATTTTCTTATATCTGATATGTGGCAAAATCCTGCATTATTTATGTATAAACTGCTAAAAATCAAAGAGCTTATCATGAACATCACATAAAGGTTTCAACAAGTGAAACTAGAAATGAAATGATACTGTTTAATCTTTTTTAATAAAAACATATTGAAACTTACCACTTTGGCTGACTTCTGACATCAAAGCCAGTCACATAAAAACATTTTTAATCATACCTGCTTCTCAATGGATATTTCATTTTCTCAAGCCATCTTTGCATATTATTAATGAGACTGCTGTTCACAGATTACAGACATGCAGTGCATTGGTAGTGATACAAGTGCTGCTAAGGCCAAGTGTTAAGTGCTACCAGAACTGTATGGGGTCTGCAGTGCATGCAGGTTCTGGCTGACTTTGCAGATTTCTTATTCCTATTTCAATTTTCCACAACAAGGAGGGAAAATGAAACAAAACATAGCCCAACTCTGAAACGAAAAGCAAACTTCTCTTGTTTACCTTTCTTTGTATTTTCTAATCTGCTTGCTTTGTTTTGGTTATATGCCGGAAATGTTGTCACAATAACTGTTGTTGGTTTATATTGTGATAAAATATTGGCTACTACAAAATACTCAGATGTACTGTGAATTACAATATATGGTCTTCCTCATAGTGTTTATCTGAGAAATGAATGTGGCATTTCATTCAACTTTGCTTTGCAAGGATCTGTCCAAGTCAGAAGATCCTTTAATTCATCAGAAGCTTAATGTAATAGTTGCTTAATAAAAATCAAAATCACAGAATCACAGAATGGTTGAAGTTGGAAGGGGCCTCTGGAGATCATCTAGTCCAACCCCCCTGCTCAAGCAGTGTCATCTAGAGCATGTTAGATGGATCACATCCAGGTGGGTTTTGAGTATCTCCAGAGAAGGAGACTCCACAACCTCTCTGGGCAACCT